>NW_027176628.1:1695180-1780180 GCF_023349555.1 Cebidichthys violaceus
GTTTAAACAACTAAACTACTTAGTTAGGTTTAGAAAAACTAAACTACTTAGTTAGGTTTAGACAACAAAACTACTTAGTTAAGTTTAGACAACTAAACTACTTAGTTAGGTTTAGAAAAACTAGACTACTTAGTTAGGTTTAGACAACTAAACTGCTTGGTTAGGTTTAGACAACTAAACTGCTTGGTTAGGTTTAGACAACTAAACCTAAGAAAAAAAAAGATTGTGCTTTGGGTTAAAATAACTACAGAAGTGTCGTAAGTGATTTAAGGTACATAAGAGTCCAGAAATTATTATCACTACTTCTTTAACTATTTTTCGTAGAAAATCAAACAGCAACAAATCTTAAGGTGTCAGATGTTGCAGCAGAAGCACCTCAAGTCCCTGATTACAGGAGTCCTGATTCTCCTGTTTTTGGACTATGGAGTCTTGATTCATAGAGATCAGAAGATGATCGGTTTTTATACCCGACAACTGTCATCTACATCAAATCCCTCTTTAAAAGGCATGGTCTCAGACGTGATATGTTTTAGTCCATATGGGGACATTTCAATAATGTATTTAATATGTAAAAACGTATTTCACCAGTCGGTTGGGAACAAACTGTTAAACATCTAAAAGAAGATTCACTAGATGACAAGCGGGAACTTTACAACAACTTGAGTTTCTCAGAGTTTACCAGAGTGAATGCACCATGAAGTCCCCGTCTGAGTGGCGTTGTCTCCTGGGGGGACGCCACAGTAGTCTCTAAGTCTCCTTCAGCCTACAAACTGTAGTTTTTCTGTCGATGCGTTTATCGTTTCATTGACTTCAGGGAAGAAGGATTTTACAGTTTCTTCATCATCTCTGTCGGGCCGATTCCTGCTTTTTTACTTCAGAGGTGAAAATTAAAAGCTCATTTTAATAGACAGAGGCAGCAGACTGAGGACAGAACGTCCCGACCTGCAGCAGAGACAGCAGATGTTAAAGGAGCAGCTTTGTATTTGTTTTTGTTATTTTTGATTTTGCTTTTTCAAGGACAAACACATTGACACATGGCACATAGCCATGAAATGATGAATAATAGTACAAAGTCAACAAGACAACAAGCAAACAATTAAAACTTAAAATCAAAAAAACAACAATGACACTGAGAGACACAGAACAGCATCTTGTAGCAAGGATCAGGTTTTCAATCACATCCCCAATAAAAGATTAAAAAAGAACTCTATCAATCTGGTGCGATGGGAGATTTCCCATTTAATCCAAGAAGAGTCATCATATCTTGTAAAACATTATTCATTTCAGAGAGCCACATTCCAATAGAGAGAGAGAGATGTCTGATTTACATCTGACTTCAATTTGATCATTCTTTTAGCAATGGCCAGCCAGATTTCTGTGAGCTTCATCTTGTGGCTATTTCTACGGTTGGATTTCGTAAAGTTACCCAATAAACAATAGAAAGTCAACACCATGAATACTGGATAGGGTGTCACATACCCCCCCTACCAAAACCTCTTGAGTTCAGATCACTGCCAAGTGGAGTTTAAAAATGTTCCCTCTTCAGGACCACATCTAAAACAAAGGGGTGAAATATTGGAGATGTATTTGTGTAGTTTATATGGAGTTAAATTAAATCAGTCTATATCTAGTATTTAAAATAGAGGTAGAACCATTTCTACACAATTCTCCTCATAGTTCCCCATCCAGATCTATTCCCCCTTCTAATTCTGGATCTATTCCAAATCAGGTAATAATTACGTCAACATAAAAGCTTCATACACTCTAGAAATTGTTTTATTAAACATCGGTTGGTCGGCATGACACAATGTTCAGGTTTGTGTTTTCAAAGCTTAGAGCTGCAGAGTGTTATTACCCAGAAGCACTGAGCTGTGATTGTCTCGCTGGATATTAAACGTACGTGTTGATGATGTTTTCCTCAGCCGGTTTATCTGGACGATTAGGTCAGCTTGTCTTTTGGAAAAGTTTAGTTCAATCCTGCTAAAGCTGTCTTCTATCTTGGTACGCTCCACCTCCGCTTGTTGCGATGAGTTACTACTGCCAACCTGCTTATCGGCTCACCTCCTGCCTCCCCATCAGGGATGGAATAGTAGCCATGAGAAGTAGTATTTACACCTCCGTCCAAAACAACAACTGGCCTTTATGTAACGGCCATGTTGTCCCCGGCCTTTAATCCAGTTTGGGAACTCTTGTTTTCACAGCAGATTATCCCAAACTGTTTCCTGAGAGGGAACACAAGGCTTTCTCTAAACTCCTGCCAGTCTGGAGTAAACACAAACAGTTTGTTTTCATCAGGAACGTCTCGGTGAGAAACTGCAGAGACGCTCAGCTTCGTGAAGGTCAGGAGTGAGTTTGGGGAAACTAAAGACTGCAGTTTACAGAAGCGTCATGATTAAATCCTCAGAACATCTTTAAATCATGTTGAAACCAGAAGAATAGAAGAAGTCACAGGTGAGATGCCCATGAAGAAGTAAGGTATCCAGATTACAGCTGGTTCATTACTTCAGTCCGAAGAAGCTGCTGATATTCGTCCAATCGTTCCTGATTCCCTCACAGTTCCCAGCTGTGTATTAAAGATCATTTATCACTGAACATTTTCTAAAGCTTCCACCTCAGCTTAGGAAACTTTTTAGGCCTTCCGACATGAATTCATTCTGCAGGTGAATCCCGGTTTCAAGTGAAGATAGATAGGCCTCTAACACTGTGGTGACACCTCAACCTGCATATACCACTGTAGGTTTATGTAAATCTGTCTGGCAGATCCTTTGAGCCATTTATATCAAACCTCATTCAAATAAAGTTTATGAAGAAAAACTGTAAAATCAATCAATCCGCTTCTTCATGAAATCAATTTGACTTTTATATATCTCCTTTAAAAATGTATGTTTACATTCTGTGTGCCAACTAAAGATGTACAAAAGATCAACCATGGGCCAACAAAGGACCGGCAATGGACCGACAGACTCCGGGTCAAAACGCTGCGTGCTGTCAGGTTATATAATAATGAGGTAACTTCTGCTGTGAATGAGCTCCTAAAATGTTTAATTTAACAAGCTTGTCTCCATCATTTTGTATTTGTTTCACTTTGTCTGAAAGTGAACACAGATCTTAGCTTAGTTTACAAACTTCAACCATGAGCCCAGGAGGGATTTGGAGGATTTTGGGGGATCTGTGGGCACAACAACAACAACAACAGGAAGTGTATCTTTGATAGCACCCTGCCACGGGCCAACAGGATGAGATAACTAACTCCAGTAAGACAGACCCAGTCCTGCTCAAGGTGTAAAAAAGGAAAGAGTTTTTACTGAATGCCAGAACAGATCAGATCCTCCGCTGGACGGGGGGAAACACTCGAGGTGTCGGAGCTGCAGAGTAATTAAGCAGAGCGCTCCAGGAACAGGGTTTTGGTTTGAGGCAGGTATTAGTGTCTCGGTCATGGACACTAATGGTCTCAGGATCAGAGGCTTTGAGGCTCAGCCATAATCTGTTGAACAATCTGACATATTGCTGTGTTTACTCTCACTGTTGATGTCAGGGACAGACCTGGGTCTGATCCCTCAGAGGACACCATAACACAAAGATCCTTTAACCAGCGCTCACTTAACCCTCGTTAACTCGTTAAGTGTTAACGAGATGATGCTGCAGTAACACCACAGCAGGAGGGAAGTTTCCCCCTGAGGATTAATGAAGCACCTCAGGTTACACTTCAGATTGTTTTACACTCGTCAGAGTGAAACTAAATTCATATAAGCTCATCTGTCAGAGTATAAACAGACAGGACATTACACTGAAGGGACTCACTGTCCTGTTAGCCACCGAGCTAACGAGCTAGCTGTCGAACCTCTTCATTGAATGAACTGATGAATTAAATGTCTAAAGGGAGTAAAACAGACTCTTTACGCTTTCATTCATTCACAAATCTCTGGTTAAAATGACTAAAAGTGACTTCAGAACAGCGGGCTCCTGGGTGAAAGTCTTACGTTTGTTAACGTGCCACCACCACATAATGCCTTGCTCAGAGGTCGTGGTCACTTCACATATTTCTGAAAAAAAATATTTCTATTTTTTTTCAAGAAAAACGTTGAGTGTTGTTCTTCGTCCTCCTGATCTGATCCAGAATCAGCAGAACGTGAGTTCACGTGTGAAACGTTCAGACAATATGTTGTTTACTGCTGAAGCTCCGATTGTTAAACGAAGCGTCCTCGGCTTATTGTCTCTGTTCCTGTTTACTGTGGACGGGTTTGTGTCCTCGCTGGAGGTCCTCGTGTGTCACGCCATCCTCCAGTCTGACCCCCAAACACAGACTGGTCCCCGGAGCGGCACCTCCACCCCCCACAAAGAGAGCACTGACTCTGCATTGTGACGGGTCGCCCCTCCCCCGTTCACACGTTCACCCGAATTATGTCTGAATCAAGAAACCAGAGCTGAAACCAGGTCAGAGTGTTCACATGCAGACCCACAGTCGGCCCTCCTCCGTCTATTTATCACAGAGCTGCTCTTCATCATGAGGACCCTGTGATGGTGTATTTAACCAGATATTATTCGAAAGGGTGACTTTTAATTTGACGGGGTTCAGGTGACGCATTTAATAACAGACTTTTTGTTTGTTTATTATATTTTATTGTAAATCTTAATATTTTTTATTCTTAAATTATAGCTTTTACTGTTTACTCTAAAGTCCTTATATGTGCAAACTCGGCAAGAAACCGCTCGCGATTCTTTTGTTGTCGAGTTTCTCTTCATGTTCTGTTTGATTTGCACTAACAGACTTTAATAATGAATACTAGTGAAACGAGTAAATATATATAAATATACCTAATATTAATTATTAATGCTAAAGTGTACATCCGCTCTGTTTCTGCTCGAGTAGAAATAAGTAAATGTTCAGAACAAGGAAGCATCAAATGCTCTCATGAGGATTTCAGGAGAAGTTTTAAGATTCACATAAAGACGACTGAGTCATGAACTGACAGAGCAGTTTATTTAAGACTCACTGAGAGCGAACTCAAAACAAAAAGAGAAAGTTACAGTCATTTACTTTATATGAAGTATTATTCATGTCCTGCTGCTCCAGACCTCCACCACGGAAAGACTCAAAGAAGGATGAAGAAGAACGACGTCCTCTACAGGCTCATACATACATATACATATATATATGTATATATATATATATATACATATATATATATATATATATATATATATATATATATGTATATATGTGTATATATGTATCAAATACACTCCACCTTGTTCTACATGGAATGTCGTTTTTATGCTTCATGTTTATACTAAACATTAACACCATCTGCAAACTGTATTTCACAGAAAAATAGAGTTTTAATTGTAATAATAATAAAAACGTTTCTCACTTCAAAATAAAAGCAGACCATGTCAGAGTGTCGCTCAGAAAATATCGGGACATTCTGATGTTGGAATTTCAAAATTAAAGCCTTTTAAAATGTCAAACATACAAGCTGAGTTCAGATGAGTTTAATAGAACGATCATGTGGGTTAAATCACACAGTATTCACTTCCTGTCTGTCTCTGTGGAATGAAGACAATAAAAACAATAAAATGTATCTGATGTATCTATAATCCGTCCTGAGACAGGAGACGTATCTTTATATCTAGTCTTTGTCTTCATTGATCTCATGATGTTTGATGTTGTCTGATGTCACAGCTCTTCTTCTCCTCTTCCTTTAAACTCTGAGGTTAATGAATAGAGATATATTTATATGATAAATATAAATATCTGTTGATAGAAAGGATGCTTTATCTCACAGCTCTCACAACCACAACTACAACCATCAGCACTAAAGAGAAGTGAACTCATTCACGTTGAACTCTCGGCGACTCTGAGACGTGTGAATTATGACGACTTAGCGTGATGTAGCGAGAAAACCTTTAACGTTCAAAAGAAAAACTACAGGAAGCTTCTGTTCTTTACGAATCCTCTTTAATCTCAAACATGAATATAATCTTCTCAGTGAGGGTTTGACTTTAAGTAGCTGAGATGTTTTACTGGAACTAAAATTAGCAGGGATTTAGTCAAGTGCTTCAATTAATCAACGTACAAAGTATAGAATAAACATGTATGTGTATATATGTATATATATATACATATATACACATACAGCAGTTTGAGAAAAGACTGTATGTGAGAAGTAGACATGGTTGTCATGACGTCACTCATGTGGACGGATGTTTTGAAGCCTCCAGTTCTGCATTTTGTCCGTCGCCATCTTGTTTTTTTTACAACCAGTGAACAGGAAGTGACCATATCTGGACTGAGGAGGAGTGACGTAGAGACGCCGTATACGTCTCTGGTAGAGACCTGTCAATCACTGTGTAGCCCCGCCCCTAAAGCATCCCCTGCTTTATGGTGTGTTTGACTCTAAATGGAGCATAATGTACTAAATGAACATCATGCTGTATTGAAGAAGACTGTAAACTAGAGATTGAGACCTGCAGCCGGGAACGCTATCAGAGAAGAGAATCAGATGAGATGACCTTTGTGTGGTCTCTCTTTATGCTTCTAACCATAAAACCACCTCATTCTACAGCAGCTAATAAACAGCAGCTGTTAGCAAACGTTAAACCAACACACGAACAGCGTGAACAGTAACGCTGTCCGTGTTTTACAACCTGAACTTCACAGAACTGAGCTTCAATAAAAAGCTAAATGAAGACACAGGTGGCCTCTCAGATTAGCATCAAACTAACTGGGGAGTGTTCTTCTTTGGGGGGTCGTGACCCCCAATAAACAGCAGAGGATGAGTTAAATAGTCAGGAGGATGAATGCTGTGTTTGTATCTGGCGACATACTTTTTCCTCCAAGGTTAGAACACACTGATATAGATTCTCGTGCTTCGACCACATGGTGAGCAGACCCAGACTGAGACTCTGTTGTTCATCTAAAGGACTCAGACCTCCAGGAGACCAGTTACACAACATGAGGATGTTTACACTGAACGGTTTGTCCACATGGGACAAAAATCACAAAAAGATGAACATTAGAGATGAATTAATAAAATAGAATAATTGATTTATTTAGGTGGTTTGAAAGAATTCAGACTGGATTTGTTGATAGCATCAACTGAACTGTGAGTCTGAAGCCTTGTGGACCTGCTGAAGTCTTTATGATCACATGTGCCTCAGCTGAGAATCTGAATGTTGTGAATGTTGTGAATGTTCCTGCTTTTGATTCTGTTTGTCCTCTTTTAGCAAACATGTGGCCCAGACAATGACTTCCTGCTGCTCTCAGAACATACTGATGAGGATGATGATGATGATGATGATGATGATGATGATGATGATGATGATGATGATGATGATGATGAAGGTCTTCTCTGTGTTTGTATGTGTTTCATTATGTTTTATTTGTTCCTCTGTGTTTTGTTCTGGAAAAGTTAATTTATGTCAAAGAATTTACTTTTTAAATGTTGATTTCTTAAAAGAACTGAACAGGTTCTGACCTCTCAGATGGTCTGGACCAGGACCCTGAAGAGCAGAAGAGACTCTCAGTAAACCTGTTCAAACTCAGCAGGTGGTCCTGGTCTCAGAGGACCCACAGGTCTGAGCCCCCCTCTCTGCAGAGGAAATCTGTGACACTGCTGAGTCTCTGCTAGAAACCTGCCTGCTCACTGTGTCAACATGGAGGTGTAGCAGCAATCTAACAGCACCATGACTCACATCTATAGAACTACAATAACACAATCAGATTTCTTCATTAAAATAAAAACGTCAATCAAAGCTTTGAATGTAAATAATGACATTTGATAAGAGATCTGTGCAGTGAAGTACAACATGGAAAAAAATATGAAGGTGGCCAGATCTGATTGGAAAAAACACACTGTCACTATTTATTATTGACTTTGAATCTTACTAGCATAGCGTTAGCTTGATGCTTAGAAATATCTAAGTGGTTACCAGGGAAACGCAGTGAACGGATTGTGAAAAAAGATGTACAAATATGAATGAATCATCTCATTTGTTTCTCTTGGTAAGTGATATGGTATAAGACACATAATGTCCTTCAGGGTGTCCATTATCAGGAATAATGGTATGCGTCCAAGCACGTAGTGTTTTATACAGTCCATTCAGAAAGTGTTCAGAGACATTTTTAAAATGTTATGTCGCAGTTTTACGCTAAAAATCAATCTGCTCTCAACATCCCATAATGACAAAGTGAAAAGAGGATTTTATGAATGTTTATTCATATATCGGACCCTTCCAGCTGCGGATGGTCTTTGAGATGTTTCTACAGTTTGATATAGAGTTTCCTCTTTAAATGCTAATATTCCGGTGTGGAGGTTTTTGGGTGGAGGATCCGTCGCTCCACCTGTAGAAGCGGCAGAGGATCGGTGGCCCTCTACAGTCCGGACCAGGTGGTGTCCCCTCTGTGAAGCAGCTAACAATGTGCCCCAAAACAAACAGAAGACCGTGTCCCTGGTCTGTATTTATCCAGTTCTGCGAAACGCCGCGCGTCTGATTCCCGGAGCGGCCCCCGGACTGGAGGACGCCGTGCTTCTTCTGTGGCTGCCAGCCTGGTCTTGGCTCAGAAACGGCGCGCTGTGATTGGCTGCTTTTATTTACCCAGGGAGCCTGGAGGCATTGTTTGGCACCACGAGCTGCAATCAGACCCAGATCCACCGGACCGGACCAGAGAGGTTTGCTGGGGGACGACGTGGTCCCGGGGAGGACAGACGCTCGCTCGTTACATAACAGCAGATTATTTTCCAATTACCTTCTAGGAAATTTTTATATGTGGAGCAAACTTTGTTCAAACCCACATAACTCTTTTAAACTATGAAACTTTGACTCCAAAGCGGTCAGAAATGTTGAACATTTACAAACATGTTGAACATTTACAGACATGTTGATCATTTACAGACATGTTGAACATTTACAAACATGTTGAACATTTACAAACATGTTGAACATTTACAAACATGTTGAACATTTACAGAGATGTTGAACATTTACAGACATGTTGAACATTTACAGACATGTTGAACATTTACAGACATGTTGAATATTTACAGACATGTTGAACATTTACAAACATGTTGAACATTTACAGACATGTTGAATATTTACAAACATGTTGAACATTTACAGACATGTTAATCATTTACAGACATGTTGAACATTTACAAACATGTTGAACATTTACAAACATGTTGAACATTTACAGAGATGTTGAACATTTACAGACATGTTGAACATTTACAGACATGTTGAATATTTACAGACATGTTGAATATTTACAGACATGTTGAACATTTACAGACATGTTGAACATTTACAGACATGTTGAACATTTACAGACATGTTGAATATTTACAGACATGTTGAACATTTACAAACATGTTGAACATTTACAGACATGTTGAACATTTACAGACATGTTGAATATTTACAGACATGTTGAATATTTACAGACATGTTGAACATTTACAAACATGTTGAACATTTACAAACATGTTGAACATTTACAGACATGTTGAACATTTACAAACATGTTGAACATTTACAGACATGTTGATCATTTACAGACATGTTGAACATTTACAGACATGTTGAACATTTACAGAGATGTTGAACATTTACAGACATGTTGAACATTTACAGACATGTTGAACATTTACAAACATGTTGAATATTTACAGACATGTTGAACATTTACAGACATGTTGAATATTTACAGACATGTTGAACATTTACAGACATGTTGAACATTTACAAATATGTTGAACATTTACAGACATGTTGAACATTTACAGACATGTTGAACATTTACAAATATGTTGAACATTTACAGACATGTTGAACATTTACAGACATGTTGAACATTTACAAATATGTTGAACATTTACAGACATGTTGAACATTTACAGACATGTTGAATATTTACAGACATGTTGAACATTTACAAACATGTTGAACATTTACAGACATGTTGAATATTTACAAGCATGTTGAACATTTACAAACATGTTGAACATTTACAAACATGTTGAACATTTACAGACATGTTGAACATTTACAGACATGTTGAACATTTACAGACATGTTGAATATTTACAGACATGTTGAACATTTACAAACATGTTGAACATTTACAGACATGTTGAATATTTACAGACATGTTGAATATTTACAGACATGTTGAACATTTACAAACATGTTGAATATTTACAAACATGTTGGACATTTACAAACATGTTGAACATTTACAGACATGTTGAATATTTACAAACATGTTGAATATTTACAAACATGTTGAATATTTACAGACATGTTGAACATTTACAAACATGTTGAATATTTACAGACATTGAGCTGGCTGATGGAGCATTTTATCTGAAACATGTTTGGGACTTTTTTAATACAACAACTATTAGATTTAACTTTGTCTCATTTGAAACATGAATGAGTCTGAACTAACGATGAAACCAGAACGTTTCACACGTGACGGATCTCCTGATGGACATGAAGTGAGTTCTGTGGGTTCCACCTTGAAAGAAGTGACGTCTGAGAGTCTCAGCAGGACAAACCCGGAGGACATCAGATAAAACAGATTTCATGGTGACACAGAACATCCTGATCCTAGTTTGATGGAGATGAACACACTGTAGCTCATTATCACTCAATCACACACACAACATGTGGATTCATCTGCCGATGAAAATAGTCCCCTACAAAATCTCTATTTTCTTCTTTAACCTCTTTTAGTGGAACTCTCTCTTTCTCTCTGACAGATATTCAGGTTCTGTTTATGAGCTGGTTAGCGTAGCTTAGCATAAAGACTGGACCACCAGCTCCAACATGTTAACTCTGGATGAAGAGTGGGAACAGTTGATGGCTGAGAGAGAGAGTTTGTGATACCCTTCTGAGCATTGACCAGAAACAAAACATCCACAAACCAACGAGTTCACTACGACTACATCCACTTCTTGTAAACAGTCTTTGACCGAGTCTCTTCACATCTACTGAATGGAATGATTCATTGTTACACGACTGGATCAATCTTTGGTTCTTTGGTTGAGTTTTCTGAACGTGCCTCCTCCTCGTCCTGCTGTGTTAGTTTGGTTGACTGTGTTTACACGCATTAAATATTACTTTAGAAAATAGTATTTATCTGAAAAAGACAATATTCCTCTTGACCTGTTTACATGGCTGATGATAATTTGAATTCCACTAATATTCCGACCGCTACCTCCTTTAAATAACTTAAATTTGAGATAAATAAATCCATAAAGCTGTTGATATCATAGTCTTTCATAATGTTAAAAGTAGGAATGTTTCTGCTTCTTCTCTTCTGGGCATCCATCTCTCCTCCAGTATTTAAACTGTTGACTCGTTGATTTGTTGAACAGGACTAAACTAACTCCAACAGAATGCTCCAAAAAACCTAAATAATGTCTTAATCTGAAAATATACCTTCAGATTGAGGTTTAATCAGGAATATCCAAACAGAATAAATGACCCATAACAAACTCACAATAAACATTTACGTTATTAATGTTCAGAGTTGCTAACTGTGTGTGTGTGTGTGTGTGTGTGTGTGTGTGTGTGTGTGTGTGTGTGTGCGCTTCATCTCCAGCGCAACAGATGTTTAACTATCAGCTTCACAAGGTGACCCGGCAGCCTCGTCTCCGTGTCCTCGTCCCTCTGCGTGCCGTCTGAGACCTGTTTGGTCGGGTTCCTGCAGCGTCTCCTGTCTTTAATCTGCAGGTTGAGGGACATCCGGGACGGGGGTGGGGGGGGGGGGGTTCAGCGCTCGCTGGTTAAAGCCGCTCTGTCAAACGGCCGCTCAGATTAAGGGAAAGGGGTCAGAGCGGCTCAGCAGGTGTGTTCACAGCGGCAGGTAATCGTGTCAGACGGGTCGGCGGCGCT
This sequence comes from Cebidichthys violaceus, assembly GCF_023349555.1. Classification (NCBI taxonomy): domain Eukaryota; kingdom Metazoa; phylum Chordata; class Actinopteri; order Perciformes; family Stichaeidae; genus Cebidichthys; species Cebidichthys violaceus. Next base: position 1,707,085 of record NW_027176628.1, read on the forward strand.
CGCTGAGCCGATCGTCACGGTCAAAGTCAGCGAGGAGAAGCTGAACAAGAAGAAGAGCCGTTTACAAATACTGAGGTGGTGAAAAAGAAAAGACACATTTTTTGAAACCTCTGAATTTTCTTTGCTAACATAAAGAATTTCATCCTGGAGGGTGAATAATGAACGACGTATTGATCGATTGTTGGCCTGAATATGGACTTTGTATTCCTCCTCCAAACTTCTCTGACTTTTTGTATCTTTGTACAAATGTTTCAACTCAGATTGAACAAACACACTGGAGGCGTATGAAATGTGTGGGATAGTTGAAATGAAGGAGAAAACATTCAAGACAAGGCTGATCAAGTACAGTAACTGTAACTCCATCACACAGAGGGTCAGCAGTGTGGACCTTTAACTAATAAAGTACAGTTTACTGACTTTACTCGTGGTGGTGGTGGATTTAAACACAGCAAAGCTCAGCAGCGTGGAACAACACTATCACAGCAGCAACAAGCACAACAGTTATGTTACATAACACTGAATGGGACTCAGCGGTCAATAAGAGGTTACTAACACACTATGACCTGCCTCTGCTCAGACCAAAAGCCTCTTACTTGAGATCTCTCAGCGGTCATTGGTGTGTTCTCTGAACTTTTAGGCTGAATTTCCCTTTTTCTAGGACCGGAGACCGACTCGCTCTCTATTGGCGGGTTAAACGGCGAGCTGATCCTCCGTGTGACAGCGGGGATCTGCTCCTTCAGACTTATTCGGAGGAATTTCTTCAAATACAGCCGGTCTATCGCCAGCACTCACTGGGATTCCCGTGGCTCTTGACCAATGACGCACCGGTGTTGTGGTTTGAACCAAATCTCCCGCTCAGGTGAGATTTTGAGACCTGTTGGCTCAATTTCACAATCTAGCCTTTCAAATTTACTTGCAGGCCTCTCTCTTTGTTTCAACCACATGGTGAAGTCCCAACATCCTCCACATGAATCATCTCACTGTAACTCTGTCAGACTCGATGGACGGCTCTTCAAAAAGGATCCAAATCGATGCAGCACAACACACGTTATTGTTTTTCATCACAACCTGCCAACTACATTACCAACAATGCATCTCTCACTCTGACAGCTGTGTGGTATATTGTGGTGTGTTATGCTAGTATAAGCTAGCATAGCCTGCAGCAGCAGCTGCAGAGGTCTGGACAGATCACTTCACTTGAGGACATTTATCAGATGGCACACAGCTCCCTCTGTAGACATTAAAGACATCATACTACTTTAAACATCTGGAGACACTAAAGACTTTATACTACTTTAAACATCTGGAGACATTAAAGACTTTATACTACTTTAAACATCTGGAGACACTAAAGACTTTATACTACTTTAAACATCTGGAGACATTAAAGACTTTATACTACTTTAAACATCTGGAGACACTAAAGACTTTATACTACTTTAAACATCTGGAGACATTAAAGACTTTATACTACTTTAAACATCTGGAGACATTAAAGACTTTACACTACTTTAAACATCTGGAGACATTAAAGACTATATACTACTTTAAACATCTGGAGACATTAAAGACTTTATACTACTTTAAACATCTGGAGACATTAAAGACTTTATACTACTTTAAACATCTGGAGACATTAAAGACTATATACTACTTTAAACATCTGGAGACATTAAAGACTGTATACTACTTTAAACATCTGGAGACATTAAAGACTTTATACTACTTTAAACATCTGGAGACATTAAATACATCATACTACTTTAAACATCTGGAGACACTAAAGACTTTATACTACTTTAAACATCTGGAGACATTAAAGACATCATACTACTTTAAACATCTAGAGACATTAAATACATCATACTACTTTAAACATCTGGAGACATTAAAGACTTTATACTACTTTAAACATCTGGAGACATTAAATACATCATACTACTTTAAACATCTGGAGACATTAAAGATATCATACTACTTTAAACATCTGGAGACATTAAAGACTTTAGATTACTTTAAACATCTGGAGACATTAAAGACATCATAATACTTTAAACATTTGGAAACATTAAAGACTTTATACTACTTTAAACATCTGGAGACATTAAAGACTGTATACTACTTTAAACATCTGGAGACACTAAAGACTTTACACTACTTTAAACATCTGGAGACATTAAAGAAATCATACTACTTTAAACATCTGGAGACATTAAAGACTGTATACTACTTTAAACATCTGGATACATTAAAGACTATATACTATTTTAAACATCTGGAGACATTAAAGACATCATACTACTTTAAACATCTGGAGACATTAAAGACTATATACTACTTTAAACATTTGGAGACATTAAAGACTGTATACTACTTTAAACATCTGGAGACATTAAAGACTTTATACTACTTTAAAAATCTGGAGACATTAAAGACTGTATACTACTTTAAACATCTGGAGACATTAAATACGTTATACTACTTTAAAAATCTGGAGACATTAAAGACTGTATACTACTTTAAACATCTGGAGACATTAAAGACTATATGCTATTTTAAATATCTGGAGACATTAAAGAAATCATACTACTTTAAACATCTGGAGACATTAAAGACTGTATACTACTTTAAACATCTGGAGACATTAAAGACTATATGCTATTTTAAATATCTGGAGACATTAAAGAAATCATACTACTTTAAACATCTGGAGACATTAAAGACTGTATACTACTTTAAACATCTGGATACATTAAAGACTATATACTATTTTAAACATCTGGAGACATTAAATATGTCATACTACTTTAAACATCTGGATACATTAAAGACTATATACTATTTTAAACATCTGGAGACATTAAATATGTCATACTACTTTAAACATCTGGAGACATTAAATACATCATACAACTTTAAACATCTGGAGACATTAAAGACATCATACTACTTTAAACATCTGGAGACATTAAAGACTATATACTACTTTAAACATTTGGAGACATTAAAGACTGTATACTATTTTAAACATCTGGAGACATTAAATACGTCATACTACTTTAAACATCTGGAGACATTAAATACATCATACAACTTTAAACATCTGGAGACATTAAATACATCATACTACTTTAAACATCTGGAGACATTAAAGACTATATACTACTTTAAACATCTGGAGACATTAAAGACTTTATATTGCTTTAAACATCTGGAGACATTAAAGACATCATACTACTTTAAACATCTGGAGACATTAAAGACTTTATACTACATTAAACATCTGGAGACATTAAAGACTTTATACGACTTTAAACATCTGGAGACATTAAAGACTTTATATTACTTTCAACATCTGGAGACATTAAAGACTTTATATTACTTTAAACATCTGGATACATTAAAGACTTTATACTACTTTAAACATCTGGAGACACTAAAGACTTTATACTACTTTAAACATCTGGAGACATTAAAGACTTTATACTACTTTAAACATCTGGAGACATTAAAGACTTTACACTACTTTAAACATCTGGAGACATTAAAGACTATATACTACTTTAAACATCTGGAGACATTAAAGACTTTATACTACTTTAAACATCTGGACACATTAAAGACTTTATACTACTTTAAACATCTGGAGACATTAAAGACTATATACTACTTTAAACATCTGGAGACATTAAAGACTGTATACTACTTTAAACATCTGGAGACATTAAAGACTTTATACTACTTTAAACATCTGGAGACATTAAATACATCATACTACTTTAAACATCTGGAGACACTAAAGACTTTATACTACTTTAAACATCTGGAGACATTAAAGACATCATACTACTTTAAACATCTAGAGACATTAAATACATCATACTACTTTAAACATCTGGAGACATTAAAGACTTTATACTACTTTAAACATCTGGAGACATTAAATACATCATACTACTTTAAACATCTGGAGACATTAAAGATATCATACTACTTTAAACATCTGGAGACATTAAAGACTTTAGATTACTTTAAACATCTGGAGACATTAAAGACATCATAATACTTTAAACATTTGGAAACATTAAAGACTTTATACTACTTTAAACATCTGGAGACATTAAAGACTGTATACTACTTTAAACATCTGGAGACACTAAAGACTTTACACTACTTTAAACATCTGGAGACATTAAAGAAATCATACTACTTTAAACATCTGGAGACATTAAAGACTGTATACTACTTTAAACATCTGGATACATTAAAGACTATATACTATTTTAAACATCTGGAGACATTAAAGACATCATACTACTTTAAACATCTGGAGACATTAAAGACTATATACTACTTTAAACATTTGGAGACATTAAAGACTGTATACTACTTTAAACATCTGGAGACATTAAAGACTTTATACTACTTTAAAAATCTGGAGACATTAAAGACTGTATACTACTTTAAACATCTGGAGACATTAAATACGTTATACTACTTTAAAAATCTGGAGACATTAAAGACTGTATACTACTTTAAACATCTGGAGACATTAAAGACTATATGCTATTTTAAATATCTGGAGACATTAAAGAAATCATACTACTTTAAACATCTGGAGACATTAAAGACTGTATACTACTTTAAACATCTGGAGACATTAAAGACTATATGCTATTTTAAATATCTGGAGACATTAAAGAAATCATACTACTTTAAACATCTGGAGACATTAAAGACTGTATACTACTTTAAACATCTGGATACATTAAAGACTATATACTATTTTAAACATCTGGAGACATTAAATATGTCATACTACTTTAAACATCTGGATACATTAAAGACTATATACTATTTTAAACATCTGGAGACATTAAATATGTCATACTACTTTAAACATCTGGAGACATTAAATACATCATACAACTTTAAACATCTGGAGACATTAAAGACATCATACTACTTTAAACATCTGGAGACATTAAAGACTATATACTACTTTAAACATTTGGAGACATTAAAGACTGTATACTATTTTAAACATCTGGAGACATTAAATACGTCATACTACTTTAAACATCTGGAGACATTAAATACATCATACAACTTTAAACATCTGGAGACATTAAATACATCATACTACTTTAAACATCTGGAGACATTAAAGACTATATACTACTTTAAACATCTGGAGACATTAAAGACTTTATATTGCTTTAAACATCTGGAGACATTAAAGACATCATACTACTTTAAACATCTGGAGACATTAAAGACTTTATACTACATTAAACATCTGGAGACATTAAAGACTTTATACGACTTTAAACATCTGGAGACATTAAAGACTTTATATTACTTTCAACATCTGGAGACATTAAAGACTTTATATTACTTTAAACATCTGGATACATTAAAGACTTTATACTACTTGAAACATCTGGAGACATTAAAGACTTTATACTACTTTAAACATCTGGAGACATTAAAGACATCATACTACTTTAAACATCTGGAGACATTAAAGACTTTATACTACTTTAAACATCTGGAGACATTAAAGACTATATACTACTTTAAAAATCTGGAGACATTAAAGACTGTATACTACTTTAAACATCTGGAGACATTAAAGACTTTATACTACTTTAAACATCTGGACACATTAAAGACTTTATATTACTTTAAACATCTGGAGACATTAAAGACATCATACTACTTTAAACATCTGGAAACATTAAAGACTTTATACTACTTTAAACATCTGGAGACATTAAAGACATCATACTACTTTAAAAATCTGGAGACATTAAAGACTGTATACTACTTTAAACATCTGGAGACATTAAAGACTATATGCTATTTTAAATATCTGGAGACATTAATGAAATCATACTACTTTAAACATCTGGAGACATTAAAGACTGTATACTACTTTAAACATCTGGATACATTAAAGACTATATACTATTTTAAACATCTGGAGACATTAAATATGTCATACTACTTTAAACATCTGGAGACATTAAATACATCATACAACTTTAAACATCTGAAGACATTAAAGACTATATACTACTTTAAACATCTGGAGACATTAAAGACTTTAACTACTTTAAACATCTGGAGACATTAAAGACGTCATACTACTTTAAACATCTGGAGACATTAAAGACTTTATATTGCTTTAAACATATGGAGACATTAAAGACATCATACTACTTTAAACATCTGGAGACATTAAAGACTTTATACTACTTTAAACATCTGGAGACATTAAATACATCATACTACTTTAAACATCTGGAGACATTAAAGACATCATACTACTTTAAACATCTGGAGACATTAAAGACATCATACTACTTTAAACATCTGGAGACATTAAAGACATCATACTACTTTAAACATCTGGAGACATTAAAGACTTGATACTACTTTAAACATCTGGAGACATTAAAGACTTCATACTAAACATCTGGAGACAGTAAAGACTTTATATTGCTTTAAACATCTGGAGACATTAAAGACATCATACTACTTTAAACATCTGGAGACATTAAAGACTGTATACTACTTTAAACATCTGGAGACATTAAAGACTTTATACTACTTGAAACATCTGGACACATTAAATACATCATACTATTTTAAACATCTGGAGACATTAAAGACTTCATACTACTTTAAACATCTGGAGACATTAAAGACTTCATACTACTTTAAACATCTGGAGACATTAAAGACTTCATACTACTTTAAACATCTGGAGACACTAAAGACATCATACTACTTTAAACATCTGGAGACATTAAAGACTTTATACTACTTTAAACATCTGGAGACATTAAAGACTTTATATTACTTTAAACATCTGGAGACATTAAAGACTTTATACTACTTTAAACATCTGGAGACATTAAAGACTATATACTACTTTAAACATCTGGAGACATTAAAGACTTTATATTACTTTAAACATCTGGAGACATTAAAGACTTCATACTACTTTAAACATCTGGAGACACTAAAGACTTTATAGTACTTTGAACATCTGGAGACATCAAGTTTGAATAAAGTGTGTTTTACGGACTGCAGGTTGCATTCATTCAATCACACATCACCGATGTTTAGGGACAGAGGACGTCGTATTTGTACAGATTGTAAAACCACCTGAGGCAAATTTGTGATTTTGGGTGAGTAGGTTAACAAGGAGGATGCTTGGAGGAGATATACAACAAGTTTTTAAAGTAACATTGTAATCTATAAAATTGTAGGTAATCTACCATAAAGTGTCCCAAAGTACTCAATCTCACCGTGTTTAATGTTTCTGTTGTTAAACCTCTGTCAAGAAATTATATATTTGGTCACACATGTGCGTGTGTGAGTGTAGATCTCTGTGTCTGTCTGTCCCTCTGCTAATCACTCAATACGTAGCATTGGACCCATCAGCCTTTAGCTGCTCATTCAGGAATGTTTGTTCAAGGACCTCTGGTGGTTGAGTTTATTCACACTTTTTGAAAACACAAGTTATTGACTATTTTAAAAGGTCATTGACTGTCGCTCAGCTACATGACAAACTGAACAGAGTCCTGACTACAATGCGGAGGAGGAGAGCTAGTTAGCTGTTAGCAGCTTTAGGAGTCCCGCAGTGTGTTTGGCTAACAGAGCTAACAGCTAACGGGGCTAATACAGCTAACAGAGCTAACGGAGTGACAGTTTCTCCTCAGAGGAAATGTTGCAACCAGTGAACAGGAAGGGACCTCATCTGGACTGAGGAGGAGTGACGTAGAGACGCCGTATACGTCTCTGGTAGAGACCTGTCAATCAGAGTGTAGCCCCGCCCCTAAAGCATCCCCTCTTTATGATCTGTTTGACTCTAAATGGAGCATAATGTACTAAATGAACATCATGCTGTATTGAAGAAGACTGTAAACTAGAGATTGAGACCATAAACTCATGTTTACAATGTTTACTGAGGGAATAAATCAAGAGAGAAGTAGAGTCATTTTAGACTAGACTTCTATACAACCAGAGGAGTCGCCCCCTGGTGGACACTAGAGAGAATGCAGCTTTAACACATGAAACATCAGCTCCACTTATATAACCTGAGGTCGCTTCCTGGTTTTACAGTTGAACCAGTCTTAGTTTGGTGAAAGAGAGAAACTTATTCAGAGGGTGATCGGATCTATTTCTCTTTTTAATAAATAGAGACAGAGCTCAGCACATTCAGCTCCGTCTAGGTTGTAGATAAATAGATTTAATCAGTGCCCTTTTATTGGGAATCAACCTCATGTTCACACATGTATATTCAGAAGATTTTGCAACCTAAATAAACACTGTGAGGCGCAGCAGAGGGAAGAACCTGTGATCAGCAGACTCACCTGGAGAGAGATTCACCTTTCTAGTTTCTGATGTTTTCTGATTAACAACAAACACAACAAATCATCTCTGTTTGAGGAGATACAAGGTTGTTTTGTTCCACACTGAGGTGGTTCAGTTTGTTTGATAACTTTAACTCTGTGTGTGTGTGTGTGTGTGTGTGTGTGTGTGTGTGTGTGTGTGTGTGTGTGTGTGTGTGTGTGTGTGTGTGTGTGTGTAGTGTGTGGGGGGGGGGGGCAGATTAGATGCAGCCTGTAGTCCCTCCCCCCCTGCAGCTCTCCTCTATATATACACCGAGAGAGACGGAGAGGACGAGGCTCTCTGCACCGACTCTCTCTCACAAACACTCTGATTCAGTTCTTCCTCCTGTGAAGACGGAGTACAGACAGACAGACAGACAGACAGACAGACAGACAAACAGACAGACAGGTAAACCAGGGTGTCTCTCTGTCTCTCTCTCTCACCTCCTTCCTGATGATGGACGACTACACTCTCCCCTTCTGGATTTACCTGGGCGTCCTCGCCGTGTTTGTCGGTGGGGCCATGAAGAAGATCCTGGCGTCTCACCTGGGCTCCGCCCCCCCCCTGGTGGCGTGGCTGGGGGCCACTGTGTTGGTGGAGCGGCTGTGGGCGTTCTGCCTGCCGGCGGCGCTGCTGCTGCTGGCGCTGCTGCTGGGCCTCGCCTGCTGCCTGTACTCCACAGCCAGGACCGGCCCGACGCACGCCGACGCCGACATGCACGCCCCGCACGGCAAGGCCGTCCTCATTACAGGTAGGGAAGAGGCCCCGCCCACTCTCTCAGGTGTTTTGTACCCCGTGTTATAGGATGTAGAGTCAAACCTCGTGTCTCCTTAAACTGGCTTCTTTCTAAAAATAATTTTGTGTTTGTTTGATTTGTTCTTCTGAACAACGACCTCCCAACATGCAGCTGTTTTTATATAACTGACAGTTTACGACATCTTTGTTCTTCCATACATAACTTCAGCTGCAGCTCTTAAAAACATTCAATCTGCTGATCAAACAAGAGCTTTCTTTATTTATTTATTTTCTTAAATTGGATCAAAATCTTCAGCAGTTATTTAAACCTCATGTTGTTGTTTTCTGTGTCAAAACTTTAGCTTAAAGTCCAGCAAGAGATCCAAAAGTTTCCAAAGATCCCAAATCTGTTCAGTAAATAGAGAATAAAGTAAATGTTCAGAGATTAAAGTAAATGTTCAGAGAATAAAGTAAATGTTCACAGTGAATAAAGTAAATGTTCAGAGAATAAAGTAAATGTTCACAGAGAATAAAGTAAATGTTCACAGATTAAAGTAAATGTTCAGAGAATAAAGTAAATGTTCAGAGAATAAAGTAAATGTTCAGAGATTAAAGTAAATGTTCAGAGATTAAAGTAAATGTTCAGAGAATAAAGTAAATGTTCAGAGTGAATAAAGTAAATGTTCAGAGAATAAAGTAAATGTTCAGAGAATAAAGTAAATGTTCAGAGATTAAAGTAAATGTTCAGAGATTAAAGTAAATGTTCAGAGAATAAAGTAAATGTTCAGAGAATAAAGTAAATGTTCAGAGTGAATAAAGTAAATGTTCAGAGAATAAAGTAAATGTTCAGAGAATAAAGTAAATGTTCAGAGAATAAAGTAAATAATCACAGTGAATAAAGTAAATGTTCAGAGAATAAAGTAAATGTTCACAGTGAATAAAGTAAATGTTCAGATAATAAAGTAAATGTTCAGAGAACAAAGTAAATGTTCACAAAGAATAAAGTAAATGTTCAGAGATTAAAGTAAATGTTCAGAGAATAAAGTAAATGTTCAGAGAATAAAGTAAATGTTCAGAGTGAATAAAGTAAATGTTCAGAGAATAAAGTAAATGTTCAGAGTGAATAAAGTAAATGTTCAGAGAATAAAGTAAATGTTCAGAGAATAAAGTAAATGTTCAGAGTGAATAAAGTAAATGTTAATTTAACATGATGTGTGACTTTAAAGAGTTTGAGGTTCAAAGTTTACTCGTTTTTTGTGTGTAAATAAGACGAGGTCACGCTCACTGAACCCACTTTAAATCCATCGTATCAAAGATCTGTGTGTGTGTGTGTGTGTGGGGGGGGGGGGGGGGGGGGGGGCAAACAATAGCCGGGGGAGGGGGGGGGGGGGGGGGTATTCCCCTTCACAATAAAAGAGGGAATCATTGGCAGAGTAATCACAGGTCAGTACGAGTGTTTTTGTCCCACTTTCTGTTATCAGAGAGCCTGATAACAACACTGATGTGTGTGTGTGTGTGTGTGTGTGTGTGTGTGTGTGTGTGTGTGTGTGTGTGTGTGTGTGTGTGTGTGTGTATGTAAGTGTGTGTGTGTGCTCTGGCCTCCGTTCAGCTGTCTCTGGGCCAGCTGGCTGTGAGCTCTGTGTGTGTGTGTGTGTGTGTGTGTGTGTGTGTGTGTGTGTGTGTGTGTGTGTGTGTGCTCTCATAAACGTCCTCGAGTTACCTGAGAAGGTAACGAGCCGGCCGTCACCATGGAGACGGAGAGACGCTCGGTTGTTGTGTTTTTTTTAAACTGTTTCTGTTTAATTATCGTTTAATATGCAAATATTTAGCTTTTAGCTTGAAATCAAAAAGGTTTAACTTTATTGAATTAGTCACACTTTCATAACGACCAGTATGTTAAGAAGCTTGTATTAATTTGCAATAATAATAATAATCATATAATAATTATAATTATTATATTATATTATATTATATTATTATTATTATAACTATAATAATAATTATTATTATTATTATTATTTCAAGGAGAGCTGATGTTCAAGATGTTTCCAGGAAGTAGTCCCAGCCTCACACTGAGCTGCTAACAAACGTTAATGTCTCAAACTCAAAGAGGCTGACTGATGTTTGTCCCTCTGGACTCACCGTAAATGAACAAAGATCAGGACCTCAGACCTGATCCACATTGACAGACATTCAGGGACCAGACTCAGATAGACTCAGATAGACCAGGAAGTAGAACAGTGAAGTTATGCTCCGCCCTCTTGTGGACTAAAAAGTGAACAACACCCAAAACCCCCCAAAAGACCAGGAGCTGGATCCAGTAGATCAAACTTTCTGTCTGTATAATAAGACACATATCGATGCACTAGACAGTAAAATATAACTATTATCACATAAACACAGTAAAAGTGTTTATGTGATATACTAAAAAGATGTAGTATAACATTTCTAAAACGTTAGCGGAGCTAGCGTTAGCACAGCATTAACTAGCGTTAGCACGAAGTTACGCTAACTGCTGAATGTATTTGTTGTTCCTTCGTTTCATCGTGTCCTGATTAGTTTCTTTAAATTATGTTTGTTTGATGATTGTTCATAGAAGATCCAAATAACATTCACGTTTTTCACATTTTTGCCACAATTCCTCCTATACTGGTCCGTTCTATACTGGTCTGTCCTATACTGGTCCATCCGTCCTACTGGTCCGTCCTATACTGGTCTGTCTTATACTGGTCCATCCGTTCTACTGGTCCGTCCTATACTGGTCCGTCCTAAACTGGTCCGTCCTACTGGTCCGTCCTACTGATCCGTCCTATTGGTCCGTCCTAAACTGGTCCGTCCTACTGATCCGTCCTATTGGTACGTCCTAAACTGGTCCGTCCTACTGGTCCGTCCTACTGATCCATCCTATTGGTCTGTCCTATACTGGTCCGTCCTATACTGGTCCGTCCTACTGGTCCGTCCTACTGATCCGTCCTATTGGTCCGTTCTATACTGGTCCGTCCTATACTGGTTCGTCCTACTGATCCGTCCTACTGATCCGTCCTATTGGTCCGTCCTATACTGGTCTGTCCTATACTGGTTCATCCTACTGGTCTGTCCTATACTGGTACGTCCTACTGGTCCGTCCTATACTGGTCTGTCCTATACTGGTTCGTCCTACTGGTCCCTCTCGGTGCCGGGTCGAGGTAATCTGACCGACACATACTGCAGACTAAGCTTTTATTGGCCGAGACCCAGGAAGTGGTCTGGCGTCATGGGGACAGGGTTCAGGATCCCTGAGACTGTCCTAACATCAGCTCTCTGTTGGAGGACGGTTCCCCTGACTCTCATGAGTTCTTGTTTCACTACAACAAACGGAGGTCCGATTACAGTCTGGACGCCGGCCCGCTCTCATGGCCCCGCAAGCGTTTTTGGCTCCTGAATATCAGGCGACGACTATAAGACCAGATTTAAAAACCGTGTCCAGAGCTGGAGACCTCTCAACCAGCAGCAGAGCCGATGAAGACGAGCTGGAGATCTCTCAACCAGCAGCTTGTCTTCATCGGCTCTGCCGGTGAAGGTTAGCGTGAGGTCACTCTGGAAATAAGAGCAGAAAAAAAAGGTCCAGTAAACCTCTTAGAAAGCTAATTGAGCTGTTGGACAAAGAGCCACATTCTTGGGGGGATGAGGACCAGAGTCACAGGGCTCGCTGCAGGGGGTGGGGGGGAGTGCTGTTGAGGAAACAGACCCTTTTGAGTCCTGGACCCAAACCGCTGAGGATCCAGTACTGACCAGATGAATCCACCACACATGAAGAAGGAATCTGGATCCAGACCTGAGAGTCTTGTGGTCCTCACAGGGTTCAGGGATCCAAACAGGTCTGGTTCTGTTTCCAGACGACGAGGCGTCCTCACCTGTACAGGTTGTCCTCTTACAGACGTCTCAACTCTTAAATCAAGATACCTCTGACCAACATGAAGATTCTCCGTCATGTTCCACCTGCAGCTACAGTTTAACCTACGCAGTTAGCCACGGCGGCTAATCCAGAAGCTACTTTCTGTGTCAGACCAGAGGTGACAACCCTGCTAAATGTTCTTGTTCCCTGAATCTCTACAAAGGAGGTGGTGAAGTTATTGTGACCCGTCACCTCATCATCCAAAACAGGTCAAACTTATTAAAGAGTCAGCAGATCATTCACGGGTCCCCCGAAGTCATATCTTATCATATCATATCCACAAATAAAACTGTACAAAAAGAGCAAATAAAATCCCTCCAGATGCTGCTCGCCTCCTGATCCAGATGTTGATTATTATGGGATCTTTCCTGTTCAGTGACGTAGATGGTGATGTCACTCACTATACTGAAGTCAAACTCTGAAATGAATAAGATTTGGGTTGAAAAACACCAAAAATGTCTTTTAAAGTGTCAAAGAACTTTCATGTTGTGTTGATTCTGTCGCTCCCTGTGGACTAAAGTAGTAGTGTTTCACCAGAGTCCCTTTAGAAAACCTCTCATTTTACTGCAGCAGGGTCTGACGGTCTGCCCCTCTCAGTCCTGGTTCTGGTTCTCCCGTGAATCTCTTCCCTCCAGCGGGTCCAGCAGTACATCCTGGATCTCTGAGTTTCTGGTGAACCTTCATGCTGTTAATCATCTGGTCTGGTTTTTGCTGAGACTCGAACACATTCGATTCAACATGGCGGCAGAGGGAAGGAGGTGGGCGTGGCCTTTAGGAATAAAAGCTGAAATCTTCTCTCGCAGTATTTCGGTGGTTTCACGAAGCTTCAGTCCGGACTCTCAGGAGATGCTGGTCTCTGGTCCAAAGGTTAAGTTACACAGCTGTAGTTAAAAAAAAAGAAAAACAAGAACACAAATCCAACTTTAGATCTTTAAAACATGACTTTCTATTCTAAGTAATAAGGACGTTAACTGGTTGTTTCCTTTCCTTATTGTCTTGAACTCTCTTTGTCTTCTTTTCTCCTCATCTTTTCCTTTCATTCTTCCTCCTTCATTTTTTTAATTGTACTTCTTTGTTTTTGTTATTTTTACCCCTCGGCAATGTTTTTATTTTCTTCTTTTCTTTCTTTCCCACTTTTACTTTCATCTCATCTCCTTTTCCTTCTCCTAACATCTCCCCACACTCCTCTCTATATTTAACTGCTTCTTCCTCTCAGTCGCTTCATGTCAGCAGAATGTTCATCAAGAGTTCAACTTTATGCAGATTCAGACCAATCAGTTCAGCAGCTTCCTGTGAGAATCAGATCTCTGACGATCACTGAAGAGTTCCTCGTGATCCTTGTCGGTTCCTCCTCCAATCACGTGACCCGTTCCTCCTCCGATCATGTGACCTCTGCTCACAGTTTGACGACAGCATGAGTTTCCAAGTGATGAAGCGATGAAAACCTTCAAAGAGTTCTCACAGAGAAAACGGTTTGACCGCAATGGAGCCAACAGCAGGAGAGAACGCCATCGCTGGAACTTCATCGCTGGAACTCCATAGCAGGAATGGAACGTTGGAACTCCATCGCTGGAACTCCATCGCTGGAACGCCATCGCTGGAACGCCATCGCTGGAACGCCATTGCTGGAACACCAACGCTAGAACGCCATCGCTGGAACGCCAACGCTAGAACGCCAACGCTGGAACGCCAACGCTGGAACGCCAATGCTGGAACGCCAACGTTGGAACTCCATCGCTGGAACGCCATCACTGGAATGGAACGCCATCGCTGGAACGCCATCGCTGGAACGCCATCGCTGGAACTCCATCGCTGGAACGCCAACGCTGGAACGCCAACGCTGGAACTCCATTGCTGGAACTGGCGTTCCAGCGATGGCGTAATGACATAATGCTGCTTATGAAGCGTCACCTTCTTTGTTGTGGACTTTATTCTCTCTATTCTTCTTTAGTTTCTGTCCTAAATGGAGTTTGTCTGCTGATAAAGATCAACCGTCACATGTTCTCAGTTCACGAGGACGAGAGTCGTCGACTCTGCTCTTTAGGAACGCGTCTGCTATCTGACGGACTGGTTTCAGGACATTCTGTAGAAAAGCACTTGTGTTGCTGAATGAGCTCCATTGAGACTTGTGTGAGTGGACTCTGTGTGACCCGTTCGTGGTTTCATTCCTCACTTCTAAACGATGACGTCGTCCTCTGACAGCCGTGATTAACGGTGAACGTGATGTTGTTGGAGCCGTGATGTTTTCCAGGTGTGTTTCCTGAACATCCTGAACTTTCGACCGCAGCACATGGCTCTCCTGAAGCCTTTTAATGAGACGTCGAGTGGCGCCTCACATGATCGTCCTCTGCTGGTTTCAACTTTGAACGCACAGCTGCTGATACGCTGAGTATCTCAAGATCAGTTTATTTATTATCTGCAGAAGCTCATTTCTGTCAGGTCATCAATAGATGAAAAGTTATAAGAAGTAGATTTAAAAAAGAACAGTTTGAGCAGCTTTGAGGCGTCTGCTGGTGACCTCCTTAGTTCAGGTTCATGTTAAAGTTAAAGTCAGTGTCACGATGAAGCTGATTGTCATCTCTGTACGTGAAGTAGGAGCTGCTGTGCAGATGTTGAGGATGTTGAGGCCTCCACCCAGAGACAGATGTGTGTTTTGACCTCTCTCTATTCTGCACACATCCACGTTTATTTCTTCATCCGAGGGGCCCCTCGGAGCCCTCGGAGCCGCCCTCGGGCCTCCTTACGTAACGCCGCTCCTCCTCGGAGCCCGAATCCGTCTCCCACGGCGACAACAAACCCCCCCCCCCGAATGTGTCTGTTCTATGGAGATGAATCTTTCGCTCTAAATGGTCCGTTTACACTGGGCATGTTCCAGAGACAGAGACAGAGATCCTCCACCAGGACCAGGACTGCATCTCCGTCGGCCTCTCTGGACCTCAGAGGCTCGCTGTGAGGTCGGCAGAAGACAGGATGAAGAACACTTTACTCAACATGTGAAACATTCTCCTCCACCAATCTGTAAAAGAACACACGGAGACCAACATCTTTATTGTCTATAAAGTTCTTGATTTTCCTCTTTTATAATCAGAGTTCTGACAGCTCAGTCTGTCATCACCCATCTGAATATATAACTGTGTGTGTGTGTGTGTGTGTGTGTGTGTGTGTGTGTGTGTGGTCATGATCAACTGCACACTGAGCTTCTGTAACATGCAGCACAGCGCTGGTATTTATTTCTGGAGCCAGCGTTTCTCTCTTTCTGTTCTTGGGACGTGACTGGAAACCCTCCAAGGACACGGTGTGAAGCAACGTGCCAACAGCCTCCACGTTCTCGCCAGCAGAGCTCTTTCAAACACAAAAGGAACAAACAGAACAGCGAGTACCGCCAGGGATCAGGTTGTAGGTGCCGGGGCTTCTGGGAAACGTGGGGCGAGCTGCGGGTAATGTGACCTTATCCCCACGGCGGCTGGTTTCTGAGGAACCCTTCTGAGAAAACATATGTGGGCACGATGGTGTCTGCTCTTTGTTTCTCTGCACGGTGTCCAGCACTGAAATTTAGTTCTCAGGATTGTTCATCGTTTCATTCAATAAAGTTAAATAATACAACTGAAGATGGAGAAAGTTCTCTGAGCTAACAAGTTAAGTCTTTTAAAAGTTCAATGTCCTAATGTCTCAATTTAATTCATCTCCATTGATCTGTGATTGATGGGCTTCTGTACGCTGAGCAGTATAATTTCAACGTTGAGGCAATAAATTACAACAATATTTTCACTGTCTTTGTTTGTGCTGATTGATTAATGTGACCGAGGACTGATGCCGGATCGGTCTCTGTCCAAACCTGCCCGCTATCCAAACAACTGCTGGGCGATGAGCCAATCAGAGCTGCAGCAGGAGGACGAGGATGATGTCATAGCCTGCTCTGTTTTCACTCCTAACAGGTGAAAAGTGATCTGACATTAAGATTCAGGACATTGATCCAATCTGCTGCTCTGGAGCTGCAGAGGATGTGACGCCCTCGCATGGGATTAAATCCTTTATGTCCGCTGAGAGGAACATTCTACAGATAACACACGACCAAGATTTAAATTGTTAGTCGTGGAGATCTCCAGTTGTTACACTGTAAAGTCAGATAATGATCTACTGTTAAATCTCTCTGTTTATGGTTGCTGTCTCAGACTTGAGACTGGGTTTTCTTAGATTAACTGGAAATTTCTCACAGAATTAATATGTTTAAGATCTTAACCAGGGTCAGGGTCTTGGGGGGGCACCAGCTCCTTCAGTTGTAGATGAAGTAAACAGGCGTTTGTGTGGTGATTCTATTGACAGGCATTTGAATGCAGATCTGTCTGCGGTCCTGACCTCACCAGGCGATAACGAGTCAGTCCTTGTGTCCACGCAGGATGTGACTCTGGTTTTGGGAACGCGACGGCGAAGCATCTGGACGCTCTTGGCTTCGAGGTGTTCGCCACGGTGTTGGACCTGACGGGAGACGGAGCCAGAGAGCTGCAGAGGACCTGCTCCCCCCACCTCACCCTCCTCCAGGTGGACATCACCCAGCCACAGCAGGTCCAACAGGCCCTGCTGGACACCAAGGCCAAGCTGGGCCTCAAAGGTAACGACCGTCTGCCGAAGCCAAACCACAGCTTGTTCTGGGACCAGATGGCTGTTCCATTTAAACGCTCTGTGGTTGTGTTTTACTGTTTACGAGAATAGATGATGACTTTCAAGGAAATCACTGAGCTGAAGCAGAAGAGACGGGATGGAAACAACTAAATAACTCTTGAGTTGATTTAAAAGGAGTGACTGAAGAGTAAATGAGGACAATCTGAGGAATAAATAAGGGCTAAATGAGGAGTAACTGATGACTTAATGAGGAGTAACTGATGACTTATGAGGAGTAACTGGTGACTTAATGAGGAGTAACTGATGACTTATGAGGAGTAACTGAGAAAGAGTAACTGAGGACTTATGAGGAGTAACTGAGAAGAATCTATCAGGATGGACAGAAGTGTGATAGATGTCATGTGTACAGAATGAACAACACAACAGAGTTACAACACATTCAATGTGCCAGAAACTATTCATATAATAAAAGTAGTAAGTAGAACAATGATGGAACAATTACAACTAATGATAATATCAGCAGCTGTTGATACAGTGAATGATAATGACAACAAAAGCATGAATGGCATCAATAATTGTAATAGTGTGACTAATACTAATGATAGTAGCAGTGAGTTTCAGGCAGAACCAGGATCCTGGTAAAACACAAAGACTCCGGGGAAGAAGACAAGTTAGTAATGTGCATTAATGGGACAAGAATATATACAGAGAGGAGCTCAGTGTGTCATAGGAAGTCCTCCAGCAGTTTAGGCCTAGAGCAGCATAACTAGGGATGGACCAAGGCAAACCTGAACCAGCCCTAACTATAAACCTGAACCAGCCCTAACTATAAACCTGAATCAGCCCGAACTATAAACCTGAACCAGCCCTAACTATACACCTGAACCAGCCCTAACTATACACCTGAACCAGCCCGAACTATAAACCTGAACCAGCCCTAACTATAGACCTGAACCAGCCCTAACTATAAACCTGAACCAGCACTAACTATACACCTGAACCAACCCTAACTATACACCTGAACCAGCCCTAACTATACACCTGAACCAGTCCTAACTATGAACCTGAACCAGCCCTAACTATAAACCTGAACCAGCCCTAACTATAAACCTGAACCAGCCCTAACTATAAACCTTTTGTTGAATTCCCATGGTTCATAGCAGTTTTAATTTATTTTCCTGGTGTTTGTTGCTGACAAGCTAACGTAAGTTGGTTGACTTTGTTGCTAACAAGGGAATTTAGAGGCTCTTTTTTGTTTGTCAGCTTGCTGATTCTTTACAATCAGTGTATGACTGTGTGTATGGACCATAGACTATCTATAGGAAGTGGACATAGTCATGGTGACATCACCCATTGGTTTGTGAACTGATGTTTTGAAGTTTTGAGTTTGGCATTTTGGCTACCGCCATCTTGTTTTTTGAAGCCAGAAGTGTTACAAGAGGGTGGAGCTTAGAACTGAATGCTGAATAAGTACATTTTTGAGACCAAAATGTTAGAATTAATGAAGTGAAGACACACTGTGAATGGTAGAGAGACCTGTCAATCACTGTGTAGCCCCGCCCCTAAATCATCCCCTCTTCATGGTCTGTTTGACTCTAAATGGAGCATAATGTACTAAATGAACATCATGCTGTATTGAAGAAGACTGTAAATTAGAGATTGAGACCATAAACTCATGTTTACAATGTTTACTGAGGGAATAAATCAAGAGAGAAGTAGAGTCATTTTAGACTAGACTTCTTTACAAACAGAGGAGTCGTTCCTTCTCGGTCGCTGTAATTGGCTCAGACCTGCAGCTCCCACTGGCTTTGTAATTGGACGGCTCAGAGTCATTTAAGGTTAGACAGTGTGTGTGTGTGTGTGTGTGTGTGTGTGTGTGTGTGTGTGTGTGTGTGTGTGTGTGTGTGTGTGTGTGTGTGTGTGTGTGTGTGCAGACAGGTGTTTTATTTTTACAGCTGCTGTGTGACATTCACTAACATCCTGTCTCTACTGAGCTTCTATCTCAATAGATCAAGATAAGATAAGATAAAGTTCACATGAGAGAAACAAAGTATACACAATATCTAGAATTGAATAAAATAAGAAGCTGAAAATAGATAAAGATAGATAACGTTAACTCTGATATGTACTGAACACACAACACAATAAAATACTGTAATTCTTTACCGTTTATTGGCTCCTGCAGGAAGACAATACTTTAACCCTTTAATGGCCTTCTGATCTTTTTCTCTGCTCATAAACATGCAAAGTAAGATAATTTAACAGTCAAAACAGCTAAGAAACATGATCATATTCACAGTAAACAATGTGCATCAAAGTTTACAACATCAACAGAATAGCAGCAGAATATTTTACTCTCAGCAGTTGAAAATCTACGGAAGCTGAGGAGGTTCAGAGGAGATGATGTTTCACAGGAAACATAAATAAATAATAACAGTAAATTAAGTGTATTACATAAACTGTTGCTGCCGCCTGAGACTTTTGTAGAAAAGTCATCAGTTTGTTTGAGGGATCAATAAAAAACTAAAAAGAGTGTTTGCTATAAAAGTGCAGCAGCTGTTACAGATCTCAGTGTTTCTGACTCTTTTAGTTATTATTAAAACCACAACACAATATTATACAGAATGAATGATAATATGAATAAATACTATAAATGTCTTATACAACCACGATATTGTGATATTGTCTATCTGGACGAAGAGCTTTGACTTGTTTCTGTCATAAAGTGCAGACAGGAAGTTACCTGGGCGGCTCCTTCAGGTGTCTCACTGTTCTATTCCTGGTAATCTGTCATCAGCTCTGGAACACTTCAGACCCAAACAAAGTTCCCACAGAGACTCGTAAAAACAACAAAGCAGGGGATTGTGGGTCGGCGGCCTCAGATAAGGACGAGCGAGGCTTGTTGACACTAGCAGAGAAAGAGGGGGGGAGAGAGAGAGAGAGACAAAGAGAGACAGAGAGAGAGACACAGAGAGAGAGACAGAGAGAGAGAGAGAGACAGAGAGAGACAGAGAGAGAGAGAGACAGAGAGAGACACAGAGAGAGAGAGACACAGAGAGACAGAGAGAGAGAGACAGAGAGAGACACAGAGAGCGAGAGAGAGAGAGAGAGAGAGAGAGAGAGAGAGAGAGAGAGACAGAGAGAGAGAGACAGAGAGAGAGAGAGAGAGAGACAGAGAGAGAGAGAGAGAGAGAGAGAGACAGAGAGCCGAATGTGTTAGTGATTACTTATGTACACAGTGAGACTGTAGAACAAGTTATATAACCACAAAACACTCCTCTTTGACACAGAGTCCCTCTAAATTTACACTATTAACTTTAGCAATACCACAGCGTAAATATACTCCATTACAAGTACAAATACACAAGTATAATCACAAAAATGTACATGGAAACATGAAAGCAGGACATCTGTCAGTTGATAGCTTTGAGAGGTCATGTGACCCAGTGTTGACCCCTGAGGAACCCCACATGTGATGTCAACAGTGGGCCCACAACAACTACTATACAACTACGAGCCTACTATCTAAAACCAACAAACAATCTGTGGTGAGAGTGTGTGGGTGATACGATAGAGGACGCGTTTACATACCACGTGGGTCTGAGATTGGAGCAAAACCTGTTTATGTGTGTGTGTGTGTGTGTGTGTGTGTGTGTGTGTGTGTGTGTGTGTGTGTGTGTGTGTGTGTGTGTGTGTGTGTGTATGTGTGTGAGAGAGTGTTGGTCAAACAAAAAGGCAAAGAAGAAGAAGAGGAAACAAAACAAAAGAACCCTCAAAAACAAGGCAGATCTTCGGAATACGGAAACTGTTGCTTTAACACACAGAAACCCGACCCAAACTCAGAGTCGGCCAGCCGTGGTTCTGGTTTTTAAGAGTCACAATGCCCAACTTCACTCGTGGTGACTGATCTAACACAACACGATTGCAGCAGTATGGAACACACAGTCATTTCTAAACATTACTAACAGAACTCGGCGGTCCATAAACATACACAAGAACACGTTATAACAATACAGTAAACTTAAACAAAACAAAACAAGGTAATAAACAAACTATGGCCTAACTCTGCCCAGACCCAAGCCTCTTACTGTGAGACGACTTCGTAGCGGTCGATGCGGTTCTGGAGCTTCAGCCTGTGCGGCAATAAACCCTTCGTATGGCAGTGGGTGGGGATGCCTCGGAAGTTAAGGGGATTCTCATCCTTAGGACCGGCAAAATGTCGACGTTAACGGGGAGAGAGCGGGGCATAGAAGTTATCCGTTTCCTCCTTCGGTCTATTGTTCGTCCAGCGAAGTTAAGACTATGACCTAGGGTTTTTTCAAAAGCAACGTTGTTTCTGAACCTCCTTCCACCAACTCAGGTCGGACGGGACGGCCCAGAGCTGGAGGTGATGCAGAGTTTTATAGATTCTGTGGCCGTTGTCCAATGAGACCTCAGTGTTGAGTTTGTGTGTGTGTGTGTGTGTGTGTGTGTGTGTGTGTTCGGCAGGTCTGTGGGGTTTGGTGAACAACGCCGGAGTTTGTGTGAACTTCGGAGACGTCGAGCTGTCGCTGATGTCAAACTTCCGCGGCTGCATGGACGTCAACTTCTTCGGCACGCTGAGCGTCACCAAGAGCTTCCTGCCACTGCTGCGACAGGCCAAAGGTCGCATCATCACCATCTCCAGCCCCGCCGGTGTGTTACCGACACACACGCACACGCACCTGTCAATCACTGTGTAGCCCCGCCCCTAAATCATCCCCTGCTTTATGGTGTGTTTGACTCTAAATGGAGCATAATGTACTAAATGAACATCATGCTGTATTGAAGAAGACTGTAAACTAGAGATTGAGACCATAAACTCATGTTTATAATGTTTACTGAGGGAATAAATCAAGAGAAGTAGAGTCATTTTAGACTAGACTTCTATACAACCAGAGGAGTCGCCCCCTGCTGGACACTAGAGAGAATGCAGCTTTAACACGTGAAGTTCATTGGTCAGTGTGTGTGTGATGTCATGGTGATGTCATACCTGTCTTTTTAGGTGACCAGCCGTTTCCCTGTCTGGCAGCGTACGGAGCGTCTAAAGCAGCTCTCAACCTCCTGATCAACACTCTGAGACACGAGCTGGAGCCCTGGGGGGTCCAAGTGTCCACCATCCTGCCGTCCTCCTTCAAGACAGGTAACACCACCCACCTCTACACCACCCACCTCTACACCACCACCTCTAAACCACCACCTCTATACCACCACCTCTAAACCACCACCTCTATACCACCACCTCTAAACCACCACCTCTAAACCACCACCTCTATACCACCACCGCTAAACCACCACCTCTACACCACCATCTCTACACCACCCACCTCTACACCACCACCTCTATACCACCATCTCTAAACCACCACCTCTAAACCACCACCTGTATACCCCCACCTCTATACCACCACCTCTACACCCCCACATCTAAACCACCACCTCTACACCCCCACATCTACACCACCTCCTCTACACTACATCTATACCACCTCTACACCACCACCTCTACACCTCCTCTCCTCCACCTCTCCTCTCTATGTAAACTAAAGATGTGTGGTCAGGTAAACGTAGGTCATGTGATGAGCTGTGATCAGCTGATCTGGTCTCTGCTGGACCTCAGAATGTAAACAAGAGACGTATAAACAGCCAATCACAGAGTTGTTGATTCTCATTGGTCAGGAGTAAACCGCGCTCTCCTTCCCGTCACCGTTGAGTCCTCCAGGCCTTGTTCTGTGTTGTGGTTTGAACATGATGACAGGCCTCCTGCTGAGCAGAACAAAGACCGCATGGACCACATGGACCATCTGTTCTCTCACAAACTACAAATTGCTGACTCTTGATTCTGAGGCTGGATGTGATTAGAGACTGTTGGCCGATAGAAGCCTGTTGCTCGTCTCCTCGGTTTGTTTTCTCAGTGGGGGTTTTAAAAAAAACACCAGGAGACTTTCATGGTTAACTTAACTTACCTTAACTTAACTTAACCGGTTCATTGTGTTGAGACGTAGAAGGGACAGTGAGGTTTAATAAATGAATAGAACACATATATGTATACAAACAGCCCTGTAACCGTGTTAACCCTGAGTTGCGCTCTCCTCTGCAGGTCACTCCAGTAACCACGCCCACTGGGAGCGGCAGCACAAGCAGCTGCTGCAGAGTCTTCCCTCGGCGCTGCTGGAGGAGTACGGCGAGGACTACCTGACGGAGACCAAGGAGCTGTTCCACCACTACGCCAGCCAGGCCAACCCGGACCTGAGCCCCGTCACGGACACCATCGTCCAGGCGCTGCTGTCTCCGAGGCCCCGGCCACGTTACTTCGCGGGGCCCGGCGTCGGCCTCATGTACTTCATCCACAGCTACTGCCCCTTCAGCCTCAGCAACCGCTTCCTCCAGAAACTCTTCCTGAAGAAGACGCTGGCGCCGCGCGCCCTGAGGAAGCAGTCGGGCTTCGACCTGAACCTCCACAACAACAACAACAACAACGAGGAGGAGGAGGAGAAGCTCAAGTAGCTGAGAGACAAGGAGGACCACGTCCGTAACATGGAGCTGTTTCTTTTTCTATGTGATGTTTTTTAAAACTGTTGAAGGGATCAAAATGGTTTCTCTTTGTTTTCTGTAATTGTCTGGCCGCTGTGGCGCCCCCTTGTGGACACACCTGGAGGTCAAAGGGCCCCGGAGGCCCTTTAAAAGGTAAAACAGTCCACAGGTCGGTCAGAGAACTCTTCGCCTCCGTCAGCGAGATCAGCTGACTTCATGTGCCTTCATCACCCTGAGAAAAAGAAAGATGGCGGATCAGCAAGAACCAATCAAACGCTACTAAAAACTAGATGCCGTGGAGGCGTCCGATGATGTCATCGCATCCTCACATCTCAGTCAAATGACAACATATTTTTAAAACCTGAAGCAGAGAAGTGATACAACAAAAAAGATCAGAAGAAGAAGAAACGTGATGTCAAGATGTTCAGAACCAACTACTTCAAATCAATACAAATATAGAGTTTAATCAATTAAGAACATCAATCATGAGTCAGGATTTTATAAATATTAAGTCAGGATAAAGTCAGGATTCAATCAGGATAAAGTCAGGTTTCAGTCAGGATTTAATCAGGATCTAATCAGGATTAAATCAGGATAAAGTAAGGATTCAATCGCGCTCAGTGCAACGTCATCAGATTTAACAATTCTGACTTCTCTGAATAAATATTTAGACAACAACAATATTTAAAGAACATGTTGATAATTAAGAACATACATATTTACACTCTCTGAATTCTGAGTCTGTTTTCTGCTTCAGAGCGACAGGAACAAGAATCCTTTCAAAACAAAAGTTAATTTCAAATCTGTGTTTTCTTTGTATGTTTTATTGTCACGACCAAAATATTTTAAGTTAATTGTTTGATTTTCAGAAGATCACAATGACTCTCAGACTTCTAACCTTCAAAATAAAAGCACAAATAATAAAACTTCTGCTTCAAGTGAAGCAGATAATCCATTTATGTTTTTATGATGAAACTTTTTTCTCATTGTTTCTTTGTTTCTGTCAGAAAACTGTTTATAATCTTCATATTCAGCCTGGTCTCGTGTTTTTTTATGATTCAATATTTGAACATAATTAAAGTTATTTTCTTTATCTGTGAAGAATCCAACAACCTCTCAACTCTGTTCCAAATCAAAAGGTTTATTTATTGTGAAGAGTCATAAACACAACAACAAAGTTAGAAAGTTAATCTTTTGGGGAATTTATTTGCACTCCAACATTTTTATTTTGTTTTTATTCTGCCCACGTTTTTTGCTTTTGATTTATTTATGGCGTCTTTTTCTTTTATCGTCTCTCAAACTGTGAATTTTGTATTAAAAGAATGTAAAAAAAAAAAAAGCACAAACATGATGTAAAATGTTCACTTGCTTCATTCTTTGATAGAAATAAAGTTGACTTTTTCAGATGTTTGATGGATGTTTTGGAGTTAATTTGAGTTCAGATTTTTATCATAAAAAAAATGAAACACTACATAATAAAAGTAAAAAAGTTGTTTGAAACGTTTTAAATGACGTCATAAAAACGTCAGCATGTGTTTTATTTTACAAAGGGATACAAAATAAAACTAATTAAAAGACAACACATAATCACCATTAACCTATAAAATACATTATATATATTATATATTAAGTTCATTAATGTTAGTGACATCAAATCAAACCATCCAGATTATATATGGATAGATAACGTATTAATACATCTACTAACAGTATTCTGTAGTCTCACTGCATTTCAATATTAATTAATTAAAATAGAACACTGTAACAATAAAAAGAAAGTTCTGCCAGTAGAAAAGGGCAGAATAAAATTATATATATATAGTTCCCTCCCTCTCCTGGAAATACTGGAACACAGTACTTGAGTAAAAGTACTGTAGTACTTTCCACCTCTAAAAACACAAATCTGTAGTTTTTATTTTAAAAACAGCAGGAAATCAAGACTTTGTTAGGGATTATTTTCAGCGGCGGATGAATCCACATGTGGTGCTCTCAGTGATGACGAAGATGAAGATGATGAAGATGATGATGAAGAAGGAACACTGAGGAGTTTTAAAGGCGTCTAACAGACACCAGTGGTAGAGAGAAACTTTTAAGAGTCTCTCTGGACTTTAAGACCCGGATCCTCTTTCTGGTTTCTAGGAATCCGGCTCTTCATAAACCAGGTGTGTGTCCTCAGATGCTCTGCAGTGCAAGATCTGGTCCAGAATCTGGTCCAGGGTCAGTGAGTTGAGCTGTTGGCAGCTTCCTGCGAGCTCTCCAGAGTCCAGGTTCTCAGCAGGACAGACCCAGCGAGCACTGGGACAGAGTTTCACCTCCAGTTTACTCTGGCAGACCGGCAGCTGAGGAACAGGAGGGGGGGGGGGGGGTCATTAAAATAGAATAAAATCAAATCTGTGAAGCCTGGACCCCCCCCCCCCCCCAGCAGCTCTCAGCCAAGTGATGGAAATAACTCACATTGTTTAAAACTCAGTGGGATTCCAGCTGGAGAGTCATTGAGTTTAATCCTCACTCAGAGTCCACTATGATTTACTATTACACACATACACACACACACACACACACACACACACACACACACACACACACACACACACACACACACACACACTCAGCTCTCTCCTCACTTGACCTGTTGAGGACTCTGAGCTTCTGGTCTTCTACCGCTAGAGGTCTCAATGGAGACAGTAACATTTGAAGAAGCAGCTGACATAAGAGTCAAAGCTTCAAGTGTTAAAGCTGCATTCTCTCTAGTGTCCAGCAGGGGGCGACTCCTCTGGTTGTATAGAAGTCTAGTCTAAAATGACTCTACTTCTCTCTTGATTTATTCCCTCAGTAAACATTGTAAACATGAGTTTATGGTCTCAATCTCTAGTTTACAGTCTTCTTCAATACAGCATGATGTTCATTTAGTACATTATGCTCCATTTAGAGTCAAACAGACCATGAAGCAGGGGATGCTTTAGGGGCGGGGCTACACGCTGATTGACAGGTCTCTACCAGAGAGTATACGGCGTCTCTACGTCACTCCTCCTCAGTCCAGATATGGTCACTTCCTGTTCACTGGTTGTGATGAAAACAAGATGGCGACATCAGTCCACAAACCAACGAGAGACGTCACCATGAAAACGTCCACTTCTCATCAACAGTCTAACTTTCTGTTTCTTTTGTTAAAGTCTGAAGAAGAGATTTGATAAAGTTAACTCCAGCTTGTTCACGGCTGCTTTTATTTTGAAACTCTTGACACTGAGACAGGAAGCTGTTCCTGTTTAAATCTAAGCTTCCAGTTTCTTTGACCAATGACTGTTGATCAGCTTTTAGTAAATGAGCTGTCGTACATTTATTATATATTATGTTATTAATGACACACTGAAGCATGAGCTCGCTCCATCAGTTAGTCACAAACTATTATCTATTATAACTATTATATATTTATTATGTATTATTTGTTATGTATTATTTATTATGTATTATTTATTATTTATTATTTATTATTTATTATTTAGTATTTAGTATTATATATTATTATTAATTGTTGATTATTAATTATTAATTATGTATCATTTATTGTTTATTATTTATTATTATATGTGTATTATTTATTATTTATTGTTATATGTTTATTATTGATTATTTATTATTTATTATCATCATTCTTTTTCCTTCCTGCTGCTTCAGACACCGACATCACTTAATAATAATAATAATAATAATAATAATAAAGTATTTTCAGCATTGACTTCAGTGTTTATAGTGAAAACATCTGGATTACTAAACTGTTTCCTGTCAGAATAATACAAAGAAAATGTGTCTGAAACAAATGATGGAAAAACAATCCAAACATTTTATGACCAGAGAGCAGCTTTTTATTATTATTATTTTATTTTTTTTATTCTAATTTATATATTTTAATATACATTTGATATGTGTGTAACATGAAGGTTTACAACAGATCAGTGTGCAAATAAAGGACAAATAAATAAACCTTGTAAGCATATATACAAATATATATACACATATATAATACTTTTTAGATTGTGCATACAAACAACATACTGTTTCCAGTCCTCTCAACTCCTGCTGTTTTGTTGTCTTCTTCTGCTGTCTTCTTCTGCTGTCTTCTTCGTTGTCTTCTTGTCTTCTTCTGTTGTCTTTTAATTTCTTTATTTTCATTTTCAACATTCAGCTCACAAAGAAAAGGTTTTGTGTTTTAAGAATACTGAGATTCTAATCCTGTTTAACATCAAGAGACCCAAAGTGTTCACAATTAAATAAATGAGTAAATATATAGATTAGTCATTAGTAAATAAATGTGTGAATAAACAAAGAATATAATTATAAAAATTTTAAGAACATTAAATTGTATATTTAGTTTCTGTCTTTTGTCTTCAGTTTCATCCTTAATCCTAAGAGCTTTTTAAGAGAAACAATCCTTTAAAATGTACAAAAAATATTTAAAGTAAAGACGAAATATTTTAAAAATAAATAAAAACAATTCAGTTTAATGAGCTCTGATTCACCAGCAGCGCTCAACGCAAACCGAACGTTTGTGATTGTTTAAGGCAGACATTTTACTTTTCTTACAAAAACTTAAACTTTGGTTTAAAAGGAAAAGAGGAAAGTTATCAAACGCACATGTAGTTTCTCATAAAGTCTAAACATTTAAGGAAAACTATTCAGATAATGGGACTCATGGATGAGAATTATTGTTGGAGGTGTTGGATAGAAATGAAGATGTCGGATATTTGAGGTCACAAATAGCAGCTATTTATTGGGATTATTTTACACAAGAACATAGAATAGAATACCAGTTGTTTATTTGGCTGCTATTAATAATGAAGTTTATTAATGCAGAGCACCAGGACTTCAGTCCTGACACAGTTTGAGTCATTTCCTAAACTTCTCTGCTAAACCAGAGAAGAAGAATCCACTGACTTCCTGTATGTCTTTATATAAACACAGAGCAGAGCAAAGTGGCTGATATTAGATTCATGTGTAACTGAAGCTGAGGATCCATCGACGTGATCGCCAGACGACGAGTCATCGATCTGCTTAAAGTGACGGAAACATGAGATGTTGTTTTGGGGAACAGAAGCACTTTAACAGGCGTCAACTCAGCAGCTCAGACATCAAACCATGAAACCATCAGTCAGCAGCTCTGAGAGCTTTGGAACTACAGTTCCCATAATGCTTTGGGAGATTTGAACAGGAAGTATAATGTTTCCATGGATTCAGTAAGTTTAATCCATGGAAACATGGAGTCTGACTGATGTTAAGTGTTATGAAGTATCACGAGCTGGAGGTACTGATATGTGACAAACAATAGTCAACATCCTGTTTACACCTGTCCTCTCCGTGTACTCCACAGCAATATTATAATATATATAATTATGTATATAATATATAATATAACACACAATATTTGAGCATTGATTGATGATCAGTAGTTGATACTCCCTCAGCTGCAGACAGCAGGTCCAGCAGACAGACAGCGGGTCCAGCAGACAGCAGGATGAAGTCGGTGTGCTGAGGCAGCAGGAACACGATGTCGTCTCCACAGTTGGCCGGTCAGAATAATCAGGATAAATGTCTCAGTGGTGTTTCAGTCTCCAGTTGAACTGAACAACCTCTGAACATCAGCATGAAGTCTGAATCCTGAAGCATGAAGCATGGAGCATGGAGCATGAAGCCTGAAGCCTGAAGCATGATGCATGAAGTCTGAATCCTGAAGCATGAAGCCTGAAGCATGAATCCTGAATCCTGAAGCATGAAGTCTGAATCCTGAAGCATGAAGCATGAAGCATGAAGTCTGAATCCTGAAGCATGAAGCCTGAAGCATGAGGCATGAAGCCTGAATCCTGAAGCATGAAGCCTGAAGCCT
The DNA here is from genome assembly GCF_023349555.1 of Cebidichthys violaceus. Taxonomy (NCBI): domain Eukaryota; kingdom Metazoa; phylum Chordata; class Actinopteri; order Perciformes; family Stichaeidae; genus Cebidichthys; species Cebidichthys violaceus. Next base: position 1,737,210 of record NW_027176628.1, read on the forward strand.
GAAGCTTGAAGCCTGAAGCCTGAAGCTGGAAGCCTGTTAGTTTTATAGGAACAAAATCAGTAGACGGTGATGTTTCAGTGAAGCAGCTGTTGTGTTGTGTTCCTACTGAACGTTGTAGACTAACATTTATAGAACAGAGACAGAAGCTGTTCTTTATCTGCTGCTCCGACCACAACACAGGACGCTGTTTTATTGTTTAATTAAGGATATAGTTTAGTTTCTGAAAGGAAGATTGTGTTTTTTATTTATTCAAAAGTCTGAACTTAAACCACAGTAACTTATTAACTTCAGATCAACAGATTGAAATACATATTTACACAGAATGAGGTCTGTGTTAGTTTAATAAGGACCCATGGTGACACTTTAAATATCCTGGAAAGTTCCTTTCATCCTTGATTTTAACTCTTGAAGTCCCAATGTGACACATATGGAGCATCCTGGTGAAGTCATGTGACAGTGATGTCATTTGTGTACCAATGACATCACTTCCAAAATGGCTGCCTGGCTGGTCGGCACATGTGGCAGAACTAGCTAATTTCAAAAAGCTTGTTTTTGTTGCTAACGGTAGGTTTCAACACATGTAACACTTCTAATGCTTTGACAACAAGTCCTACATTACATCTAAACTGCTCTAACCATGTTTATCAAACTCATTTATATCAAGTTATGAAAATATTGTGACAGATTTGTCACATCGGGTTTTTAAACTTATAAACCAATGTGACGTATTTGTCACAATAAGAAAAATAGTAATGAGCTGCTCAATTGATTTAGTTAAATATGTTCTGTTGTTGAATCCAAAAGACATTTAAACAAAAAAAGTCAAATGTATTCAATTATTATTAAAATGAATTATGACACAATTGTGAAAGTACAACTTTACATATCAGTAAATAAAATACACAAACAAACTAGATTTAACTCCTATTTTGGACCTATTTCCTATTTTTAATAATTTCTTTTGCAGTGTTGATCAGAATGAACGATAGTGTTCAGGATGAAGATCATAAAGGAGACATTTTTGTTTTGTAAAACAAATCTGAAAAAGATGTTTTGGTTAAATCTAACCAGAAAGGTGATACTTTTGCAAATATTTGTTACCAAGCAAAAAAATAGGTTCAATGATTGGTTTTAAAATGAGGAAAACATTTATACGTAAACGCCCATTGTGACATGTATGTAATATTTCAGATCTTTGGCACTAGGGGGCAGTATTTGTGTTCCATGTGTTCCATTTAGTCTGTTTTATGTCCACTATGATGGGTTCTTATGGATTAACATTACAATTTATTTTGAATTAGAGTTTTTAAGTTTGGTAACATTCATAATGACAGGAAGAGGAACGATAACAGAGAGAAACCAGAACTGTTAAAGACTGAAGTTGTGTTTTTCTCTTCTGGGATCATGGGAGAAGAGAAGAGGAAGAGGAAGAAGAAGAAGAAGAAGAAGAAGAAGAAGAAGAAGAAGAAGAAGAACAAAAAGAAGAAAAGGAAGAGGAAGAAGAAGAAGAAAAGGAAGAAGATGAAGAGGAAGAACAAAAGGAAGAAGAGAAAAAGGAAGAGAAAGAGAAAGAGGAGGAAGAAGAAGAAGAAGAAGAAGAGAAAGAAGAAGAAGAAAAGAAAGAAGATGAAGAGGAAGACAAAGAGGAGGAAGAGGAATAAGAAGACAAAGGAGAAGATGAAGGAGAAGAAGAAGATCTTTAGTGTGTATTTAGTGTCTTAATATAAAGCAGTATTCTGTCTGTTTTCTGCAGAACATTTAAAGGAACCATGAATCAGTAAAAGAGTGTGTTCAGAGGAGAGTTGAGATGTTCCAGAAGAACCTGGATCAGTTTAAGAAGCTTCATGGAGAAACAGAAACATCTTTTATTTATTCATTTGTTTATTTATTTCTATTCTAGCCTGAAAACCTTTTTCCTCTTGAACGAGTGAAAAGGAAAAAAGAGATTTATCAAAGCCAAAGTTTACAGGTGAGACGACAGAGAGCCCTTCCATCAACTGAACTACAGTCTACTGTGATTGTCATTATGCACCAGAACGAGTCACGACACCAGAAGAAGAAACCGAACACAGCTAGAAGCCATTTACAACATGCACTTCATGAACACATTGCATAGCTCTTCACTGTTTGTTTGCCCTTTAAAACTGTGCTTTTTGAAGAGAATCCCGTCGGTGGATCCGACCTTTTCTGCAAAAGCACAGAAGTCAGAAAAGCCCTGTTTGCTCTGCAGCGTCTCCCAAAGCGTCTCCGAGGAGCGAGACGGTCCAGAGGAGACGTCGGAGACGCTCTCTCTCGGTATAAAATTAGCCCCGTCGTGGTTTCATCGCTCCAAAACACCGTCTTTAAAGAGAAAGTTTTCATGCAGTAACTACTTTCCCTCTGAAACGTGTCTTCTGTGAGTCCAGACCAGAAGAAGACTCTCCGCCGGCGATAGAAAGGTCAGGCACTGAGTCGAGGTGGGAGGGTTTCAGGAGGAGACGTCGTGTCCTCTGAAGAGTCTCATATTCGTACGTGGAAGTTACTGCAGACAGAAACAGAAACAGGATGAGTTTCATCTGTTGGACCTCAAAGATCCTCCAGAGGGACGGATGTCTCCCGTGTTTCATCAGCCAATCAAATCCCTTCAGAGATCACCTAAAAAAACCTCGTCTTTGCTGACCTCCGGTGGTTTAACGTCTTGCCTCACCGCTGTGATGTCACAGTGTTCTGAAGCGTACGCTGTGACATCACTGGTGGGTGTTGTTAGTGCATGTGAGCGTGCCTTTTAGTTCATGTTACACTCACATGCACAAACGTACCACAAACGTACACTAACGTGCACTAACATGCACTGTTTGTTCATGTTAGTGCATGTTAGTGCATGTGAGCGTGCAATAGTGCATGTTAGTGCATGTGAGCATGCCTTTTAGTGCTCTGTTGTTGTTGTTGTTGTTAGCATCATTAGCTGCTAGCTTGTAGGCTCACCGTCGCCATGTTGAGAGCCGTGGGAGGCAATAAGAAATGCTGTGATATCTGTACTGAACACCTTTTTCTTTTTAAAGAGATTCCTGACAGGAATTAGAGAGAGTTTAATAAAGACAGCAGAGTTCTGGTACCTGAGGAAGTCCGGAGCCTTTGAGACCATGTTCTCGAAGTCGGTGAAGGAGAGCTTGCTGTCCCCGTCCAGGTCGGCCTCCTCCATGGACTTATCACAGACCAGCGAGACCTCCTCGGGGGTCAGCTCTCCTTTGGTCAGCTTGTTCAGGGTCTTCTTCAGGTCCTCCTTACAGATGAAGTTGTCCCTGTTAAAGTCTGGACCACAACCACAAGATCACACTGAGGACTCTGAGGACACTGAGGACTCTGAGTCTGGTAACCTACCTACCTGTCTACATACCTATCTACCTGTCTACCTACCTACTTATCCACCTGTTTACCTACCTACCTGTCTACCTGTCTACCTACATGTCTACCTACCTACCTGTCTACCTACTTGTCTAACTAAATAACTATCCACTTGTCTACCTACCTGTCTGGTAACCTACCTACCTGTCTACATACCTATCCACCTGTCTACATACCTAACTACCTGTCTACCTACCTACTTATCCACCTGTTTACCTACCTACCTGTCTACCTGTCCACCTACATGTCTACCTACCTGTCTGTCTACATTCCTATCCACCTGTCTACCTACCTGTCTGTCTACATTCCTATCCACCTGTCTACCTACATGTCTATCTATCTACCTATCCACCAGTCTACCTACCTACCTGTCTGTCTGTCTGTCTGTCTGTCTACCTCCTGCCTGAACAGTTACCAACTGTTGACCAGCAGCTCTGAGTGTCTTGTGAGTCCTTGGTGTCTCTCTATGTTCTGGGTCCTGACCTGAGGACCTCCATCTTACCGTAGATCCTGAAGGCGTAGATGGTCTTTAGCTCTCTGGGTGAAGTTTCACAGAGGGCAGAAAACATGTCGACGAAGTCGTTGAAGCTGAGGTTCCCGTGTCCGTCCTCGGAGAACGTCTCCACGATTCTGTCTCTGAACGGGTTCTCCTGTCAGGACAAACACACACAGGTGAAGGGTAACAGGTGAAGGATCACAGGTGAAGGATTACAGGTGAAGGATCACAGGTGAAGGGTAACAGGTGAAGGATCACAGGTGAAGGATTACAGGTGAAGGATCACAGGTGAAGGATCACAGGTGAAGGATTACAGGTGAAGGATTAAAGGTGAAGGATTACAGGTGAAGGGCTACATGTGAAAAATCACAGGTGAAGGATCACAGGTGAAGGATCACAGGTGAAGATCACAGGTGAAGGATTACAGGTGAAGGGCTACATGTGAAAAATCACAGGTGAAGGATCACAGGTGAAGGATTACAGGTGAAGGATCACAGGTGAAGGATTAATGGTGAAGGATTAATGGTGAAGGGTCACTGTTGAAGGGTCACAGGTGAAGGATTAAAGGTGAAGGGTCACAGGTGAAGGTTCACAGGTGAAGGGTCACAGGTGAAGGGTCACAGGTGAGGTGTGCAGGTGTAAAGAGGACTACCTACCTTGAGCTCCGGCATGGTGACAATGAGCGTCAGAGGGACCCTGATGTCGGGGTTGTTGGTGTAATCCAGCGGAACTAGATGAGGAGCGAGTTCACGATATCGACCGTGTAACCTGAAACATATGAGTCATGTGACACGATAAAACATCTCAACTACCAATGAAAACTCATCTCTCATGTTCCCCTGAGGATTAATCATTATAACTTTATTGATAGTTTATTTAAAGTCACAGATTCATGTTTTTATGTTTTAGTTTATTTAAAATAACAGATTTATGTTTTTATGTTTTAGTTTATTTAAAATCACAGATTCATGTTTTCATGTTTTAATCTTTTCATCCTTGGTTTTAGCTCCGCTTTAAAGTGGGCGGGGCTTATATATAAACAGGTGATGTCACTAGTCTGATTGTTATTATTAATTTAAACATACATTTCTTTTGAGAACAGAAGAAAGCAGGTTTACAGAAGTGTTCCGTTCCTCTTTAAATCATCTAAACTCTGAAGCTTGGACATAAACAGCTGATTATTTCATAGATGTTTAATATATAACGTGTAGCCCCGCCCCCTCACTCAAAGGTGATATAGGTGTGTTATTGTTGTTGTTGTTGTTGTTTGTTTTCCGGTAAACTCACCGCTGGATCTCCTTCCTGGTGAAGAAGGTGCAGTCCTGTAAACACACACACACACACACACACACACACACACACACACACACACACACACACACACAGAGTCACAGATGCTGGTCCCCAGGGGAGGATCCGCTTACACCGCGTCACTCAGCGTCACGTGATGCAGAGAGAGAGACGGCTCAGCCAATCACAGGCCTGCCTGCTGCTCTCCGTCTTAATTAAGAAGATGATGGATGTGTGGAGGAATCTGCTTCATGCTGTGCTGTTATTACAGTGTAATAACAAGAATAACAACAACAATAGTGACGATATTAATAATAATAATGATGATTATTATTATCATGGATCAGGTCCAGACCTGAAACGCCTCCAGCTGCTCCTCCGTGAAGGTTGTCTGCTTGTTGCCCATCCTGCTCCTCTCCCATCACATCTCAGGTCCGGCTGAGCTCATTCAGGACCACATGGTGGATCCGGTCCAGCAGGAGACCCGGTCTATGCGTTCATGCTCCTGATCCGGGTTCAGTTGTGGTCTCAGCTGCAGAGGAGAAGGTGATTTTTACGCCTCACCGGTGCGGGGGGGTGTGGTGGTGGGGGGGCGGTGCGGGTACCAGCGCGATGCGTTCAGGGACTGCTCGGAAAACACAATGATGAGAGTTACAGACCTTTATACATGAACATGTTTATGAAATGTTCAAATATAACAAATGAGTAAGAAATACACGTTCACATGATAACAATAACAATAATAATAATAATACAAAAAATAATAATAATAACAGTAGTACAAATATTAATAATAATAATAGTAGTACAAATAAAATAATAATAAATAATAAATATTAATAAACAATACATACATTATAATAAATTATAATAACAATATAATAATAATAGTATAAATGAAATAATAATAATGAATAACAATAATAATAATAATAATAATACAATAATAATGATAATAATAGTACAAATATAATAACAAAATAATAATGATAATAATAATAACAATAATAGTACAAATAAAATAATAATGATAATGATAATAATAATGATAATAAAAATGGTAATAATACAAATAATAATTATAAACATGACAATACTATTTTTACAACAGTTCTAATAATTGTATCATATAATTATTAAGTTTATTTTTATTCATTTATAGCAGCATTTAAATTCTAAATGTACGTTTGTGAGTGAAAGACTTTTATTTTGTAATCTAACTTCTCAGGACGGTGACGTCACTGAGCCCCGCCCTTGTGCATTCTGGCCAATCACAGCAGTTTATCTGAATAATACAGAAGCACCTGAACACATCATGTGTCAGAGAGTGAGTGTGTCATGTTGTTATTTCACCATCACGTGACCGAATCTGTGAGGACAATAACAACAAATAACAACAAATAAATAAATATGAACTGTGAAGCTTCTCAAAACTCTACCAGAGATTTAAAACAAATAAATGAAATTCAAGTTAACAGAAACAAAATAAAAAAAATAAAATAAATAAATAAATAAATATATATATACGTATATATATACGTATATATATATATATATATATATATACAAATAATTAAACTCTATCTATCCATCTATCTTTCCATCCGTCTCTCTCTCTGCCTTTGTCTGTCTCTCTATCTCTCTCTCTCTCTCTCTCTCTCTCTGTCTCTTTCTCTCTCTGTCTCTGTCTCTCTCTCTCTCTCTCTCTATCTATAACGTGGTGGTGGAGAAATGGTGGAGTGAGCCCTCTCTCTCTCTCTCTCTCTCTCTCTCTCTCTCTCTCTCTCTCTCTCTCTCTCTCTCTCTCTCTCTCTCTCTCTCTCTCTCCTATCAGAGGATCTTTGTCTCGTGCTCGTCCTCCCCTCAGAGTGAGCCCTCCTCATGCTCCTCTCCTCCAATCAGAGGATCTTTGTTCACGAGTCAAACAGCAGGATGGCAGGCAGCGCGTGGAGGTCAATGGTGAGAAAAGAAGCGTCATAACCCAGTGAGAGTCAGAGGCCGTTATGAACACAGTGGAGTAGTGTAACGCGTGAGAGTAGACGGTTCACGGTGTCTCTGAGGCGTTTACGGAGACTTCATTACGCTATCCGTTAGCATGTTAGCATGCTAACAGGTATGTGTCCTTCAGCGGGATGACGCTCACTGTAGCTAGCTGAGCATGTTAGCATGTTAGCTGAGGTGTGTGTGTCCTTCAGGCAGCAGCTGAAGCTAGCTGAGCTAACCGTAGCTAGCTAGCTGAGCTAACGGTAGCTAGCTAGCTGAGCTAACGGCTCAGAACCAAACTGTTTAAAGATCTACCAGTTAAAGGTCAACCTGCATGTTCAAACTCCACACCTCGTAGACAAGAAGAGGAGAACTCTGAAAGAACACGAGCGTGTGTTTAGTTCTCTTAAATACGTGGAATCCACCGTAGAGCTGCATGGTAGTAAAGATGTAGATGATTTAAAACGATTAGTCAAATAAAGCCCCAAACTACACGACGACCACGTGAGTCTTGTCAGGTTTAATGCATGTCATTATGAATATTAGTCACGCGTTATGGTGATGATAACGTGACTTATTGGTAGAAGTTATTGGAATTAAAGCTGTAACTTCTATGAATGAATTAGGGTAAAATTAAGAGTTTTAAGTTTGGTTCACCAAAATCCCCAAGAAGCAAATGAGAATTGGTGAGAATGTAATAATTGTATATGTGTATATATATATATATATATATATATGCATATACTGTTTATTGTATATAATAGTATAACTGTGTGGAGAATGAGGATCAGCTGTTTAACTGACCTTCATGTCTCTCAGCTGTCTCAGGTGGTGGGGGGGGCAACAAGGAGACACACTCTGTGTTCAGCTCCTTACTGCAGAGGGGTGAGGAGACACACACACACAAAGACACACACTCACCTACACACACACAAGTAACTACAAATTAAATATTTAATTAGAGAATGAAAACATTAACGATTAACACATTTACGAGAAAATATTAAGTATGCAAGACATTATTATTATTATTATTGTTTTATTTTTTTTCTTATTTTATTGTTATTTATTATTTCTATTGTTTTATTATAACTATGTTATTATTTTGAATATATTTTATTTTTATTGTTTTATTATAAATATATTCTTATTTTGAATATAATTTATTTGTATTGTTTTATTATAAATATATTCTTATTTTAAATATAATTAGTTTTATTTGTATTGTTTTATTATGAATATATTATTATTTTAAATATGATGTATTTTATTTGTATTGTTTTATAATGAATATATTCTTATTTTAAATATGATGTATTTTATTTGTATTGTTTTATTATGACTATATTCTCATTTTAAATATAATTAGTTTTATTTGTATTGTTTTATAATGAATATATTCTCATTTTAAATATGTTTTATTTGTCTTGTTTTATTCTGAATATATTCTCATTTTAAATATTATTTGTTTTATTTGTATTGTTTTATTATGACTATATTCTCATTTTAAATATAATTAGTTTTATTTGTATTGTTTTATAATGAATATATTCTCATTTTAAATATAATTTGTTTTATTTGTATTGTTTTATTATGACTATATTCTCATTTTAAATATAATTAGTTTTATTTGTATTGTTTTATAATGAATATATTCTCATTTTAAATATGATGTTTTATTTGTCTTGTTTTATTCTGAATATATTCTCATTTTAAATATTATTTGTTTTATTTGTATTGTTTTATTATGACTATATTCTCATTTTAAATATAATTAGTTTTATTTGTATTGTTTTTTTATTTTTCGTTGTTTTCTTATTGTGTCTGACCAGCTGTGTGTCTCTCGTCTCCTCAGATGCAGACGGTCACACTGATCCCAGGTGACGGGATCGGACCAGAGATCTCCACGGCCGTCATGAAGATCTTTGAGGCTGCAAAGGTCAGTGAGGTCACCGGTGCTCCAGATGTTTTCTAAGGAGCAGCTCGTTGCTCACCTTGTTTTACCTTCAGGCTCCGATCAGCTGGGAGGAGAGGAACGTGACGGCCATTAAAGGACCCGGTGGGAGATGGATGATCCCTCCTGATGCTAAAGAGTCCATGGACCGCAGCAAGATCGGCCTGAAAGGTGATTAACATCTGGACTACGACGTACAGATGTTCTGTAGTTCAGGAGACGTTCTGAGCAACAGAAGAAGAAACCAGATGGAATCTTAGATTGAAACAGGAACAGCTTCCTGTTTCAGTGTCCAGAGTTTCACAATAAAAGCATCCTAGAACAAGCTGGAGTTAACTTCATCACGGTAGAAACGGAAGGTTAGTGTAGAGGTAGAACATCTGGAACATCAGCTGATCTAACCACAGTTTAAACCTCTGGACTATAAAGACCCGCCGGCTGGAGTGATGCGTGTTTAAACAATCGCCAAAACGTCACCGTTCATCTCAGACAGAAGAAGAAGAACAGTCATTATCGTTAGTTTCATCTTTCCAACGGTCCTTGAACACATCATGTGTGACTAATGCTTAAGTCAGAATAAGCAAATCAAAGCCAACCGTCCATGTGACAACTATGTGTAAACAGTTCAACATTTATAGCATATAAAGCTCTTTTTCAAATATATATTTAGTTATACATATATATTTATTTATATATATATATTTATATATAAATAAATGTATATGAATATATATAAATATATTTATTTATATACATATATTTATTCATATATTTATATATAAATATATATATATTTATTCGTATATATATATTTATATATAAATAAATATATTTATATATAAATTGTGAAAATCAACAGAGTAAAATGTGACCGGATCAATCGAAGTTAGAGGTTTAAACCTCTTTTAAATCGATCTTCACAGATCAATAATGATCCTCACTGAACTGAAGTGATCTCGAGTCTCTGGTGGTTCCTCTCTGAGTCCAGGTCTTCTTCTTCTTCTTCTCCTCCAGGACCCCTGAAGACCCCCATCGCTGCAGGCCACCCCTCCATGAACCTGCTGCTGAGGAAGACCTTTGACCTGTACGCCAACGTGAGGCCCTGTATCTCCATCGAGGGCTACAAGACTCCGTACACCGACGTCAACCTGGTGACCATCCGGGAGAACACGGAGGGCGAGTACAGCGGCATCGAACACGTGGTGAGAGTTCACAGCGAGTATTCACGATCCACATCCACAGACACATTGATCATAGTCTACGGAGAGCCGCCTCATGTTTATCTTCATTTAAACATTCTGAAGTCTGGAGAACGTCAACTTCTTTAATTAGATTAAACTGTGGAATGAATTCACCTGTAGGCCACCTGAGGACAGGACGCTCTGCTCCTCTTCAGGGTAAGAACTGGACCAGTACAGTCATGTGTGCTGGTCTAATGTGGACCAGTACAGTCTGTGTTTACACTGTCAGCTCAGATCTGAATTTAAAGAAAACATTCAAAACCTTTTTTTTTTTACTTCCTGTTGTCGGGACAGGAAGTTGTTAGCCTAGCTTAGCATTAGCACAAAGACTGGAAACAGTTCAGTGTGTGTTCAGACCAGAACCCAGTTGTTACTGGTGGGACTAGAAACCACCCACCAGAGCTAACGTCTCTTATCAAAACCTGGTTCACAGCGTCACATGATCTGATCTCACCGTGAGGCTCCTCCCCATTCTGAGTCTGATTGAAACTAAACCCAAGCATCAGTTCTGGATCTGGCAGTGGGCGTGTCCCGGTGCATGTGTGATGTCACTTCCTGTCCTCCACCTCATGTGGATCCTCCTGGTGGACTCCATGACGTCTTGTTTTCATTCCTGTTGTTGTTGTTGTTGTTGTTCCTGGAATGAGCACTTCCTGTCTCTCTCTCCACCCCGGCCCCCCCTTCAGGATCTGGTCTTACTGGTCTTTATGTCCTCTGGTCTTACTGGTCTTACTGGTCTTACTGGTCTTAATGTCCTCTGGTCCTGGTCTTTGTAGATCGTGGAGGGTGTGGTCCAGAGCATCAAACTGATCACTGAGGACGCCAGCAGACGCATCGCTGAATACGCCTTTGAGTACGCCAGAAACAACCAGAGGACGAGTGTGACGGCTGTTCACAAGGCCAACATCATGTGAGGGGGGGGGGGTCTGTCTGTCTGTCTCTGTTTCTCTGTCTGTCTGTCTCTGTCTCTCTCTCTCTAACTGTCTCACTGTTTCTCTCTCTGTCTCTCTCTCTAACTGTCTCACTGTCTCTCTCTAACTGTCTCTCTCTGTCTGTCTGTCTCTCTCTCCAACTGTCTCTCTCTCTCTCTCTAACTGTCTCACTGTCTCTCTCTCTAACTGTCTCTCTGTCTCTCTCACTGTCTCTCTCTCCCTCTGTCTCTCTCACTGTCTCTCTCTCTGTCTGTCTCTCTCTCTGTCTCTCTAACTGTCTCTCTCTCTCTCTCACTGTCTCTCTCTCTTTCTAACTGTCTCTCTGTCTCTCTCACTGTCTCTCTCTCTAACTGTCTCTCTGTCTCCCTCTCTCTCTCTCTCTCTCTCTCTCTCTCTCTCTCTCTCTCTGTATGTCTCTCTCTCTCTAACTATCTCTCTGTCTCTCTCACTGTCTCTCTCTCTCTCTAACTGTCTCTCTCTCTCTCTCACTGTCTCTCTCTTTCTCTCACTGTCTCTCTCTCTCTAACTGTCTCTCTCTCTAACTGTCTCACTGTCTCTCTCTCTCTGTCTGTCTGTCTCTCCAGGAGGATGTCAGACGGTCTGTTTCTTAGAAAGTGTCGTGAGGTAGCAGAGAACTACAAAGACATAAAGTTCACAGAGATGTATCTGGACACCGTGTGTCTCAATGTGAGTTAGTCTCTCCAGACTCCTGTTCTTCACCAACACATCTCATTCATCACATCTGAGATCTAACGTCTCTTTGTGTTCTTCTGGACCTCCAGATGGTTCAGGACCCGACCCAGTTTGACGTCCTGGTGATGCCCAACCTGTATGGAGACATCCTCAGGTCTGTCTCTGTCCTCTCTGTCCTGTCCTTCATTAACCGGTGGTAAATCATGTAGGAAGAGAGTGAATGTGTGTGTGTGTGTGTGTGTGTGTGTGTGTGTGTGTGTGTGTGTGTGTGTGTGTGTGTGTGTGTGTGTGTGTGTGTGTGTGTGTGTGTGTGTGTTTCAGTGATCTGTGTGCTGGTCTCATTGGAGGACTCGGTGTGACTCCCAGCGGGAACATCGGAGCCAACGGAGTCGCCATCTTTGAATCGGTCCGTTGAGTCTTATGGATTTATTATGTAAGACGTGAAATGAGACCCTGATGTGTCTGTGTGGGTCCTGATGTGGTGGTCTTTGTGGGTGCTGCAGGTCCACGGTACAGCCCCCGACATCGCCGGTCTGGACCTGGCCAACCCGACCGCTCTGCTGCTCAGCGCCGTCATGATGCTGCGTCACATGGGTCACCATGACTACGGAAACAAGATCCAGACCGCCTGCTTCGACACCATCAGAGACAAGAAGGTGAGTCTGGAGACCTGGGGGGGGGGGGGGGGGGGGGGGGTGAAGTAGGAGGCCGGTAGAGTCGTGACGTCGCTCTGCATTCCTGACGGTAGAGTTCTGATGTCGCTCTGCGTTCCTGACGGTAGAGTCGCGACGTCGCGCTGCGTTCCTGACGGTAGAGTCGTGACGTCGCTCTGCGTTCCTGACGGTAGAGTTCTGATGTCGCTCTGCGTTCCTGACGGTAGAGTCGTGACGTCGCTCTGCGTTCCTGACGGTAGAGTTCTGATGTCGCTCTGCGTTCCTGACGGTAGAGTCGTGACTTTGCTCTGCGTTCCTGACGGTAGAGTCGTGACGTCGCTCTGCGTTCCTGACGGTAGAGTTCTGATGTCGCTCTGCGTTCCTGACGGTAGAGTCGTGACGTCGCGCTGCGTTCCTGACGGTAGAGTCGTGACGTCGCGCTGCGTTCCTGACGGTAGAGTCGTGACGTCGCTCTGCGTTCCTGACGGTAGAGTTCTGATGTCGCTCTGCGTTCCTGACGGTAGAGTTTTGATGTCGCTCTGCGTTCCTGACGGTAGAGTTCTGATGTCGCTCTGCGTTCCTGACGGTAGAGTCGTGACGTCGCGCTGCGTTCCTAACGGTAGAGTCGTGACGTCGCGCTGCGTTCCTGACGGTAGAGTTCTGATGTCGCTCTGCGTTCCTGACGGTAGAGTCGTGACGTCGCGCTGCGTTCCTGACGGTAGAGTCGTGACGTCGCTCTGCGTTCCTGACGGTAGAGTTCTGATGTCGCTCTGCGTTCCTGACGGTAGAGTTCTGATGTCGCTCTGCGTTCCTGACGGTAGAGTCGTGACGTCGCTCTGCGTTCCTGACGGTAGAGTTCTGATGTCGCTCTGCGTTCCTGACGGTAGAGTCGTGACTTTGCTCTGCGTTCCTGACGGTAGAGTCGTGACGTCGCTCTGCGTTCCTGACGGTAGAGTTCTGATGTCGCTCTGCGTTCCTGACGGTAAAGTCCTGACGTCGCTCTGCGTTCCTGACGGTAGAGTCGTGACGTCGCTCTGCATTCCTGACGGTAGAGTTCTGACGTCGCTCTGCGTTCCTGACGGTAGAGTTCTGACGTCGCTCTGCGTTCCTGACGGTAGAGTTCTGACGTCGCTCTGCGTTCCTGACGGTAAAGTCCTGACGTCGCTCTGCGTTCCTGACGGTAGAGTCGTGACGTCGCTCTGCGTTCCTGACGGTAGAGTTCTGACGTCGCTCTGCGTTCCTGACGGTAGAGTTCTGACGTCGCTCTGTGTTCCTGACGGTAAAGTCCTGACGTCGCTCTGCGTTCCTGACGGTAGAGTCGTGACGTCGCTCTGCGTTCCTGACGGTAGAGTTCTGACGTCGCTCTGCGTTCCTGACGGTAGAGTTCTGATGTCGCTTTGCGTTCCTGACGGTAGAGTCGTGACGTCGCTCTGCGTTCCTGACGGTAGAGTCGTGATGTCGCTCTGCGTTCCTGACGGTAGAGTCGTGATGTCGCTCTGCGTTCCCTGACAGTAAACTTTGTGTCTCAGGTGCTGACTGGAGATCTGGGAGGAAACTCCAAGTGTTCGGAGTTTACAGCTGAAATCTGCCGTCGCATCCAGGACCTGGACTAAAGACCTGGACTTAAGACCTGGACCCCCCCCCGGTCTCTCCACCCCGCCGACTGGCTGTTCCTCTCTGGAGCTTCATGGACTCAGTCTGAGCTTCTAGTTTTTCTGTATCTACATACAGAATCTCTATATTGTTTTCTGTGAGGTCAAGAAAGGGGTGGGTCTTAAGACGTGGGCGGGGCTTGTTTTGCAGCTACCTGACTAGTTAACAGGATGAAACATTCACAGCTAAGATACGCACAAATGTCACATGACCAAGAGTCTTCATAATATCAGCTTTTGTTTTTTCAGATATTTGCTATTTTTTAACGGTAATCTGGTGAAAAGCGTAATTTATTTATTGTTCTTCTGTTTCTGTCTTCTGCTGCTCTTTAATATCAGAAATATATAAAAACATTCTCATTAAAAAGGGCTGTTTGACAACAACCAACACACTTTAAAGGCTCCTGTTTCATAAATAATGACAATATATTTATCAAAAAAATTATATTAATAAATTATATATACATAATATATATTGTATATAATGTAAATATAATATATAAACTATATATAATATATTATATATACAAATATGTATTATATGTATTTATATATAATATATTATATTTACATAATATATATTTATAATATATAATTATATATTATGTATATATAATATACTTATATATATATATAATGTATATATTTATATATATAATATATAAATATATATAGTAAAGTTAGAAGTATAAAGTAGCAGAACATGGAAGTACAACATAAGATGGAAGTACTTGTATAAATACCTTAAAATTATACACAAGTACAGTACTTCAGTAAATGTACTTAATTACTTTCAGCAGTATTTATTTCATATTTCTTCATTAGCTCCTCTGAGTCTTTAGCTTTTGGAGGACACGCCCCTCTCACGGTGACGTCACGGGGAAACGCCCCCCTCCGGTCCAGGCTGTGACAAGTTGTCGGAGACAGACCGGAAACACACGGCAACGTAACCTGCAAAATAAAAGCTCATTGAGTAAGAGTCCAGGTTGATTTTATTTTCTGGCCTGATATTTGTTTTTCGATTAAATTATTTTGTTTAAATTGATCATAGTTTTATAAAAAGACTTTGTAAAATATATATCATGTATTTATGTACATGGTCAGAATATAGAAATAAAAGAATATTATTTATAGTAAGATGACATGTTGGAACACATGAACACAGATAAACAGTATGAACGTTTATAGTTGAACTAAGATGTTAGAAAACATAGAAACACAATATGTCTAATATCGAATAATTAAAAACGAAACATAAATAAAAGAAAAAGATCGTTAATCAACAAACATGGGAAGAATATTTTATTATTACATCAATTATTGATTAATGATCTCAAATGTAAGGAAATTACTTTTTACGTTTTACATTCACTGCAATTAATCGACTGATTGATTGATTGTTTAATATCAATAATTAAGCTTTAATAAATATATAGAAACACTAACGCCCCCGAGGAACCCAGTGGTGTAAAGTAACTAAGTACATGAATTAAGTTTAAATCTGATGTACTTGTACTTTACTGAAGTATTTCTAAGTTCTGATACTTTCTACATTAATCTGACAGCTTTAGTTATTTTAGTTATTCTTATAGATTAAACTACCAGAAGTATATAAAGTAAATTAAACTTCAGCTCCAGTCATCAACACATTAATCTATGAATAATTATAATACAATAATATAATATAAATATACTATTAGTATATTTTTGAGTTTTTGAGTTTGGTTTATTGGATGTTAGTATGAGAGTAAGATTTTAAATTCAGGACTTTTACTGCTAACAGAGTATTTCTACTCTGCAGTATTACTACTTTTACTGAAGTAAAAAATAAAGTAGTTAAGAGACAAAAGTCGTAGTTCTGTACGCGTTTTATTGTGAAGATTCTGTACCGGATGTGTGTCGCGGTGTATTCGTTCAAGCCCGTCGGCTTGAAGCGGGAGTGTTTCCTGCTTCCTCTCGGTTCCTTTTTCTCGGTAGAACCAGAACCAGAGGAGTCCGGAGGGTTCTTCCGTTGAAGTACCGGGACGAACCGACGGGAATAAAATGGCGAAGACGTACGACTATCTGTTCAAGCTGCTGCTGATCGGTGACAGCGGCGTCGGTAAGACCTGTCTGCTGTTCCGGTTCAGCGAGGACGCGTTCAACACCACCTTCATCTCCACCATCGGTGAGTACTGGTGTCACTTCCGTTGCACTTCCGGTGTCACGGAGATGCTAACCTGTTAGCTGTTAGCAAGACTCAATGATGCTAATTAGTTACAGAGTTAACGGTTCACCGGGAAAGTGAAAGCGTTCAGAGAGGAAGAGGAGGCGGGGGGTGGCCTTTGACCCCACTGAGTGGTACTAGTAGTAACGAGTAGTAGAAGTAGTATCAGTAGTAGTAGTAGTAGTAGTAACTAGTAGTAGAAGTAGTAGTAGTATCAGTAGAAGTAGTAGTAGTAGTAGTATCAGTAGTAGTAGTGGTAACTAGTAGTAGTAGTAGTAGTAGTAGTAACTAGTTGTAGTGGTAGTAGTAACTAGTGGTAGTATGAGTAGCTAGTAGTAGTAGTATTAGTATTGGTAGTAGTAACTAGTAGTATTTGTAGCGGCAACTAGTTGTAGTAGTAGTAGTAACTAGTAGTAGTACTCGTAGTAAATAGTAGTAGTAGTAGTAGTAGTAGTAGTAGTTTTATTTATTCTCCATAATTAGTGAGTAGAGTACTTTCAGTGTGGTATTAGTACTGTTAGTGGAGTGTTTTCAGTGTAGTATTAGTACTGTTAGTGGAGTGTTTTCAGTGTGGTATTAGTACTGTTAGTGGAGTGTTTTCAGTGTGGTATTAGTACTGTTAGTGGAGTGTTTTCAGTGTGGTATTAGTACTGTTAGTGGAGTGTTTTCAGTGTGGTATTAGTACTGTTAGTGGAGTGTTTTCAGTGTAGTATTAGTACCGTTAGTGGAGTGTTTTCAGTGTGTTATTAGTACTGTTAGTGGAGTGTTTTCAGTGTAGTATTAGTACCGTTAGTGGAGTGTTTTCAGTGTGTTATTAGTACTGTTAGTGGAGTGTTTTCAGTGTGGTATTAGTACTGTTAGTGGAGTGTTTTCAGTGTAGTATTAGTACTGTTAGTGGAGTGTTTTCAGTGTAGTATTAGTACTGTTAGTGGAGTGTTTTCAGTGTGGTATTAGTACTGTTAGTGGAGTGTTTTCAGCGTACTATTAGTACTGTTAGTGGAGTGTTTTCAGTGTAGTATTAGTACCGTTAGTGGAGTGTTTTCAGTGTGTTATTAGTACCGTTAGTGGAGTGTTTTCAGTGTAGTATTAGTACCGTTAGTGGAGTGTTTTCAGTGTGTTATTAGTACCGTTAGTGGAGTGTTTTCAGCGTAGTATTAGTACCGTTAGTGGAGTGTTTTCAGTGTGTTATTAGTACTGTTAGTGGAGTGTTTTCAGTGTGTTATTAGTACTGTTAGTGGAGTGTTTTCAGTGTGTTATTAGTACTGTTAGTGGAGTGTTTTCAGTGTAGTATTAGTACTGTTAGTGGAGTGTTTTCAGTGTGGTATTAGTACTGTTAGTGGAGTGTTTTCAGTGTAGTATTAGTACTGTTAGTGGAGTGTTTTCAGTGTGGTATTAGTACTGTTAGTGGAGTGTTTTCAGCGTACTATTAGTACTGTTAGTGGAGTGTTTTCAGCGTACTATTAGTACTGTTAGTGGAGTGTTTTCAGTGTAGTATTAGTACCGTTAGTGGAGTGTTTTCAGTGTGTTATTAGTACTGTTAGTGGAGTGTTTTCAGTGTGTTATTAGTACTGTTAGTGGAGTGTTTTCAGTGTGTTATTAGTACTGTTAGTGGAGTGTTTTCAGTGTAGTATGAGTGAGTGAGTGAGTGAGTGAGTGAGTGTGTCTTTTGTCTTCCTGGTGGAAACAGGAAGTGATAAACTTTGAAGGAGATGTTTTCACATGAATATAAAATAATTATTAGAGATTAATTATGAGCTGTTTAATGTGATGATGATGATGAAGATGAAGATGTCTCTGCTGGTTTCCTCACAGTTCAGCCTCTAGAACTGGATGAATGTTAAACGAGCTCCCACAATCTTTTGCTGCTGTGGTCAGATAGAGGATGCTCTGTCACCACGAGAGAGTCAGCTGACCTGTGTGTGTGTGTGTGTGTGTGTGTGTGTGTGTGTGTGTGTGTGTGAGTGTGAATGAAGAATGTCAGCGATGTGAAACTACTTATTCTCAGGATGGATTCATAATAATATAAAGACACATTTATAAGAACACAACGATACAGTTATATATTATAATATACAGTCACATATAATAATATACAGTAATGTGCTGTAATATACAATAATATTAATATACAGTAAGTCATTTGAAGACGTCACTGTGACGTGAGGAGGAAGAGGAGGTCGTTGACCTTCTCTGCTGCTCGTTTCCGTAACAACCAGAAGGGAGAGTTTCACTTCCTGATTACAGAATAAAAGAGAAGAGAAGAAGAGAAAGAACTTCATAGAATCAGTTTTCAGTTAATCAGCTGAACTAAACGTACATTTGACTTTAATCTGTTGTATTATTTCGGCTCTTTGTTCTGGCTCAATGTTACTGGAGGTCAGTGAGGCCTGTAGAGACACTCGGGGAATCAAACCGACATCCAGCTGAGGGTGGTGGGGGGGGGCAGGAAGCGTCGCTGTCACACTTTCACACTTCATATCCGGAGCTTCTTCAGGCAGGAAGGAACGTTTGTTCAAAATATCTGTGACTTCCTGTCAGAGAAACACGTGGTCAGCTGAAACTTACAGAGAAACAAACGCACCTCAGGCGGGCGGAGTTAAGACTCCTCTGATGATCAATAACAACTGAAACCAGTCAGGATCCAGAATAAGTCACTTGTTCTTTTGTGAATCTACAAATCTCAGATTTCATATTTCCATCTGCTCAGAAACACCGGAGACATCAAACTGGCGCTGATTATTACCCAGCATGCTTTGCTTCACTTGTTTCTTTCTTCTGTTTCAGGAATCGACTTTAAAATCAGAACCATCGAACTGGACGGAAAGAAAATCAAACTTCAGATCTGGTGAGTTTGATCAATACATCCTGATCAATGACTATCAGAGGATCAATACATCCTGATCACTAATATTGATCACCTTTTTTTTAGGGACACAGCTGGTCAGGAGCGGTTCAGGACCATCACGACGGCCTATTACAGAGGAGCTATGGTAAGACCCGCCCCCCTCCTGCTCAATGCTCTGCTACTGGCCAGAGGACCTGTCAATCAGACCTGAATAGTTTGAAAACAGGAAGTGATGAATCTTCAGGGTCACGTGACACTTTAAGATTACTTTATTATTTTTATTTATTAGTATGAATTTATATCAATCATAATAATAATCAGTTTAACAGACAGACAATAAAAATAACATTATTATAATAAAAAATATTGTTGTTTTAAAGCAGCTTCACTAAACACAGCTGTTTCATTATCCATAATAATAATCTATTCAAACATTATTCAACGTTTTTTGGGTTTTTTTTAATGCTGAGACTGATTGATCACTGATCCTGTTATTGATCTGATGACATCACAATGTTTGTGAAGTTTCTTCTCTTTAACTTTTTTTAATTCTGCTTCACAAGTTCTGTGTGTGTGTGTCACTTCCTGTGTTGATGTCACTTCCTGTCTCTTTCCCCCCTCCAGGGCATCATGCTGGTGTACGACATCACCAACGAGAAGTCCTTCGACAACATCAGGAACTGGATACGCAACATCGAGGAGGTAGGCCACGCCCCCTCCCACACTCATCACATGACATCCTCGGGTCACATGACCTCATGTTTAGCTGCTAGAGATTGAGCTGTTTCCTGCAAGATGCATTCAAACGTGACACACTCCTTCCTCATAACATGACACCTTGACTTTTGCCCCTCTGGCTCATACATCTGCTGTGCAAAGCATTGTGGGTCAGAGTAGGACATCCTGGTCCTTTTGATTACATCACAAACAGTTAAGAGGTAAAAGTACAGAGAGCGTCAGTGACGTCTCTGCTGCCACCTGGTGGTGTTGATGTTGAATAACAACAGATTTCATGTTAAATGTAGTTCCACAGCTGCCGTTGGACTACAAACAGGTCATGTGACCATAACGACCTCCATGTTTGTTTCTCAGCACGCGTCTTCAGACGTGGAGAGAATGATTCTGGGGAACAAATGTGACATGAACGACAAGAGACAAGTATCCAAGGAGAGAGGAGAGAAGGTCTGTTCACTTATTGTTAATATGAATATGTTATTTATTTATTGTTATGAATAATATTAATATGATTATGTTATTATTATAATTAATATGAATCTATCATTTATTTATTGTAATTATTATATTATTTAATAATTAATATGAATATGTTATGTTATTTATTATTATTAGAATTATTATTTTGATTATTTTGTGTATTGTTATTATTATAATTCATATTCATATGTGTATTTATTTATATTATGAATAATAATATAAAATAATACATATTTGTATTCTGTTATTATAATTCATATTCATATGTTATTCATTTATTATTATTGTTATTATAATAATTAATATGCATATTTAATGTATTTATTTATTCAGAATAATCATATTAATACAAATAAATATTATTGTTATTAATATTATTATATATTAGTTTTTGGCTTTATTTGAATAATGTGTAAACAGTCACAAAGTGTTTACAAAAGTCAAAACATGAAAACTAAAATTAAAACAATAGAACTTAACTAAATAAATGTATAAAGTTATTTAAAAAGTATTTAATAGACAATACAATATTGTAACACTACAGTATTATTAAATTATAAAATATTACACCTTCATCAATCATATTAGTTCCAATAATAGAAGATCAAAACCTTTTCTTCTTTTGTCTCTTGATGTTCAGCTGGCGATCGATTACGGGATCAAGTTTCTGGAAACCAGCGCAAAGTCCAGCATCAACGTAGAAGAAGTGAGTCATGACTCAGCACTTTAATTTATAGAAACATAAAGAATAAAAGTATTCAGATGTGAATGAGATGCTTTTCTCCTCTGCAGGGCTTTTTAACACTCGGCAGAGACATCATGACCAGACTGAACAGAAAAATGGTGAGTTTATGAAGCAAGACAGACAGACAGAGATAATAATAATAATAGATAATTTTTATGACATACTACACTATGACTTTTTAGCATATACTATAATATGACTTTGTAACACATACTATATTACAACTTTTGAACACATGCTATAATATGACTTTTTAACATACTATACTATAATTTTTTAACACATACTATAATATGACTTTTTAATACATACTATACTATGACTTTTTAACACATACAATGACTTTTTATGACATACTATAATATGACTAACACATACTATAATATGACTTTTTAACACGTACTTATAGATGACTTTTGAACATACTATAATATGACTTTTTAACACATACTTATAGATGACTTTTTAACACATACTTATAGATGACTTTTTAACACATCCTATAATATGACTTTTTATGACACACTATACTATGACTTTTTATGACACTATACTATGACTTGTTAACACATACTATAATGACTTTTTAACACATACTATACTATGACTTTTTATAACATCCTATAATATGACTTTTTATGACACACTATTCTATGACTTTTTATGACACACTATACTATGACTTTTTAACACATACTATACTATGACTTTTTAACACATACTATACTATGACTTTTTAATACATACTATAATGACTTTTTAACACATACTATACTATGACTTTTTATGACATACTATACTATGATGTTTTATGACATACTATACTAGAACTTTTCAACACATACTATAATGACTTTTTAACACATACTATACTATGACTTTTTAACACATACTATACTATGACTTTTTAACACATACTATACTATGACTTTTTATGACATACTATGCTATAACTTTTTATGACATACTATAATATTACTTTTTAACACATACTATACTATGACTTTTTAACACATACAATTACTTTTTATAACATACTATACTATGACTTTTTAACACATACTATAACTT
Organism: Cebidichthys violaceus; assembly: GCF_023349555.1. NCBI lineage: Eukaryota > Metazoa > Chordata > Actinopteri > Perciformes > Stichaeidae > Cebidichthys > Cebidichthys violaceus. The sequence continues at coordinate 1,759,570 of NW_027176628.1, forward strand.
TTTAACACATACTATACTATGACTTTTTATGACATACTATAATATGACTTTTTAACACATTCTATAATATGACTTTTTAACACATACTATAATATGCCTTTTTAACACATACTATAATATTACTTTTTAACACATACTATACTATGACTTTTTAACACATAATATAAGATGACTTTTTAACACATACTATACTATGCCTTTTTAACACATACTATACTATGACCTTTTATGACATACTATACTATGACTTTTTAACACATACTATGACTTTTTAACACATACTATACTATGACTTTTTAACACATACTATAATATGACTTTTTAACACATTCTATAATATGACTTTTTAACATACTATAATATTACTTTTTAACACATACTATACTATGACTTTTTAACACATACTATAAGATGACTTTTTAACACATACTATACTATGCCTTTTTAACACATACTATAATATGACTTTTTAACACATACTATACTATGACCTTTTATGACATACTATACTATAACTTTTTAACACATACTATAATATTACTTTTTAACACATACTATGACTTTTTAACACATACGATAATACGACTTTTTAACACATACTATAATATGACTTTTTAACACATACTATACTATGATCTTTTATGACATACTATACTATAACTTTTTAACACATACTATAATATTACTTTTTAACACATACTATGACTTTTTAACACATACGATAATACGACTTTTTAACACATACTACACTGTTACTTTTTAGTACTTTTTATGACAGTATGTTATAGAATAAATCGGTACATACCTGTTGTAGCTCCTTCCCCTTAAAGCTGATTGTTTCTTATTGAGGATTTTTTACCTTTGAACTCTGTTTCCTCCAGAACGACAACAATCCGTCAGGATCAGTGAAGATCACTGAGTCCAAGAACAAGAAGAGCTTCTTCAGGTGTTCACTGCTGTAGCTCCTCCTCCTCTTCTTCATCCTCCTCTTTCTCCTTCTTCTCCTCTTCCTCCTCTTCCTCTTTGCAGGAGGACCCCCCTGTGGAGACATGAAGAACATTTCTGCTTTATATCAGCTGTTTCTTCTTCTACTGTTTTAACTGCGTCGCTCGTCAGCGTGATGAAGACAATGATGAAGACGAGGATGAAGAGCACAGGACTGTTTTTTTAACCAAAGCTGATGTGAAGTGAAGTCGACGTCTCACTCTGATGGATTTATAATGTTTGATGTGTTTTCATATTAATATAATCTCTATAAAGTTTTATCATCTTTTAAATGTTTGTTACTAAAACTTTTGAACCAAAGATTGAAGATAAACGGAGGAAATATTTCATGTTTAAAATATATATATGTTATATATATTATATATAATATATATTAAGAAGGAGAATATAATTATATATATATATATTGTATATAATATATATATAATATATTATATATAATATATATTAAATTATATATAATACATATAAATATAGTATATATATTATATATTTTAAACCTTAGGAACTCGATGGTAAAAACTTAAAATTTAAAACATTTATTGATCAGAATGATGCTTTCACTAACTGTCTGTCATTCAGACGGTGAGGCGTTCAGTGTCTCCTGTGAAACAGAGTTCGTTTGTGACTGAACTTATTGATGTTTTTCTATATTTTTGTATTTTATGTTGTTTCTTTAACATGAAAAAAAAGAAAGTCTGTTGACTCTTAAAGATTAAAGAGTTGATTTTATTTTTAACATTTTAGAGGAATTTTTTTATTCAACTGTTTAAATTCTTATTTTTGTATGAAAATATGTAAAATATTTCATGTCTTAAAAGAGTTTTATAAATACTTTTATTCGTCTGTTTGATTATTTCTCATTTAATAAACTGAAACATTAGAAAAAATATTATGAATTAAATTTAGCTTTAAATGACTAAATAAATTAATCTTTTATATTTTTAAATAATTAAATAACAACTTCTGAATTAAAAAATAGTTAATGTTCAGAAGAAAATCCGTCAGAAATAATTTCAAAGTTTTAAATTACTGATTAATTTGAAAACTGGATCATGAAATATAATTATGAATCTGTTATTTTAATTATTTTGTTTCTGTATTTTATACAAGTGTTTTGTTTACGGACTTAGTTTTAGCAGTATTATCATTCATATTTCATATTAATCTCCAGTTTTATATTCTGAGCAGAGACACGTCCTCCTGATCAATACTGAAGTCAGAATCAATAAATAAATCAACTTGAATCCTTAATAATCAATAAGTCTATCGATCCAGAGCAGCTGTTTATGTTTATGAAGAATTGATCGACTCATTTTATTCTATTTTTATTCCTTCAAAGAAATGAAAGAACAATCAATCAATTAATCAATCAGGTTGTAAATGGAAGAGAGGATGACATCACTTCCTGTGTCATAATCAGGAAATAAAATTAATGTTTTTTATCATGACCAGACTGAACAGAAAAATGGTTAGTTTATGAAACAAGACAGAGAGACTTTTTATGACTTACTATACTATGATCTTTTAATACATACTATAATATGACTTTTGAACACATAATATTATAAGACTTTAACACATACTATAACTTTTTAACATACTATAAAATGACTTTTTAACACATACTATGACATACTATTATATGACTAAGGACCCAGGAGCAGTACGACAAACACCAGGGATGATTTGAATCGAAGCTTTAATTTCTTCATAACACACAACAGGTTGAATCTTCACAGGAATACAGCGGCAGGCTCTCGTGGTCGGGGACAGAAGGCTGAGTGAATTACCGGGGAAGAGGCAAGGCAGGGTAGTCACAAAGAGGCAGGGTCGGTAACTCGGGTTTGGGGACAGAAGGCTGAGTGAATTACTGGGGCAGAGGCAAGGCAGGGTAGTCAAAGACAGGCAAGGTCGGTAATGGGAAATCAGTCCAAGGGAAAACGCTGGAAGGTCTTGCATGGAAGTGGAGAACGATCAGGCAGTGAGTGTGTGTAAGACTGAGGTCTAAATAGTAGGTGCAGCAGAGAGAGCAGGTGAGAGTGATGATGAGGAGGGTGAGAGAAAAAGTGACAGGAGAGAAGAGGCAGAGATGTCACACTATACTATAACTTTTTAACATACTGTAATATGACTTTTTATGACATACTATATTATTACTTTTTATGACATGCTATTTGATTTTTTAACACATACTATAATATGACTTTTTAACACACACTATACTATAACTTTTTAACATACTATAATATGACTTTTTAATATACTATAATATGACTTTTTAACACATACTATACTATGACTTTTTATGACATACTATAATATGACTTTTTAACACATACTATAATATGACTTTTTAACACATACCATACTATAACTTTTTAACACATACTATAATATGACTTTTTAACACATACTAAACTATGACTTTTTATGACATGCTATAATATGACTTTTTAACACATACTATAATATGACTTTTTAACACATACCATACTATAACTTTTTAACACATACTATAATATGACTTTTTAACACATACTAAACTATGACTTTTTATGACATGCTATATGATTTTTTAACATACTATAATGACTTTTTAACACATACTATACTATGACTTTAACACATACGATGACTTTTTATGACATACTATACTATGACTTTTTATGACATACTATAATATGACTTTTTAACATACTATTATATGACTTTTTAACACATACTATAAGATTACTTTCTAACATACTATATTTTAACTTTAACACATACTATACTATGACTTTTTATGACATACTATAATATGATTTTTTAACACATACTATAATATGACTAACATACTATGATAAGACTTTTTAACACATACTATAATATTACTTTTTAACATACTATACTATGACTTTTTAACACATACTATAATATGACTTTTTATGACATACTATAATATGATTTTTTAACACATACTATAATATGACTTTTTAACACATACTATAATATGACTTTTTAACACATTCTATACTATAACTTTTTAACACATACTATAATATGACTTTTTAACACATACCATACTATAACTTTTTAACACATACTATAATATGACTTTTTAACACATACTATAATATGACTTTTTAACACATACTATACTATAACTTTTTAACACATACTATAATATGACTTTTTAACACATACTATACAATGACTTTATGACATACTATACTATGACTTTTTATGACATGCTATAATATAATTTTTTAACATACTATATTATGACTTTTTAACATACTATACTATTACTTTTTATGACATACTATAATATGACTTTTTAACACATACTATGACTTTTTAACACATACTATACAATAATTTTTTAACACATACTATAATATGACTTTTTAACACATCCTATACGATGACTTTTTATGACATACTATAATATGACTTAACACATACTATGACTTTTTAACACATACTATAATATGACTTTTTAACACATACTATACTATAACTTTTTAACACATATATAATGACTTTTTAACATACTATACTATGACTTTTTATGACATGCTATATGATTTTTTAACATACTATAATATGACTTTTTAACATACTATATTATTACTTTTTATGACATACTATAATATGACTTTTTATGACAAAACTACAATATGACTTTTTAACACATACTATAATATGACTTTTTAACATACTATACTATGACTTTTTATGACATACTGTAATATGATTTTTGAACACATACTATAATATGACTTTTTAACACATACTATACTATGACTTAACACATACGGTAATGACTTTTTATGACATACTATACTATGACATTTTAACACATACTATAATATCACTTTTTAACATACTATACTATGACTTTTTAACACATACTATAATATTACTTTTTAACACATACAATAATATGACTTATGACATACTATACTATGATTTTTTATGACACACTATACTATAACTTTTTAACACATACTATAATATGACTTTTTATCTTTAATCTGTCAGATTAATCAGTCAGTAATAATTTTAAAGTTTTAAATTATTTATGAATTTGAAAACTGGATCATGAAATATAATTATGAATGTGATTTTAATGATTTAGTTTCTGTATTGTATATAAGTGTTTTGTTTACAGACTCACTTTTAGCAATCAATTAATCAATCAGGTTGCAAATGGAAGACAGGATGACATCACTTCCTGTGTCATAATCAAACAGGAAGTCAGGAAATAAAATTAATGTTTTTTTCATTGAAGGATACATTTATTTATGGGATCACAAACATCTTCTGGTGTTTTCATAATAAATAATCAGCTGATCAATAACAGATTGATTATTGATCGAGCTGTGACATCTTTGTTTTAACTCTTTAATGGTTTTATTGTTCAGCACTAAAACATCTTTTATCAATATTAGTTATTGATCAGATAATCTGATGAGATGAAGACGATGAAGGAAACATTATACAATATATATATATATATATATATATATAGTCAGTAAATAACAGAAGCTCTTATTGTGAAAGGACTTCATGTCGGTTCATCAATATTAATGAAAATCCCTCTGTGACCTTTGACCTTTTTAAATTTTCAGTTCGCTTAGTGGTGATGTCATTTTATGTTCTGTGATGTCATCGCCCGGTCAGCTGTTTGTACAAATAAACAACTTTTTCTCTCAGCTGTTGTCTGATGTCATCAATAAATCAGCTGATCGACAACGAATTAATCAATAAACTGTGACCTCAGTGATGAAGACTCCTGTTGGATCAATAACGAAGTGATGAAGAGCAACAACGATATCAAACACAACGAAGACATTTAAAGGATCAATAGTTTGATTATTTATTATTATTATTAATATTTACTTTAGTTTATTTCTCAGCTGTTTTTTTTTCTTGAGTTAATTTAGTTTTTATAAAACTGAAGGACCAGAATGCACCTGGGCAGGTCTACGTTGTATTGAAGTGTTCATCAGACCTGAGACCTGAGACCAGATCCTGCAGGAACCTCAAGCCCTCTAACCTGTTGAGTCACAGCAACACAGTTCATGAATATTCATTGTTATATATGAATATTCATGAACACAACGCTGTTCAAACAAAATCTGAAAACTTTATGTGATAACAACAAACAAAGCTCATTATTCATCGATCAATATTAATTATAATAATTAATATTTCTGCTGGTGAGTTTTATGGGGGTCGCCTCTATAAGTGTTGCTTTAGTGCCACCTGCTGGACTGGCTCTTTTATTCATGTGTGAACAGTGAAGAGACGAAGAGAAGAAGAACAACAGATCATAATGAGAGAAACAAAACCTTCTGATACAAACTCAGTTTTTAATAAACTCAAGTTTATTATTCAAGTAACAAAAGAAAAGTGACATTTATTTACACACATATACAGATAGTCCAGCTGGTCCTGACTCTGGATCAGAAGAACAAACTGAAACTGAACAAAATTAACTTTAACAGAGTTTATATTTACAGACTAGAACCTGAAACACATGAAAACAACTAGAACTGATCTGAGACAAGAACATCTGGAACATCAGGAAAGCTGAGGACTGATGGAGAGGACCAACCTGTGTAGAGACAGACAGGTAGAGAGAGACAGGGACAGACAGACAGGTTGAGAGACAGGTAGAGAGAGACAGACAGGTAGAGACAGACAGGCATGTTATATTGATGAGTCCTCAGCTCTACTTCCTGGTCCTCTCATGGTGGTCTGAGGACAGACTGGACTCTACAGAGACTCACTATCACCTCTCCAGGTTACAAGCGGTATTACAAGCTAGCTGGTTAGCATGCTAACATCAGTAGATATCAATATTTAAAAAAGTTTAAAGACCTCTGAGGTCACTTACTGTCCATCAGGTCAGTTGATCACATGATGGTGGAAGGACTGATGACCGGGACAGCAGTCTGAGGACAGACAGGTAGAGACAGAGAGAGAAACAGGTAGAGACAGACAGACAGCGACAGACAGGGAGAGACAGAGAGAGACAGACAGGTAGAGAGACAGACAGACAGAGACAGAGAGAGAGACAGGTAGAGACAGAGAGAGACAGACAGGTAAAGACAGAGAGAGAGACACGTAGAGACAGAGAGAGAAACAGGTAGAGACAGACAGACAGAGACAGACAGGTAAAAACAGACAGGTAGAGACAGACAGACAGAGACAGACAGGTAAAGACAGACAGGTAGAGACAGACAGACAGAGACAGACAGGTAGAGTCACTCTAACATCTGTTTTATTTCCTTTTTAATCTTTAATAAGTGATGAGAAGTTCAATAACAACAGACTGTGCCTTTGTGAAACAAAGCGTTCTTATCGTCGTCTCTTTAGTCCTTAAACATATATGAAGTATTCTCTGTGACTTAGAGACAGTGTGTCTTTAACTTGTAGTCTTTCGTCCTCTGGACTACAACTCCCTTGATGCTTAATGATTGACACACGTGTTCACCAGTGAAGGAGGTCTCTGTACTCACAGGTGAGATGAACTGGCTGCTGAGGTGCCGTCTGTTGGAGGATGAGGAGGAGTATGATGAAGGCTCCTCAGGCAGCACCTCCTGCAGGAGAGAGGAGACGCAGCCGCTGTCTGAGGAGCCAGAGAGACACCGAGAGGAGGAGCCAGAGCTCTCTGTGGCTGAGGGAGAAAACACAACGTTATTATAACGTTATTAAGCCTGTGTGTGTGTGTGTGTGTGTGTGTGTGTGTGTGTGTTAACGTACTCATGGAGGGCTGGCTGCTGGTCTCCTGCTCGTCTTCCTCGATGCAGGAGGTGATGAAGGAGCCTTCAGCAGCAGGAGAGGAGGAGCGATTCTGACTGCAGGAGGAGAAGACAGGTTATAAGATGTGTGTGAGTGTAGTGTGTTACTGTGTGTGTGTGTGTGTGTGTGTGTGTGTGTGTGTGTGTGTGTGTGTTACTGTGTGTGTGTGTGTGTGTGTGTGTGTGTTACTGTGTGTGTGTGTGTGTGTTACTGTGTGTGTGTGTGTGTGTGTGTGTTACTGTGTGTGTGTGTGTGTGTGTGTGTGTGTGTGTGTGTGTGTGTTACTGTGTGTGTGTGTGTGTGTGTTACTGTGTGTGTGTGTGTGTGTGTGTGTGTGTGTGTGTGTGTGTCCTACCTGTACATGTGTAGGTTCAGAGGTCCCAGCAGGCTGGATGAAGAAGGTCCTGATGCTGAGGGGTCAGAGCTCACCGCTCCTCCATTAAACGGGTTAGAGTGATCGAAGACAGAGACGGCAATGGACGCCCGCGTTCTGGCTCCTGATCACACGAGAGTCATGAGACGATCAATAACCAACAATCAACAATCAATCAACCAACAATCAATCAATAATCAATAATCAACAATCAATCAATAATCAACAATCAATAATCAATCAACCAACAATCAATCAATAATCAATAATCAACAATCAATCAATAATCAACAATCAATAATCAGCAATCAATAATCAATCAATAATCAACAATCAATCAATAATCAACAATCAATAATCAATCAATAATCAATCAATAACGAACAATCAATAATCAACAATCAATAATCAACAATCAACAATCAATCAATCAACAATCAATAATCAGCAATCAATAATCAATCAATAATCAACAATCAATCAATAATCAACAATCAACAATCAATAATCAAAAATCAATAGAAAACAGTTTGATGTTTCTCTGTTTACTTTCTAAATGATGGATTTCAGTCATTGATAATAAAAACATGTTTATCATCGTAACATATAACAGCTGATAACCTGTTAACATGACATTTAACATTAACATCAATACATATAATGTAAAACATATTCATCCATAGAATAAAGAACACATTTATTTAATCCACCTCAAGAGCATCGTAGAAGTTGAGAATCAAGATTGTTAAGTGAATCGATCCTCCCCACACTCCTACTCTTGAGATATGCTTTTATTTTGAAAAGCGTTACCTCTGCTCTTCATGATGTAGTGAACGGCTCGGTCACTGATGGCTGCGTCACTCGGCTGAATGTCCAGAAACGGTTTGTTACCAACTCCCATCGACACCATCTCCTTCAGACGTATCTCTGAAACACACAGACCATGAAGAAGACCACGAAGAGGACCATGAAGAGGACCCAGGTGATGAAGAAGACCATGAGGAGACGATAGAGAGCTCTGGTTCCTGTACCTTTGTTCCTGGTGGCCTGGGTCCAGAGGATCCGGGCGACTCCGGTGGTCCAGGCGTGTTTCACCTCCGACGTGGCGGCTTGAAGGATGAAGGTCTGGTTCTTGGACGTCCTCCTTCTGAACCAGATCTCAAACCGCAGCCCGTTGTCTCCTGCAGACTCCGTCAGACCCACATCGGCTGTCTAGAGGACACAGAAGAGGATCTCAGTCTAGACCTCCACAGTGGGGGGGTGGTGTGGGACTCAGACCTGGTCTGCTGGTTCTACCTTGAAGGAGTGTTTGTAGATGAAGACGTCCAGGCCTCCCTCCATCTTCTTGGGTTTACTGAAGAGAACGAGCTCCTCGAACAGGAAGATGTGACGCTGACATTTCCTCCTGCCGGTCCAGACAGTGAACTCATCCTGACGGATCAGCTGACCCTGTTCCTTCAGGTTCACCTGCAGACAGACAGTTTAATATGAAGGAATACATTCTGAGGAGGAGAAGGAGGAGGAGGAGGAGGAGGAGGAGGAGGAGAAGGAAGAGGAGGAGTTAACACTTTACGTACATCACAGTCTCGGATGGCGTCCATTGCCAGCAGGTCGTTGCCGTGGCGAAGCTGGAACTTCACCATGTTGGTGGCGGCCTGAAGGGCGTCAAGCTCCGCCTCCTGAGCCCCGCCCACCTCCTTGATGAGGTCAGTGAGCAGCAGAGCGTATTTACTCATCCTCTGCACCGGCTTCAACAGGTAGGACGACAGGTCCATCTTATCGCCCAGCTCCACCTGCTTCCTCTGGGGGGGGTCACAGCGAGTCACAGTGAGTTGTCACAGCAAGTCGTCACAGCGAGTCACAGTGAGTCGTCACAGCGAGTCGTCACAGTGAGTCATCACAGCGAGTCATCACAGCGAGTCATCACAGTGAGTCACAGTGAGTCGTCATAGCGAGTCGTCACAGCGAGTCACAGTGAGTCGTCACAGCGAGTCGTCACAGTGAGTCATCACAGCGAGTCATCACAGCGAGTCATCACAGTGAGTCACAGTGAGTCGTCATAGCGAGTCGTCACAGCGAGTCGTCACAGCGAGTCATCACAGTGAGTCACAGTGAGTCGTCACAGCGAGTCGTCAGAGTGAGTCATCAGTGAGTCGTCACAGCGAGTGAGTCGTCACAGTGAGTCACAGTGAGTCACAGTGAGTCGTCACAGTGAGTCGTCACAGCGAGTCATCACAGCGAGTCGCCACAGCGAGTCGTCACAGCGAGTCGTCACAGCGAGTCGTCACAGCGAGTCGTCACAGCGAGTCGTCACAGCGCGTCGTCACAGCGAGTCGTCACAGCAGGTCGTCACAGCGAGTCGTCACAGCGAGTCGTCACAGTGAGTCACAGTGAGTCATCACAGCGAGTCGTCACAGCGAGTCGTCACAGCGAGTCGTCACAGTGAGTCACAGTGAGTCATCACAGCGAGTCGTCACAGCGAGTCGTCACAGCGAGTCGTCACAGTGAGTCACAGTGAGTCGTCATAGTGAGTCGTCACAGCGAGTCGTCACAGCGAGTCGTCACAGCGAGTCATCACAGCGAGTCATCACAGCGAGTCATCACAGTGAGTCACAGTGAGTCGTCACAGCGAGTCGTCACAGCGAGTCATCACAGCGAGTCGTCACAGGTCACAGTGAATCACAGTGAGTCGTCACAGCGAGCGAGTCGTCACAGCGAGTCGTCACAGCGAGTCATCACAGCGAGTCATCACAGTGAGTCACAGTGAGTCGTCACAGCGAGTCGTCACAGCGAGTCATCACAGCGAGTCGTCACAGGTCACAGTGAGTCACAGTGAGTCGTCACAGCGAGTGAGTCGTCACAGTGAGTCACAGTGAGTCGTCACAGTGAGTCGTCACAGCGAGTCGTCACAGCGAGTCGTCACAGCGAGTCACAGTGAGTCGTCACAGCGAGTCGTCACAGCGAGTCATCACAGCGAGTCACAGTGAGTCGTCACAGCGAGTCGTCACAGCGAGTCGTCACAGCGAGTCGTCACAGCGAGTCGTCACAGCGAGTCATCACAGGTCACAGCGAGTCGTCACAGCGAGTCATCACAGGTCACAGTGAGTCACAGCGAGTCGTCACAGGTCACAGTGAGTTGTCACAGGTTACAGTGAGTCATCACAGTGAGTCATCACAGGTCACAGTGAGTCACCGTGAGTCATCACAGTGAGTCGTTACAGGTCACAGTGAGTCATCACAGGTCACAGTGAGTCACAGTCAGTCATCACAGTGAGTCGTCACAGGTTACAGTGAGTCACAGTCAGTCATCACAGTGAGTCGTCACAGGTTACAGTGAGTCATCACAGGTCACAGTGAGTCATCACAGGTCACAGTGAGTCACCGTGAGTCATCACAGTGAGTCGTCACAGTGAGTCATCACAGGTCACAGTGAGTCACCGTGAGTCATCACAGTGAGTCGTCACAGTGAGTCATCACAGGTTACAGTGAGTCATCACAGGTCACAGTGAGTCACCGTGAGTCATCACAGTGAGTCGTCACAGTGAGTCATCACAGGTCACAGTGAGTCATCACAGCGAGTCGTCACAGCGAGTCACTAAAGGAGGAAGAAGTGAGACGGTTCTCACCCTGAAGAAGGAGTTCCCGTGGTTGGCCAGCAGAGCGTCAGACTTTGGTTTGTTCTTACTGTACAGAGCGTAGAGACTGAACTGATCCTTCTGTTAGACAACAACAACAACTGAGTCAACAAACACACCTGTTCATCATATTATTGATCATCTACGGGACGTTATATCAGCTCTGAAGTGTGTGTTCATTGTGTTCAGTGTGTGTTCAGTGTGTTCAGTGTGTGTGTTCAGTGTGTTCAGTGTGTGTGTTCAGTGTGTTCAGTGTGTTCAGTGTGTGTTCAGTGTGTGTGTTCAGTGTGTGTGTTCAGTGTGTTCAGTGTGTGTGTTCAGTGTGTTCAGTGTGTTCAGTGTGTGTGTTCAGTGTGTGTGTTCAGTGTGTGTTCAGTGTGTGTGTTCAGTGTGTTCAGTGTGTGTTCAGTGTGTGTGTTCAGTGTGTGTTCAGTGTGTGTGTTCAGTGTGTGTTCAGTGTGTGTGTTCAGTGTGTGTGTTCAGTGTGTTCAGGGTGTGTGTTCAGGGTGTGTGTTCAGTGTGTGTTCAGTGTGTGTGTTCAGTGTGTGTGTTCAGTGTGTGTGTTCAATGTGTGTGTTCAGTGTGTGTGTTCAGTGTGTTCAGTGTGTTCAGTGTGTGTGTTCAGTGTGTGTGTGTTCAGTGTGTGTGTTCAGTGTGTGTGTGTTCAGTGTGTTCAGTGTGTGTGTTCAGTGTGTTCAGTGTGTGGACCCTCAGTGTGTGGTTGTGGTTCCTACATGTCTGATGAAGCAGTGGGGGACCCTCAGTGGGTGTCTCCAGCAGGCCTCCAGCTCCCTCAGGAAGAACTGACTGTGGAAGTCCAGGAGCTTCTCCAGGTTCCCGAAGACCACGGAGCGTTTCCCCCTGAGGTCCTGCGGGAGGTCGGCCCGGTCCATCTCTGGGAAGTAGTGATGGATGATGTAACGCAGGGAGCGCACGTACTCCCTCTCCGTGGTCACCATCTCCTCCACCACGTGACGCAGCTTACTGCAGAGACACACCACATCCATCCCATAATGTACATGTAAAATCTGTGACTCCATCTGAGAGACACATGTTATGAATCACAGTAAATAAAGACTAATACTGAGATAAAGTACCTCAAACTTTACTTTAAAGCTCTAAAGGAAACCACCCCCCCCCAGCTGATTACCCACCTCCCTCTGGGCCGGGTCTCTGTTGCCGGGCTGACGGTGGTCCTGGGGGTCCCGGGGCTGCGTAGCCCCTGTCCAGCCCAGCCGCGAGCAGCCGTCCTGGGGCAGAGCGTGCGGTCGGCGGCCTCGGAGCTGCTGACCTCCAGGCCGCGGATGAACACGCCCGTGTTTCCTCTGCGGACCGGCTCGCTGAGGGCGCGAGGACACGAGCCGCCGAGCCGAGACACCTCGGGGGTGGAGGGGGGGCAGTCGAAGCTCTGGGTCTTCCTGAGCTGCTGCCGTCTGCCGGAGGAGAAGAAGGAGGAGGAGAGGCTGGGACTGGAGGAGCAGATATCCACCTGGTCTGCTGACTCCTGTGAGGAGACGCCGTGGAACAGACGCTGGAGGAGCGGGGTGTGCTGGGGGGTGACAGGGGAGGAGGTGAGGAGGGGGGAGGAGGTGGAGGAGGGGAGCAAGGAGGAGCTGTTACAAGGAAGTGAGGAGGAGTTGTTGTCCTCCTCAGGGGGGCAGGTGGAGGAGGACGAGGAGGAGGTCCCGTGGAGACCCCAGAGTCCCGACAGCGTTCTCCTGGAGGAGGCGGAGCATCTGCTGAGGGCGGAGTCAGAGCGCTGCCTGTGGGCGGAGTCAGCGTGGCGCCTGTGGGCGGAGTCCCGCGTCCTGAGCGCTGCCTCCATCTTCCTGTCAAACATCTTCTTGGTCTCCTGACACTTGGACCAGGCGAAGCTCCACTGACGGAGGCCTCGCTCGCCTCGCAGCTCTCCAGCCGCCGCCTTCATCTCCTGGAACCGGTCGTCTGGGATCAGCGGATGCTGGCGGCGGTACTCCTCCAGGCAGCCAATCACAGACTGGCATTTGTCCGGCAGCGTGCAGTCCTCCATACTGACACCAGCTAGGTGACGCATACCCTCCAACGCCCAGCCATAGGCCTGAGAGGGGGGGGGGGGGGGGGGGGGAGGTCAGGGGAGATCGCTATGACAACACTGTGACATCGTTGTGTCCCACAGGACTGTTTCCATAGAGATTATATTTGACATAAGATTAAACAAACCAGAATCTTTGACATGTATTTTACCGTTAGACTACGGACTCTCAAACTTAATTAACTTTAATTTTTATGTATTTTATCATTTCAATTCAAATCATTGTTCTTCTTGAACATTATGTTGAATATGTGTCTAATTTGTTACATTTGTTCGACAAAGGTTAAAAAAAAAAAAAGAAGCTTTGAAGTGTGTGTGTGTGTGTGTGAGAGAGGGAGCAGGCGCCACAAAAGGAGCCGCCCGCTGACCTCCTTTTTGTTGAGGTCTGGAGGGGGAGGAGTGTGTGTCTGTGTGTGTGTGTGTGTGTGTCTGTGTCTGTCTGTGTGTGTGTGTGTGTGTGTGTGTGTGTGTCTGTGTGTGTCTGTGTGTGTCTGTGTCTGTGTGTGTCTGTGTCTGTCTGTGTGTGTGTGTGTGTGTGTGTGTGTGTGTGTGTGTGTGTGTGTCTGTGTGTGTGTGTGTGTGTGTGTGGTATGAATGAAAGAGGAGAGGCCTCAATAAACAGGTGATCTAGTTGACTGATGAAGGAACAGACGCCACACTAAAGCTGTCAGGACGTTTACACGTCGTCATCGTTTCGTCGTTTTAAACTCCTCCTACATTCAAACAAGGATCATTGATCTGAGATGAATGAAGATGAGACTACTGAATCTAAGAGGAGGTCTCACATCTTTGGTCCATTACAGACATATTGTCCTTCAGTTACTCAGTGAATCAATATCCCTCATCATGATTAAAGCGATCACAGTGTTTGCTGTCACTGCCTGGAGGTCAGCTGTCTAACAATGAAACATGTGGGCCGTCTCCCAGCAGGCCTACTGGGAGACGCCTCAGTGACCCGCTGACTGATGAGACCCGATGAGACCCGATGAGACCCGATGAGTCCCGATCCCTGCAGCCGCTCGGTTCCCACAGTGACCACCGAGTCAGAGACGAGTCGGTAATGGAGCTCTGCAGGTAAACCACTAAACTAGAACCAGTCTACCGTTAATGAAGACTACACTACCCAGCAACCATTGCACTATGATCTGGGGCTGCAACGAAGAAGCACTTTAATGATCATTCTTTCAATCATTTGGTTTGAAAAGACAAATAGATACATCTTGAATTTACAGGTCATGTTATTTTTGTGTTTTAATATAATTTTTGTGTTTTAATGTTATTTTTGTGTTTTAATATCATTTTTGTGAATTAATGTTATTTCTGCGTATTAATGTTATTTTTGTGTTTTAATGTTATTTTTGTGTATTAATGTTATTTTTGTGTTTTAATATTATTTTTGTGTATTAATGTTATTCTTGCGTATTCATTTTATTTTTGTGTTTTAATGTTATTTTTAAGTAATAATGATATTTTTATGTTTTAATGTTATTTTTGTGTTTTAATATAATTTTTGTGTTTTAATATAATTTTTGTGTTTTAATATAATTTTTGCGTTTTAATGTTATTTTTGTGTTTTAATATTATATTTGTGTATTAATGTTATTTTTGTGTTTTAATGTTATTTTTTTGTTTCAATATTATTTTTGTGTTTTAATATTATTTTTGCATTTTAATGTTATTTTTGTGTTTTAAAATTATTTTCATGTTTTAATGTTATTTTTGTGTAATAATGTTATTTTTGTGTTTTAATGTCATTCTTGCGTATTAATATTATTTTTGTGTTTTAATGTTATTTTTGTGTAATAATGTTATTTTTTTGTTTTAATATTACTTTTGTTTTAATATCATTTTTGTGAATTAATGTTATTTTTGTGTTTTAATGTTATTTTTGTGTTTTAATGTTATTTTTGTGTTTTAATATTATTTTCATGTTTTAATGTTATTTTTGTTTTTTATTATTATTTTTGTGTTTTAATATAATTTTTGTGAATTAATGTTATTTTTGTGTTTTAATGTTATTTTTGCGTTTTAATGTCATTTTTGTGTTTTAATGTTATTTTTGCGTTTTGATGTTATTTTTGTGTAATAATGTTATTTTTGTGTTTTAATATTATTTTTGTGTTTTAATATCATTTTTGTGAATTAATGTTATTTTTGTGTTTTAATGTTATTTTTGCGTATTAATATTATTTTTGCGTTTTAATGTTATTTTTGTGTTTTAATGTTATTATTGTGTTTTAATGTCATTTTTGCATTTTAATGTTATTTTTGTGTTTTAATGTTATTTTTGCGTATTAATATTATTTTTGCGTTTTAATGTTATTTTTGTGTTTTAATGTTATTATTGTGTTTTAATGTTATTTTTGCATTTTAATGTTATTTTTGTGTTTTAATGTCATTCTTGCGTATTAATATTATTTTTTTGTATTAATGTTATTTTTTAGTTTTAATGTTATTTTTGTTTTAATGTTATTTTTGTCTTTTAATGTTATATTTATTAGAAAGGAGAGAGAGAGAGGAGAGGGAGGAGGAAAGATAGAGGGAGGAGAGAGGAGAGAGAGAAAGAGGAGGAGAAAGGAGAGAGGAGGAGGAGGAGGAGGACTGACTGACTTAAAGAACATGTGGTTGTTATTGTGGCGCACCCACAGGAGGAGGAGGAGGAGGAGGAGCACTGACCAGGAGCAGACAGGCTCTTGGTTTTGGGGACAGTGGCCCTGCAGGACTCCAGGCCTGGACCCAGTCAACCACAAAGGAAGAAGAGGAGGAGGAGGAGGAGGAGGAGGAGGAGGAGGGGGGGGCAGTCTAACCCTCCAATACCAGATGACAGGAGGGGGGCTCAGAGGAGGAGGAGGGGGGGGGGGGGGGGGGTTCTACTTCAAACAGTATTTACTGAGTCACTTCCTGGAAGAAGATCTCTTTGTTTCTAAACTTCTCCTAATCTGTTTTAAACTAAATGATATATTTTATTATTATGTATTATATTATCTACTATATATTATATCATATATATATTATATATTATAGACATAAACACTAAAAGAACTTCATTCCAAGTGACAAACATCCAATCAAATGTAAAACCACTCACTGTGACGTCACACAGAATCACAACAACCAGCTCAGTCTGTAACAGACCTCTGTACTCCTCCTCCCTACTCCTCAACACTCCTCCCTACTCCTCAATACTCCTCCCTACTCCTCAATACTCCCCCCTACTCCTCAATACTCCTCCCTACTCCTCAATACTCCTCCCTACTCCTCAATACTCCTCCCTACTCCTCAATACTCCCCCCTACTCCTCAATACTCCTCTCTACTCCTCTCTACTCCTCAATACTCCCCCCACTCCTCTCTACTCCTCCCTACTCCTCAATACTCCCCCCTACTCCTCAATACTCCCCCCACTCCTCTCTACTCCTCAATACTCCTCCCTACTCCTCCCTACTCCTCAATACTCCCCCCTACTCCTCTCTACTCCTCAATACTCCCCCCACTCCTCTCTACTCCTCCCTACTCCTCAATACTCCCCCCTACTCCTCCCTACTCCTCAATACTCCCCCCTACTCCTCTCTACTCCTCAATACTCCCCCCACTCCTCTCTACTCCTCAATACTCCTCCCTACTCCTCCCTACTCCTCAATACTCCCCCCTACTCCTCAATACTCCCCCCACTCCTCTCTACTCCTCAATACTCCTCCCTACTCCTCCCTACTCCTCAATACTCCCCCCTACTCCTCTATACTCCCCCCTACTCCTCTCTACTCCTCCCTATTCCTCAATACTCCCCCCTACTCCTCAATACTCCCCCCTACTCCTCTCTACTCCTCAATACTCCTCCCTACTCCTCTCTACTCCTCAATACTCCCCCTACTCCTCCCTACACCTCCCTACTTCTCTCTACACCTCCCTACTCCTCCCTACACCTCCCTACTCCTCTCTACTCCTCTCTACACCTCCCTACTCCTCAATACTCCCCCCTACTCCTCTCTACTCCTCAATACTCCTCTCTACTCCTCTCTAAACCTCCCTACTCCTCAATACTCCCCCCTACTCCTCAATACTCCTCTCTACACCTCCCTACTCCTCCCTACTCCTCAGCATGTTGTTAATCATGCTGGATATCAGAAGAGGACGTCGTCGTCATGGTGACGTCTCTCATTGTTTTGAAGCCTTCAGTTCGGCGATTTGGTCGTCGCCATCTTGGTTTTTATCAACCGGTGAACAGGAAGTGACCACATCTGGACTGAGGAGGAGTGACGGAGAGACCTGTCAATCACTGTGTAGCCCCGCCCCTAAAGCGTCCCCTCTGTATGGTCTGTCTGACTCTAAATCAGGGGTTCTTAACCTTTTTGACCTCGGGGCTCAACTCTTCAAGTACAAAGTGACTCATTGAAGTACGAACGCTGTAACGATTCAAACTGTTGGTTTGATTTGTATCCAATAACTAAATCAAATTCACTCAGTTTAACAAGCAGATTATAAAAAGGTCCAGATCAAGAAAATCTCCTCCTGCAAAAGAACAATAATATCAATAATATCTAACCAGCACTATTTAGTGCCATATATATATATATATGTATATATATATATATATATATATATATATATATATATATATATATATATATAGTAGTAACAACGTCTCTGTAGTCAACCACTGTCAAATCAAATACAGAAAGTGCACATCAATTATATTTTAACAATTATTATTCTCAGTTTTCACATTGAACTGGATGATAAATGATAAACAGAAATGCATGAATACATGTTCTCCTCATTCCAAGTAAAATGAAGCTGATTAAAGAATAACTGACAGAACAGAAGGATTTAAGAAAAATGTGCCTCTTAAAATGAATCACTTCATCTTATAAAATGGTGTTTCAGTGAATCACTCTGTAGGTTCAGTTCACTGAGGCTGAAGTCATGTCAATCATGAATAAACATGATAAGATAGATGTGTGATCACAGACTTTATCTGTGGTTATTCAGCCGCTGGTTTCAGCTCGATCATCATTAGTCAGTCAATTCATGTTTACTTCTGACCATTTAGGACTCTGTTCATATTCTGTGACTTCATTTCAAAGGTGAGAGGACATATCTGCTCTATCAAGACATACTGTCTCACAGCTGCCTGTAGGAAGCTTCCACCGCTCAGAGTCTTTGACCATTTTTGGCCAAAGACTCTGAGCTCTTTGGACACGTCTCTCTTTTTAACACCCGTCCTCCGATTTGACTTTCTCAATTGAAGTATTGGCCGTCCTGCTGTGTGATCTCTCTCCTCGTCTCTCCCCGTGTGTCACGGTGTGTGTGTGTGTGTGTGTGTGTGTGTGTGTGTGTGTGTGTGTGTGTGTGTGTGTGTGTGTGTGTGTGTGTGTGTGTGTGTGTGTGTGTGTGTGTACGTCTCACTCGAGTCAGGAAGCGTGTCAGAATACACACATTTGATTGGCTGAACTGCATCACGTGACGCGTTGGTCGCCGTGTTTCCTGCACTGCTGAACTAGTGCCGTAAATGCTGGAAAAGCTGCGCCGGTTAAAATAGTAGCGATTTAATAATTCTTAATTATCTATCGGTTTTAGGTCCTGGGTCCGGCTAAAACGGCGTCTAGGTCCGGATCCGGACCGCGGTCCGCCAGTTAGTGACCCCTGACCTATGCGGTGCCGCGGCCCTCAGGTGCAAAACTGAACGTTTTTTGCGGCCCTCTAGGTGGCGCTCGCGGCCCAATCGTGGGCCGTGGCCCTATGGTTAAGAATCACTGGACTAGATGGAGCATAATGTACTAAATGAACATCATGCTGTGGTGAAGAAGACTGTAAACTAGAGATTGAGACCATAAACTCATGTTTACAATGTTTACTGAGGGAATAAATCAAGAGAGAAGTAGAGTCATTTTAGACTAGACTTCATTACAACCAGAGGAGTCGCCCCCTGGTGGACACTAGAGAGAATGCAGCTTTGACTTTAAAGAAGCGGAGGTTTGTTTCCTGGTTTCAGAGGTTTTAACGTCTCTGTTGCTCTTATTTACAGTGTAAACAGTGAGCCAGTGATTCTCAACCTGGGGGCTGGGACCCCACACAGGGTCTCCAGATGAACACCAGGGGTCAGGAGAGAGTTTGATTCTTTAGGACTGAATCACTGCTTCAGATTGTTTTCTACCCTCAGAGCTCAGAGACGTGTAGACTCACAACAACACCTCCTTTTAAAGAGGAGTCCAAACAAAACACTCAGCAAACAAAAGGAAGACGGAAGAGAAGAAGAAACGCTGAAAAACAACAACAACATCGGGAGAAACTTCTAAACTCAGTCGTCCTCACAGAGACGGACAGAAGCTAACAGTTAGCTTAGCTGTTCACTTTGTGCTGCAGTAACACACACACACACACACACACACACACACACACACACACACACACACACGTGTGTTTATAAAGAGAGAGGAGCAACGAGTCTCATCTCTGGAGTCAAACTGAAGCCAAAAACTACACAAAGAAGTGAATAACTGCAACACAAACACACACACTAACTACACAACCGTACACTAAGTTAAAGCTGCAAACACAATGTGTGTGTGTGTTGTGTGTGTTGTGTGTGTAGAAGTGTGTTCGTACCTCGGTGTGTTCTGTTGAAGCTCTGCAGTCTGACTGAAGAGAGCAAGAGAGCGGCAGCCGACCACACACACACACACACACACACACACACACACACACACACACACACACACACACACACACA
>NW_027176628.1:1785180-1807680 GCF_023349555.1 Cebidichthys violaceus
CCTGTCCTCACACTAACTAGTCTACAAAGGTCAGTGACCCGTCCTCACACTAACTAGTCTACAGAAGTCACTGACCCGTCCTCACATTAACTAGTCAACAGAAGTCACTGACCCGTCCTCACACTAACTAGTCTACAAAAGTCACTGACCTGTCCTCACACTAACTAGTCTACAGAAGTCACTGACCTGTCCTCACACTAACTAGTCTACAAAAGTCACTGACCTGTCCTCACACTAACTAGTCTACAGAAGTCACTGACCTGTCCTCACACTAACTAGTCTACAGAGGTCAGTGACCCGTCCTCACATTAACTAGTCAACAGAAGTCACTGACCTGTCCTCACACTAACTAGTCAACAGAAGTCACTGACCTGTCCTCATACTAACTAGTCTACAGAGGTCAGTGACCCGTCCTCACATTAACTAGTCAACAGAAGTCACAGACCTGTCCTCACACTAACTAGTCTACAGAGGTCAGTGACCCGTCCTCACATTAACTAGTCAACAGAAGTCACAGACCTGTCCTCACACTAACTAGTCAACAGAAGTCACAGACCTGTCCTCACACTAACTGGTCTACAGAAGTCACTGACCTGTCCTCACACTAACTAGTGCCCTGACCAACTTCACCAGTAGTCCACTGATTAACTTCTCCATCATATAACCAGTTCACTAACTAGTCTCCTAACAAAGTTTTCAAGTTCTAGGTCATCTACATCCTAACAGGTGAGACTAAGAGGAGGTTTTTGAGGAGGAGGGTGAAAGGGGAGGAGCAGGAGCAGGAGTGATTCAGCCAATCAGATGATGAGGAGACAAATGAGGACAGAGAGATGGTTTGTGGGATGAAAAGCAGGAGGGAGGAAAATAATTGAGGAGAAGAAACATGTTCTGTACCTTCAGTCTGAAGCTCTGCAGTTCTTCCTCCACCAACCTCCTCACAGCTGATCTCCTCTTCATCCTCCTCCTCCTCCTCCTTCTTTTCTTGTTTTTCCCGTCCTTTTTCAGACTCCTCAAGTTCGCACCAAAGTGAGTCTGGATCCATTGCCGGTGTGTTGTTTTCAGAATAAGAGTCCTCAGAGTGTGTTTGGAGTGTTTCGTTTTCAGAATAAGAGTCCTCAGAGTGTGTGAGTTGTCTATTACTTTCAGAATAAGAGTCTTCAGAAAGTGTTTGAAGTCTGTCATTTTCAGAATAAGAGTCCCCAGAGTGTGTTTGGAGTGTTTTGTTTTCAGAATAAGAGTCCTCAGAGTGTGTGAGTTGTCTATTACTTTCAGAATAAGAGTCTACAGAAAGTTTTTGTTGTGAAATATTTTCACAATAAGAGTCCTCATAGTGCTTGTGTTGAGTATTTTTTTCAGAATAAGAGTCCTCAGAGTGTGTGTTTTCTCTATTATTTTCAGAATAAGAGTCCTTGGGGTGTGTCTCTTCCTCTCCTCTCACATCTTCTTTCATCACTTGCTCTTCCTCCCTTCTTTCTTGACTCTGATGCTGAACTGTAACCTGAACCTCTTCTTCTACTTCCACCTCTAACTCTTCGTCTCCCTCCTCATCCAACTCTTCCTCTTTCTCTTCACTTTCATTAAGTAAACCTTCATCCTTCCTACACTCTGCATCCTCTAGCTGTTCTTCATCCTTCTCCTCATCTTCATCATCTGACACTACCATTTCATGCATCCCTTTCCGCCTCTTCATCAACTCTCTCTCCTCCCTCGTTTCCTCTGTCTCCCCCTCTTTCCCTCTCTCCTCTTCCTCTTCTTCTTCCTCCTCTTCACTGTGCTCTGCGCTGCTTTCAGGTTCAGTGTTTGACTTCAGACTTATGCCTGAATCAGTACCTTCTATGTGCTCCTGTGACGTCCAGCTGGAGGTTCCCACGGCTTCAGGAGGAGCAGAGGAGGAGGAGGAGGTGAGGGAGATTGGGGTGAGGATGACAGGTCCACAAGAGTCCTGGATCAGGTTCTCCTCAATGAGCCTGGAGCAAAGCGTGGTGTGGGAGCTGACCTCCACACAGGGCCAGGAGGAGAGTGTGTGAGGTGTGTGTGCAGCAGCAGAGAGTGTGTGAGTGTTGTGAAGTGTGTGTGCAGCAGCAGAGAGTGTGTGAGTGTTGTGAAGTGTGTGTGCAGCAGCAGAGAGTGTGTGAGTGTTGTGAGGTGTGTGTGCAGCATCAGAGTGTGTGTGTGCAGCAGCAGAGAGTGTGTGAGTGTTGTGAAGTGTGTGTGCAGCAGCAGAGAGTGTGTGAGTGTTGTGAGGTGTGTGTGCAGCATCAGAGAGTGTGTGAGTGTTGTGAGGTGTGTGTGCAGCAGCAGAGAGTGTGTGAGTGTTGTGAGGTGTGTGTGCAGCATCAGAGAGTGTGTGAGTGTTGTGAGGTGTGTGTGCAGCAGCAGAGAGTGTGTGAGTGTTGTGAAGTGTGTGTGCAGCAGCAGAGTGTGTGTGTGCAGCAGCAGAGAGTGTGTGTGCAGCAGCAGAGAGTGTGTGAGTGTTGTGAGGAGTGTGTGCAGCCTCAGAGAGTGTGTGTGCAGTGGTGTG
Source organism: Cebidichthys violaceus (assembly GCF_023349555.1). Taxonomy (NCBI): domain Eukaryota; kingdom Metazoa; phylum Chordata; class Actinopteri; order Perciformes; family Stichaeidae; genus Cebidichthys; species Cebidichthys violaceus. The sequence goes on from NW_027176628.1 coordinate 1,787,702, forward strand.
TGTGCTGGTCCTGGCTCGGTGCTGCAGACTGATGGACTGGGTTAAGGAGCCTTTCTGTGGGGAGAAGCGAGGCAGCTCCATCAGCTCCACGTACTCGCCCTCCGAGTCCTCGCCGCTCGCTGCTGATTGGAGGAGCTCTACTTCCTGTCTTGAGGAGCTTGGATTAATCAACGCATCTCCATCCTTAACGGACGACTCTGTCTCCTCCTGCAGGGAGGTCTGTGGCCGGCTGATGAACTGTGGGTAGACCAGGTCCTCCCACGGGACCCTGAAGACGTCTCCGTGAGCAGAGAGGAGGCAGCGCTCCAGCCTCGGCGCTCCTCGCTGCTCCTTCTCCCTGTTGACCGAGTCCAGCCAGGCCATGCTGAAGAGGGACCGCGGGGCTATCTCCGACACCTCCTGCTGCTCCACATGGCGGCCGCCGGCGGACACGCTGCACAGGAGGAGGCGGGGGGAGGAGGAGGTGACGGCTCTCCTACAGGAGGCGCTGTGTGCTTGGGGAGGAGGAGGAGGAGGAGGAGAAACCAGCAGGTAGAAGTCTCCTGGACGGAGGAGGCGCTGGTCCAGAGGACAAAGCTGAACAACTACCTTCTCGTGGACACACAGAGGCCAGCCTTCATGACGAAACAACAGACCACAGTACTGCAGCTGAGGAGGGGGAGGAGGAGGAGGAGGAGATAAGGAGAGGAGATAAGGATCTGTTAAAATGATTCACATTACATTCAGGCTGTAACTTAGGATGTTATATTCACTTTCAGTGCTGATTAAATAACACAATGTCTGGAGTAGTAGCAGTGTAATACATTTTTCAGAATAAGAGTCTTCAGAGGGTTTGTGTTGTGTATTACTTTCAGAATGAGAGTCCACAGAGTGTGTGTTTTCTCAATTATTTTCAGAATAAGAGTTTACAGAGTGTGTGTTTTCTCTATTATTTTCAGAATAAGAGTCCACAGAGTGTGTGTTTTCTCAATTATTTTCAGAATAACAGTCCTCAGAGTGTGTCTCTTCCTCCTCTCCTTTTCTCTCATCTTCTTTCATCACTTGCTCTTCCTCCCTTTTTTCTCTACACTGCTGCTCAACTGTAACCTGAACCTCTTGTTCTACCTCCTCTAACTCTTCGTTAGATTTAGATTACTCAGTGTAATCAATATTTTTCCCAACAAGGAAGAGTGGAAGTGAGTGGAGAGTCAAGAATAATTCACATCTGTATCTGGTTCTTTACCACTTTGCATGATTCACATGATTCTGGACTTTGTTCCCTGCTGACTTCCTGCTGAGGCCTCTGACTGACGTCTGTGGGCGACGCCCAACAGGTGAGTGTTGATCCCAGAGAGTCACCTTTACCAAACATTACAAATGAAACAACCACGCAGGGTGTTCAACGGGGCAGGAACAGACAACGGTGTGAGTCATCAGCGAGAGTCGGTTCATCACAGAGTCCTGACTCAGACTGCACTGATCTCCTCAATCACAGCTTCCTGTTTGCTCTTGTGTCCTCCATCATCATGTCTAACTGCTGACTCATGAATGAAGGACAGATAAATGAGTTCCTGAGAGTTCACTAAGGATCTGTTGTGAGTGGAGACAGGACCGTCAGACTAGACGGTAGTCCCTACAGACTGGACGGTAGTCCCTAGAGACAGGACGGTAGTCCCTACAGACAGGACCGTAGTCCCTACAGACAGGACGGTAGTCCCTACAGACAGGACAGCAGCCCCTATAGACAGTAGCCCCTACAGACAGGACGGTAGCCCCTACAGACAGGACGGTAGCCCCTACAGACAGGACCGTAGTCCCTACAGACAGGACGGTAGCCCCTACAGACAGGACGGTAGCCCCTACAGACAGGATGGTAGTCCCTACAGACAGGACCGTAGTCCCTACAGACAGGACCGTAGCCCCTACAGACAGGACGGTAGCCCCTACAGACAGGACCGTAGTCCCTACAGACAGGACCGTAGTCCCTACAGACAGGACCGTAGCCCCTACAGACAGGACGGTAGCCCCTAAAGACAGGACGGTAGTCCCTACAGACAGGACCGTAGTCCCTACAGACAGGACGGTAGCCCCTACAGACAGGACGGTAGCCCCTAAAGACAGGACGGTAGTCCCTACAGACAGGACCGTAGTCCCTACAGACAGGACCGTAGCCCCTACAGACAGGACGGTAGCCCCTACAGACAGGACCGTAGTCCCTACAGACAGGACCGTAGTCCCTACAGACAGGACCGTAGCCCCTACAGACAGGACCGTAGTCCCTACAGACAGGACCGTAGTCCCTACAGACAGGACGGTAGCCCCTACAGACAGGATGGTAGTCCCTACAGACAGGACCGTAGTCCCTACAGACAGGACCGTAGCCCCTACAGACAGGACGGTAGCCCCTACAGACAGGACCGTAGTCCCTACAGACAGGACCGTAGCCCCTACAGACAGGACGGTAGCCCCTAAAGACAGGACGGTAGTCCCTACAGACAGGACCGTAGTCCCTACAGACAGGACGGTAGCCCCTACAGACAGGACGGTAGCCCCTAAAGACAGGACGGTAGTCCCTACAGACAGGACCGTAGTCCCTACAGACAGGACAGTAGCCCCTACAGACAGGACGGTAGCCCCTACAGACAGGACCGTAGTCCCTACAGACAGGACCGTAGTCCCTACAGACAGGACCGTAGCCCCTACAGACAGGACGGTAGCCCCTACAGACAGGACGGTAGTCCCTACAGACAGGACCGTAGTCCCTACAGACAGGACGGTAGCCCCTACAGACAGGACCGTAGTCCCTACAGACAGGACACGAGACAGATCCAGGGATACTCACGCAGGCATTTTGCTGGAGGTCCGTTAACAATTGCTTTGCAGGCAGCAGGAAGTGGATCAGGTAGCGAAGGCCATCTCCTCTGTAGCAGCTCTCCACCACGCTGAGGACCTGACAGAGGACAGTCGGGGATGTGGCCTGGAAGGGCGGGTAGAGGGCTGAGAGAGCAGTCTGGATGCAGCGGTCCAAAGATTCAGAGTCCTGTGAGGAAAAGAACAAAGATAGACAATGGTCAGACTTTTAACAGTTTGTAGCTTCACTGCACTCTTCATGTTAGAGGCTGTTTACACTGCAGTTGGCCCTTAGCAAAGATCCCAGGGCGACGACTTATTTTACACTTTCAACTTAAAATAATCAGTAACCCAAGCCTTATCCCAGGGCAGACTCCAAAACCTTCTACAAGGAAAAGTGGGAATTCAGGTTAAAACTAAAGCAACAGGATTTTTGTTTGTAAATAATGAAAATCTTTAATTTAAGAAAATAAAATTTAAGATAATTTAAGCTCATCTTTCTATCTAGGATGAGGGTTTAGATTAATGTACAAGTTGGTATGCAGCAGTTGAGGTACAAAATAAGAAAGAGTGCCGAAAAAAGAAAATGTCAGAAACTAAAGACTGTCAATCAGGTGCAAAAGCCAAAAATCCACCAGGCCAGAGATAAAGGGAGGTTAACGGTAACGAGGGTTCGGTAGTAAAAACAGTGAAAGCAGACCAGGTGACCGACAGAAACACAACACCTCAAAAGAACAGAGACTTCTGTTTCTGTACCAGACCCACCAGTACCACAGACCAACCAGTACCAGTACCACAGACCAGTACCAGTACCACAGAGCATTTACACCAACCACAGCACACAGAGTCCTGCAGCCTCTGGTGCTATAATTAGTCCACACATTGATGTTACTGTACTCCAGTCAGCTGTTACCCGTCTGAACAGAACGCCTCTTATCAGCACGTGTTCCTTCTCCGGCTGCACGGCCAAAAACAACTTTCATGGATTTCAGGCTAACCGCAGAGGGCACGCCCTGACGGGCCCTGGAGGTGTGGCTGGGAGACCCTGTCTACAAGGGGGGGGGGGGGGGGGGTAACTGGATCCACTGGTCTGGAGTCAGAGGAGGCCGGTCAGGTAAAAATATCAGGCGGCACCCGTCGTCTGGCTCCAGCCGGCTGAGATGACATACATTTAAACTGCTGACTTTAGTAGTTCTGCCTGTTTATGTGCAGCTTGTGTTTCTGTTTTCTTCTTCTGTTGGTTCCTCTTTCATTAAGATTATGAAGCATCATTTAAACCTCATCAGACCGACAGACTCCTCCTGGTCTTCAGTAAACTCAGAACAAACACTCGGCGTGTTGTCACAGCAAACTGTTTCAGTGTTTGTGTATAAATATGTCGCCGCCTTCATTCACACAGAGTCTGTGACGTCATTAACGTTAAACCAGAGTTGTGATAAACGACTGTTTAGCACAGAGATTCAACGAGTGTAACTTTACTTGATCTGCAGGATCTATCCTGTATTATGGAAACATATATAGTTATTATAGAGTCAATCCACTGAGATTGTTTATTTAATGCAGAGTGATTTATCTTTGAATTAAAAATAAAACCACAGTTAAGAAGTCCACAGATTCCCGACACAAGTATCAGTCTGACGGACAGGAAAATGGGAAAATGTCAGATAAATATGTTGTGGAGATTTCCTGCATTTCAGTTTCATTAAACTGAATATTTTGTTTGTTTTTTTAAAGACATCACATAATTAATAATCTAGAAAATAATCAACACTTCAGTCCATATTAAAAATGAATCGTTGCTTGTTGCTTATGTGTTTCTTGCTAACGTAAACTAACGTGACGGTCAGCTAACGTGACAGTAAACTAACGTGACGGTCAGCTAACGTGATAGTAAACTAACGTGATAGTAAACCGTGGATAAGTGGAGAGCAGAGCCATCCTTCAATCAGAGGGTTGGCGGTTCGATCCCCGGCTCTGTCTCCGCTAGTCGCATATCAATGTGTCCTTGAGCAAGACACTTAACCCCAAATATTGCTTCCGTAGCTGTGCCTACGGTGTAGAAATGTAAGTCGCTTTGGATAAAAGCGTCTGCTAAATGACTGTAATGTAAACTATCGTGACAGTAAGCCAACGTGACAGTAAACTAATGTGACACTAAAGTGACAGTAAACCAACGTTAAACCAACGTGACAGTAAACTAACGTGACTAAACTAATGTGACACCAACGTGACACTAACGTAACGTGACACTAACGTGACAGTACACTAATGTGATAGTAAACCAACTTGACACTAACGTGACAGTAAACCAACGTGACAGTAAACTAATGTGACAGTAAGTCAACGTGACACTAAAGTGACAGTAAACCAACGTGACAGTAAACTAATGTGACAGTAAACCAACGTGACACTAAAGTGACAGTAAACCAACGTTAAACCAATGTGACAGTAAACCAACGTGACAGTAAGCTAACGTGACAGTAAACCAACGTGACAGTAAGCTAATGTGACAGTAAACTAATGTGACAGAAAACCAACGTGACAGTAAACTAATGTGACAGTAAACCAACGTGACACTAAAGTGACAGTAAACCAACGTTAAACCAACGTGACAGTAAACTAACGTGACACTAATGTGACAGTAAACCAACGCGACAGTAAGCTAACGTGACAGTAAACCAACGTGACAGTAAGCTAACGTGACAGTAAACCAACGTGACAGTAAACTAATGTGACAGTAAACCAACGTGACAGTAAGCTAATGTGACAGAAAACCAACGTGACAGTAAACTAATGTGACAGTAAACCAACGTGACACTAAAGTGACAGTAAGCCAACGTTAAACCAACGTGACAGTAAACTAACGTGACACTAATGTGACAGTAAACCAACGCGACAGTAAGCTAACGTGACAGTAAACCAACGTGACAGTAAGCTAACGTGACAGTAAACCAACGTGACACTAACGTGACAGTAAGCTAACGTGACAGTAAACCAACGTGACAGTAAGCTAACATGACAGAAAACCAACGTGACAGTAAACCAACATGACAGTAAACCAACGTGACAGTAAGCTAACATGACAGAAAACCAATGTGACAGTAAACCAACGTGACACTAACGTGACAGTAAACCAACATGACAGTAAGCTAACGTGACAGAAAACTAACGTGACAGTAAACCAACATGACAGTAAACCAACGTGACACTAACGTGACAGTAAACCAACGTGACAGTAAGCTAACGTGACAGTAAACCAACGTGACAGTAAACCAACGTGACAGTAAGCTAACGTGACAGTAAACCAACGTGACAGTAAACCAACGTGACAGTAAGCTAACGTGACAGTAAACCAACATGACAGTAAACCAACATGACAGTAAACCAACGTGACACTAACGTGACAGTAAACCAACATGACAGTAAGCTAACGTGACAGTAAGCTAACGTGACAGTAAACCACCATGACAGTAAACCAACATGACAGTAAACCAACGTGACACTAACGTGACAGTAAACCAACATGACAGTAAGCTAACGTGACAGTAAACCAACGTGACAGTAAGCTAACGTGACAGTAAACCAACGTGACAGTAAGCTAACGTGACAGTAAACCAACGTGACAGTAACATTGTAAAACTCGTCTTTGTCCTCCGTCTCTAAACAAGCACCAGACACACGTGACTATTTAACGTTAGCATTAGCTAAAGTTTTTGCCACTCTGAAATTGTTAAATGTGAACTGTTGGCTAACGATACAACACGTGAACCAGACCAGCAGATGAATCCTCTCCTTCAGTCCGTGAGCTGAATATTCTGGATGTGACTCAAACACAACAACTGGCAGCCAAATGTAGACGTGAGGCTGATATTATTAGCAGGATATCAGATGACTCTGAGCTGTGGGGGGATTCTGCACATTAGAAAGACAGACACACACACACACACACACACAGACAGACAGACAGACAGACAGACAGACAGACAGACTGACAGACTGACACATACAGAAAGACAGACAGACAGACTGACAGACTGACAGACTGACACACACAGAAAGACAGACAGACAGACAGACACACACACACACACACACACACACACACACACAGACAGACAGACAGACAGACAGACAGACAGACAGACAGACTGACACACACAGAAAGACAGACAGACAGACAGACAGACAGACTGACAGACACAGAAAGACAGACAGACAGACAGACAGACACACACACACACACACACACACACACACACAGATCAGGAGGGAAAAAGTCTGCTGGCTCAACGCCACGGCTAATGCTAACGGCATTTTATACAGCGTCATTAGAGAGAGACTACAACCAGAATGAATACAAACACAAACCATGTGAGACAAAAGACACACTGTGGACACACTGTGGACACACTACTACACAGTGTGGACGCACTACTACACAATGTGGACGCACTAGTACACTGTAGTACACACTAGTACACACTGTGGATGCACGAGTACACACTAGTACACACTGTGGACGCACTAGTACGCACTAGTACACACTGTGGACACACTAGTACACACTGTGGACGCACTAGTACACACTGTGGACGCACTAGTACACACTGTGGATGCACTGGTACACACTAGTACACACTGTGGATGCACTAGTACAAACTAGTACACACTGTGGACGCACTAGTACACACTAGTACACACCACACGCTGCTCAGACCAACACCTTCTACATCAATGAAGACATTTAAAAGACACCAATCATCCAGGATTTAAATATTAAATATGGGAAATAAAGGTCAGCGACAACTCACACATGTTAATCCAACTGTAGGAAACACACTGAGGGTGAGGAGTGAGGAGGAGGGAGGAGGAGGTGAGGAGGAGGGAGAAGGAGGTGAGGAGGAGGGAGAAGGAGGCACATCAAAGCAGGCTGAGTGAGGTTCCCATGGGAGAATGAATGAGAGACCACCCACTCTGAATAATAACCTGATTATCCTCCACAGACCAGACTCCTGTCATAAAACACATCGTTTTATTTATTACCTCTTATTCAAGTAAAAAGATTCACTTCTGACAACACAACGAGTCAACATGTATATATACATATATATATATATATATATATACATATATACATATATATATATGTATATATACATGTTGACTCGTTGTGTTGTCAGAAGTGTATATATATATATATATATACGTATATGTATATATGTATATATATATATATATATGTATATATATATATATATATACGTATATATATATATGTATATATGTATATATATATATGTATATATATATATATATGTATATATACATATACGTATATATACATATATATATATATATATATATATATATATATATATATATATATATATATACTGGTGCTCTTCTTCTGGACTGGTTTTGTTACTTCAATGACCAACAGCAGCTGAGGCTCATGGGTATTGTAGTATTAGTCAGTTCCGCGTTACGTGACATTAAGTATGAATATTTCAGGACACAGCTGTTGGTTTAAAGTGCATGTCTGATTCAGAGTGACCTGTGACAGCCAATCAGAGGCCAGAGATGGTGTGATGTAATAAACAAGAGGCCTTAAGATGAACTAATCCAATCTCTCAGGTTGTGCTGGTTTTAATGAATAGTGTCTCTGGAGGGTCATGATTCATCCACCAACTGTTCAGCTGGTGGAAAAACCAGTTCCTGTTTGAGGGTGTGGAGGACCAGGGTGCAGCAAGGAACAGGGTCACAGAGAGACCGGATCCTTAACAAGGTCCACTGAGAGACCGGACCCTTAACAGGGTCACTGAGAGACCAGATCTTAACAGGGTCACTGAGAGACCAGATCCTTAACAGGGTCACAGAGAGACCGGATCCTTAACAGGGTCACTGAGAGACCGGATCCTTAACAGGGTCACTGAGAGACCGGATCCTTAACAGGGTCACAGAGAGACCAGATCTTAACAGGGTCACAGAGGGGAGGGTCAGGAGCCCACAGGAGACGTGACCTCAGACCCCTGAGGAGGTCCAGCTGTCCTTCAGAGTGTCAGCCATAAGAGCTATAATAAAGGACAGGAAGTGTTCATGTGTTCCTGTAGGAAAAGGAATGATGAATAAGGAGGAAGTGTTCATTGATGAATAAGGAGGAAGTGGTCATTGATGAATAAGGAGGAAGTGTTCATTGATGAATAAGGAGGAAGTGGTCATTGATGAATAAGGAGGAAGTGTTCATTGATGAATAAGGAGGAAGTGTTCATTGATGAATAAGAAGGAAGTGTTCATTGATGAATAAGGAGGAAGTGATCATTGATGAATAAGGAGGAAGTGTTCATTGATGAATAAGGAGGAAGTGTTCATTGATGAATAAGGAGGAAGTGGTCATTGATGAATAAGGAGGAAGTGTTCATTGATGAATAAGGAGGAAGTGTTCATTGATGAATAAGGATGAAGTGTTCATTGATGAATAAGGAGGAAGTGTTCATTGATGAATAAGGAGGAAGTGTTCATTGATGAATAAGAAGGAAGTGTTCATTGATGAATAAGGAGGAAGTGTTCATTGATGAATAAGGAGGAAGTGTTCATTGATGAATATGAATAAGGAGGAAGTGTTCATTGATGAATAAGGAGGAAGTGTTCATTGATGAATAAGGAGGAAGTGATCATTGATGAATAAGGAGGAAGTGATCATTGATGAATAAGGAGAAAGTGTTCATTGATGAATAAGGAGGAAGTGTTCATTGATGAATAAGGAGGAAGTGTTCATTGATGAATAAGGAGGAAGTGGTAAGAGGATCTACTGATCTCAGGTTCCTCTAAATGTCTCATCCTTCACTCTCAGGAGTTCACACCTTCATGAGAACAGCTGGGGCTGATGGGAGATTATGAAACAGGAAGTCTCAAGTATACTGACAGACGTGTTCACAGCTGGACGCCATCTTCATTATGATGAAGACTCTCCATCATGATGAAGGTGCTTTAGTTCCGACACATGGAGGAAGTGACCACATGAGGTCAGAAGATGAATTCATCTGATTGACCCTAAGCCCCACCCCCTGCTGGTACGTTACCATGGAGACCACACTGTCTCAAGAAACAAGAAAGTAACTTAAACATTAAACTTAAACTTTAAACTTAAACTTTAAGTTTAAAGGTTTAAGAGAGAGGAGTCTTCTGGTTCCAGAACTTCATGTTGACCCGTCTGATAAAACTGAACCAGAGACAGACCAGAACCACCGGACCTCCTTCTGTCTACAGACCTGAACCAGAGACAGACCAGAACCACTGGACCTCCTTCTGTCTACAGACCTGAACCAGAGACAGACCAGAACCACGAGACTCAACACCTCAGACCTCCTTCTGTCTACAGACCTGAACCAGAGACAGACCAGAACCACCGGACCTCCTTCTGTCTACAGACCTGAACCTGAATTATTTCATGTTTCTATCTAACAAAATATTCTACTTTAATCCATATTTGTTGGCAACACACAACACATACAGAAATCTAACAGCACCATGACTTTAATTAACAAAATAACATCAAATAATATTTTAATGACGTAAAATATGAAGAAAGACATTTTAAGATTCATTCAAAACCTCAAATAGAAGCTTTGAAACCTACGAGATATATATTTAATTATGACAATAGTGTCAATGTATTCGTAAAATAACAGTTTTAAATATTGTCGTCTATCAAAGTCTTTATGTTATATTAAAGATATTAAAGAATGTGTTTTAATGAGACGTATTCATTATAAAGTGTGTGTTTACATTCAGACTGGTTTGAGCTGATACCTGATCGTCATGAACAGTGATTGAGTTATTGAGTATTAAAGCTGGACCTGTAGACTCTGCTTTAACCTCCTCAGAGAACCACTTCTTTATGATGACGATGAGAGAACATTCCTGAACGTCTTCAGGACTCTCAGCCCCTCAACAAGTCTCAACACCTCAGATGTTTCAGTCTCAACACGTCTCTTCAGATCTCCGTTCACGAGAAGTCTCTGAACTTCACCTTAAAAACATCTACAACACAGAGACCTTCAGCATGAACGCGGTAACTCAGACCTGCTGCCACTGTTCACCTGGACTAAGGTTTAAAAGAATTTCTTAAAGCGCTTCTTATCTTCAGAGTCACATCTTCCACCAGCTGCTGTTTGGTAAACACGTTGAGTTCTGAAGGCCACATGAAGCCCAAGAAGAGACGTCAGGCTGATGTTTTATGTTGAGCTTCATGCAGCCGTTGTTGACGGTCTGAACCAGAAGATCTACAGGAACCCGTCTTCTGAGAGAACCCTTCACAAACGGGTTCTATTAACGAAGACCATTCTAACAAAACACACACTGAATAACAAGTACTACCTTTAATACTTATACTAAAGGTAAAGTACTAATGCAACTATAAAGAAGTAGTAACTTTAATACTTATACTAAAGTTAAAGTACTAATAAAACTATGAACTATGAATGTGCTCTGTAGTTGTATTATTATATTACATTATTATTATTATTGATGCAGTAACATAGAAGATATTCATTCATACTTCATCTACTGTAGAACGTTACATTATATTTAATGTACTCGATATAAATACATGTAATGTAGCATAAAGTACCATCACAGTACTTAAGTAAATGTACTTCGTTACTGTGATTCTAACATGCTGTAGTAATAATAATAGAAGATTAAATGTGAACCATTAATTATAATAATGACTGTAGTAGAACTAAAGGTTTGTCCAACATGGAACCCTTGATGTATAAAAACACACCCAGTGTGTGTGTGTGTGTACAATCACACACAGCCTCCATGGTAACAACAACACTACGTGTGTGTGTGTGTGTGTGTGTGTGTGTGTGTGTGTGTGTGTGTGTGTGTGTGTGTATGTGTGAGTGTGTGTGTGTGTGTGTGTGTGTGTGTGTGTATTTGTGTGTGTATATGTGTGAGTGAGTGTGTCTTACTGACAGAAACAACAGCCTCAGGTCTGTTTCTTCAAACTGAAGGCGACTACGTTATAATATATATCTATATCTATATATATATATATATATATATATATATATATTTTTATATATATGAAACACAGTGAAATACTCCGTCCACACTACACGGTAAACACATATTCAACATATATACAGACATTATAAACCATAACATAGAAATCACTACAGATCTGTGTTTCTGTGAATCTAAATCAACCCTCTGAACCCTGAAACACTAAACTACGTTCATCATTATCATCAGATTTTCATCTTTCTGACGGTCCTTGAACACATCGTGTGTGACCAACGCTCCTGTCAGAAAAAGAAAAAAGCTTAACATGGTGAACGTTTTATTCTTCATGCTGTCATTAGTAATAAAACATTCACTGTAACCACGTTGTGTAAAAACATTAAACTGTGAACTCATGAAACTGTGACGTCATGACTGATTCCAACAGTCATGTGACCAGAAATCAGAGAAACTCTGAGTGAACTTCAGGAAGTGAACACAGAGGGGAGAGGAGAGGAGAGAGGATAGAGAGGAGAGGAGAAGAGAGAGAGGAGAGGAGAGAGGATAGAGAGGAGAGGAGAGGAGAGAGAGGAGAGGAGAGAGGAGAGAGAGGAGAGAGAGGAGAGAGAGGAGAGGAGAGAGGAGAGGAAGAGGAGAGAGAGGAGGGGAAGAGGAGAGAGAGGAGAGGAAAGAGGAGAGGAAGAGGAGAGAGAGGAGAGAAGAGGAGAGAGAGGAGAGGAGAGAGGAGAGGAAGAGGAGAGAGAGGAGAGAGAGGAGAGAGGAGAGGAAGAGGAGAGAGAGGAGAGGAAGAGGAGAGAGAGGAGAGGAAAGAGGAGAGGAAGAGGAAGAGGAGAGAGAGGAGAGGAAGAGGAGAGAGAGGAGAGGAGAGAGGAGAGGAAGAGGAGAGAGAGGAGAGGAAGAGGAGAGAGAGGAGAGAGAGGAGAGAGGAGAGGAAGAGGAGAGAGAGGAGAGGAAGAGGAGAGAGAGGAGAGGAGAGAGGAGAGGAAGAGGAGAGAGAGGAGAGAGAGGAGAGAAGAGGAGAGGAAGAGGAGAGAGAGGAGAAGAGAGAGAGGAGAGGAGAGGAGAGAGGAGAGGGTTTTGGGTTTTAAAGTTCCTTTATTTCACTATTTCAGTGAAACCAGAAACATTCTAAAACATCATTTGAAAAGCAAAACAATGGGGAAAAAAATAAATCAAAACAAAAGAGGAGAGGAGAGGAGAGGAGAGAGAGGAGAGGAAGAGGAGAGAGAGGAGAGAGAGAGGAGAGAGAGAGGAGAGGAAGAGGAGAGAGAGGAAGAGGAGAGGAGGAGAGAGAAGAGGAGAGAGAGGAGAGGAAGAGGAGAGGAGGAGAGAGAAGAGGAGAGAGAGGAGAGGAAGAGGAGAGAGAGGAGAGAGAGGAGAGGAGAGAGAGAGGAGAGGAAGAGGAGAGAGAGGAAGAGGAGAGGAGGAGAGAGAAGAGGAGAGAGAGGAGAGGAGGAGAGAGAAGAGGAGAGAGAGGAGAGGAGAGGAGAAATGTACTTTTTATTTTTCATGACTGATGTCATCATAACTGTTATTCTCACTAAAGACATGTTCTAGTTCTACTTCTAGTCATGAATGTTCTGTTTCCATAGAGGAGCAGGACTTTTATTTTGAAAATCTACACTACAGACAGTAAAATGTGACCGGAGACAAAAGCACCCTGAAGCTGCTTTGGGGTTCAGAGTGTCAGCTGATCAGAACCAGTAAACAGCAGCCAGCCTGGTTATCAGGACCAGTAGGACCTAAATCACTCCGTCAACAACAAACACTGGTCAACACCCTGCAGCAACATCTTGACTTCAGTCTTCAGTCTCACGTCTCTAGAGGGAGTAAGAACAGAAGTGATGTTCCCTCCATGACAGTGACGGCTGCTGCCTTGTTCCACACACTTCTCTGCTGCTATTGTCAATAAAGTTGTGACAGTTTGGACAAACAGCAGCAGGTATGTGAGATCATTTGTGATCCAGCGATGAATCTGCAGCCTGGTGTTGTTGTTGTTGTTATTTTGTGTTCCTCTTTCTAAACGATTGTTCTTCTTTTAAATGTGTTTCCTGAGAGATGAAGTCTGTTCTGAGCACCAGAAGATGGATTCAATTCAATCTGGAGGAAACTTTATTGAGCTTTATTTCACCTGACAAACACTCAACAGCTCTGCTGCAGCTTCTCACACACACACACACACACACACACACACACACACACACACACACACACACACACACACACCTTGGTAGAAACCCTAAACATCTTCAGTCCCCTCCCCCCCTCAACCACACCGGGCTTCAACACACACACAGTCTGCAGCTACAGCACATGTAGAGAGAGAGAGAGTGTGTGTGTGTGTGTGTGTGTGTGTGTGTGTGTGTGTGTGTGTGTGTGTGTGTGTGGTCTTACCATGGAGTATACAGAGTGTTGTCAGTAGTCGTAGTATATTCCATTCAGAGAACATGTCTCTCTCTCTCTCTCTGAGGTGCGAGACTGTCTCTCGTCCCGTCAGGTCTGATTCTGTTCTAACCCTAACCCTAGCCTCTCACACGTTAAGCCCCGCCCACCAGCTGTCAGTCATTCTCCTCTGGATCCTCCCCCCCTTCCTCACCTCTCTGTCTCCCCCTGCTGGCAGTGTTTGGTCTCACAGAAGGTAAAAACATTTCTCCCTGTTGGAAGTCCTGAGACAAACTGCTTTTAGAGTATTATATATTTATCAAATGTTTGTATTTTAGTATTAATATATGTATCGACTGTTTGGTCAATAAGTAAAATTAAATGTAAAAATTAAAATAGTCCAGTCATAATCCAGTCATATCCAGTCATATCCAGTCATCCAGTGGGTGACCGTGGCTAAGCGGAGAGCAGGGCCGCCTTTCAATCAGAGGGTCAGTGGTTCGATCCCCAGCTCCTGCTCCGCTAGTCTCATGTCAATGTGTCCTTGAGCAAGACACAAAATTGCTCCCGTAGCGTCTACGGTGTGTAGATAGATACTGAAATGTAAGTCGCTTTGGATAAAAGCATCTGCTAAATGACCGTAATGTAATCATAGTCATAGTCCAGTGAGAGTCCAGTGAGAGTCCAGTCATAGTCCAGTCGGAAGCAGCAGGATGAGTTCTGAGGTGTTTAGAGTTAAACTATCTGTTCAGATTAAGACTAATGATATTGAACTGGTTGGATAGCCTCACAGTGCAGATGGATAACGACCTAAAACACGCTGTAAAAACAACCCGAGAGCTTCTGATGGAAGAGGAATGGAATGATCTTCAATGGACAAGTCAGCTGATCTCAACCAGGTGAGCAGCTGTTCACTTCCTGAAAATACAAGTGAAGCAGAAAGACCCACAAACCAGCAGCAGCTGAAGGGAGGAAACTCACCGTTTACGGATGTTCATGGAGCCAGACTTCAGGCAGTCATTGACTGCAAAGGACTTTCCCCCAAGTATTAAAAATAATGATTATATTCACAATTATGTTAGTTTGTCCAAGTACTGTTGCGCCTCTGAACATGTGATGACTGTGTAGAAGTGTCTGTAATTCCTGTCATTTCCTTTCAGTTAAAGCTGAAAGTCTTCACTTCAACCACATGTTGACTGATTAGTTTAAATCCATTGGGGTTGTATAAATAAGCACAATTAGAAAAATTGTGTCACTGTCCAAATACTTATGGACCTGACTGTACGTCCTCTAGTTCTTGAGATGTTCTTCAGGTGATAGGAGGCTGGTTTTGTGATGGTCTTGATGTGGATGTTCAGGTTGAGGTCTGAATCCATAACTACACCTAGACTTCTGGTTTGGTTTGTGGTTTTTAACATCAGTGATTGAAGCTGAGCGCTGACTTTCAATCGTTCGTCCTCGGTACCAAAAACAATGACTTCTGTTTTATCTTTGTTTAATTGAAGAACATTCTGTCACATCAGCTGTTGATTTGTTCAATGCATTTACCCAGCCCTTGTATTTAGCCCCAGACTAACAGCTCACTTAGTCCCAGACTAACAGCTCACTTAGTGCTAAACTAACAGCTCACTTAGCCCCAGACTAACAGCTCACTTAGTCCCAGACTAACAGCTCACGTAGTGCTAAACTAACAGCTCATTTAGCCCTAAACTAACAGCTCACTTAGTCCCAAACTAACAGCTCACTTAGTGCTAAACTAACAGCTCATTTAGCCCTAAACTAACAGCTCACTTAGTCCCAAACTAACAGCTCACTTAGTCCCAAACTAACAGCTCACTTAGTGCTAAACTAACAGCTCACTTAGTGCTAAACTAACAGCTCATTTAGCGCTAAACTAACAGCTCACTTAGTCCCAAACTAACAGCTCATTTAGCCCCAAACTAACAGCTCACTTAGTGCTAAACTAACAGCTCATTTAGCCCCAAACTAACAGCTCACTTAGTGCTAAACTAACAGCTCACTTAGTGCTAAACTAACAGCTCATTTAGCCCCAAACTAACAGCTCACTTAGTGCTAAACTAACAGCTCACTTAGTGCTAAACTAACAGCTCACTTAGTGCTAAACTAACAGCTCACTCAGTGCTAAACTAACAGCTCACTTAGTGCTAAACTAACAGCTCACTTAGTCCCAGACTAACAGCTCACTTAGTCCCAAACTAACAGCTCACTTAGTGCTAAACTAACAGCTCATTTAGCCCCAAACTAACAGCTCACTTAGTGCTAAACTAACAGCTCACTTAGTGCTAAACTAACAGCTCATTTAGCCCCAAACTAACAGCTCACTTAGTGCTAAACTAACAGCTCATTTAGCGCTAAACTAACAGCTCACTTAGTGCTAAACTAACAGCTCACTTAGTCCCAAACTAACAGCTCACTTAGTGCTAAACTAACAGCTCACTTAGTGCTAAACTAACAGCTCACTTAGTGCTAAACTAACAGCTCATTTAGCGCTAAACTAACAGCTCACTTAGCCCCAGTGAGCTATTAGAAATTAAAATAATATTTAAATAACCGGTTTATATTTAACAAAAGTTACAGAAGTATGATTTCAGTTCTCAAACTCAGGAATCATTTTGGCAACAACATCAAAGCAAAACCAGCTCTAAATAATACAAAATATAAACTGAGCTACAATTTAAACCTCAGACTAAAACTAATGATGAATCCTCAGCCATGGAGGGGGGGGGGGGGGGGTAGCCTGCCTCTATCTTGGCTCTAATATCAGACTGTGGAGCCAGTTTCTCCCCTTCAGGCCTCAGACTGTCTGTCTGTCTGTCTGTCTGAATCCTGATACCTCCCCATGTCTTCTTAACTTCCTGTCCCCATCCAACACAGTTACCTGTCTAAACACCTCCAGGACCAGTGACCTGAGTCCAGAGGGAGTCCTTCATGTCCCTGAACCACAGCTTGAGAACCAATGCATTGAGTTGCAAATGTTTTCTTTTGCAAAGACACGTCCAGTCTGATGTAAGGAGAAACATTCCTGATGTCCTCAAACACAAAAAACCTTCAATAAACTGTAGATATATATATATATATATATATATATATATATATATATATATATTCATAACACAAGCATGAAGACAGAACACAACCATCTCTGTAGTCTCCAGCAGAGATAAATAAAGCTGCAGATAAAGACAAACTTACCCTCTGAGACAAGGGTACGACTCCCACTCAGCTCGTCTCTGCACTGATGGAAGTAATCCAACCTGAGAGGACGAGGACAACGAGGACGAACTATAGAGACAGATAATAGAGACAGATAGAGACAGAGTCAGTAGAACCAGAGCAGCTCCAGCATGGAGAGTTTAGTCAGAAATAACAAGCTTGTGTTCAGAGAAAAGCTTCCAGACTAAATATCAGCCTGGAGGCTCAGATAGGCTCCTCCCACTCTCTCTCTGTCTCTGTCTCTCTATGTCTGTCTATCAGATTCTCTGAGTTCACCAAACAGCTGGCAGCACACACACACACACACACACACACACACACACACACACACACACACACACACACACACTTGGCAGGAGTTTTCAGGACATTCTTTGGACGGTGAATTAAATGTTAAAATAGTGCAGAAGAAGACAACGTGTGGACACCTTGACTCTTAAAGGGACAGTACACCTTCATGATGGCTATGTGAGCTCAGGACGTGGTGGAGACCAAACACAGAGCTAGAAAAGACAGAACAGACTTCTAGAAGACTGAGACCCTGATGGAGCGTGATGTTGATCGGACACTGAGCTGAGATACTTCATCAGGTGGTAATAAGTTCAGCTGGAGTGAGGAGAACAGGAACGCTTCATTCCAGCAGGTGAATAACAGAGAGGACTTTAAAGACACCGAACCAACAGGAGCCCAACGCTCCCGCTGTTAGCATCGGCCAGCTAACAGAGCTAACACGCCTTTACACACACACACACACACACACACACACACACACACACACACACACACACACACACACACGTGGATCCTGGTGTATCTGCTAACGTTAAGTGTCAGGTGGTCCTCCTCAGAGCGGTGACCTTTGACCTCAGAGGGTCTCTGGGGGAAGAAGACTCTGGGGGGAATCTGAATTCATGAATGATAAGCAGCAACACACACAGAGCTAAGTGTGTGTGTGTGTGTGTGTGTGTGTGTGTGTGTGTGTGTGTGTGTGTGTGTGTGTGTGTGTGAGTGAGAGAGTTTAGATGTGATCATTAGGAACCAACAGATGTTTAAAATAACTATCTGAACCATAGCTAGTGTTGTTGTTGTTTTATTCCCACCTGTCTGTCTGTACACAGTACACTGTCTATCTAATCTTATAATGCTGTAATATCTATATATATATATATATATATATATATATATATATATATATAGATATATGTATATATATATACATACATGTATATATATACACTATATATATATATATATATATAGAGATATATACATGTATATATATACTATATATATATATATATATATATACACATGTATGTATATATATATATATATATATATATATGTACTGTTACTACCTTTCCCCTCATACTGTACATATTACTGAGTCATAATGTAACATTTTATACTATAATTATGTTCAAATGTTACTGATCTACATTATATTTAAATCTCTTTATTAATACAAACACTGAGGACTGTTATTAAATCACTACTCATATGTTCTTCTACTGTAATACATATAAATACATTGTATTAGTTTATTCCCCTGCAGATCTGTAAGGTTTATCTTTTATATTCTTATATTTTTTATTTCAATATCACAATATACATATAACTTTCAGTGACCAAATACTTGAGTCAACAGAACATGAAACATGTAATAAAGTTACTATAATGTAATAAATATACTAATATGCTTAAAACAGATGTGTGTCTGTTATGTGGATGAATCTGACAGACATTTATTTATTCATAAACAGATTCATGAGATATTTATTCTACTCTGTGTTGACTGTAAACAGATTATTAGTTCATTATTATAATGATCGTTACCTTCTGATGAACTCGTCTTTATTCAGTCTGATGAACCGACATCAAGCTGACCTGAAAACAACCAGAGACAAATCACATTTAATATATTCATATGTAATATATTCACATTTAATATATCAAATACAGCAGGTCATCTGGTTCTTATTTCATGTCACTTTATGAAGAGAAAGAAACATTTTAATCTGTTTTATCCAGCTAAATGCTAACGTTTATGCTAATGTTTACCATGTTCACCACCTTAGTGTAGCGTTTTAGCATGCTAACGTTTCTGCTAATGTTTACCATGTTCACCACCTTAGTGTAGCGTGTTAGCATGCTAACGTTTATGCTAATGTTTAACATGTTCACCACCTTGGACCAGAGTCCAGCAGGTCTCTGGTCATAAAGTCTCAGACACTTTTTTCACATGTGGACCTGACCATCTTTTTATTTAATTAAAGCGTCTCCCTGTCTTCTCTCTCTCTCTTAAAACCAGCACCAGTCTAGTTCTGAGCCCTGACCCTTGAAGTGGACTTGAAGGGGCCTCCATGGAGTCTGCCTTGGATCCAGACCCTTTGAGGTGTCTGCCAGGCCTCCCTGGAGGCCTCAGACCAGGACCCCCCCCCCCCTTCAAAAGATGGCTGAATATGTAGAGAAAGAGACCAGGGGTCAGACCACTCCACATTCGGGTC
>NW_027176628.1:1812680-1967680 GCF_023349555.1 Cebidichthys violaceus
AGCATGTGACCTTACATCCTGTTTCCTAAGCTGACTGACAAAGATCAGAACAAAGTATGTTAAACCAGGATGATGTCATCTACTCGTCTGAACCATTGGTGAATATGAA
Organism: Cebidichthys violaceus; assembly: GCF_023349555.1. Lineage (NCBI taxonomy): Eukaryota > Metazoa > Chordata > Actinopteri > Perciformes > Stichaeidae > Cebidichthys > Cebidichthys violaceus. Next base: position 1,812,790 of record NW_027176628.1, read on the forward strand.
AGCATCTATGATCACACATGAACACATGAATGAACATCACTGAAACATGACCATTGAATGAACACATGAGTAAGAAGACAAACCAAAGAGTGAAAAGTTAAATCATGACACGTTGTGAGTGATCATATGTCTTCATTGAATCAACAGCTGATTGGTTCTTGATCAGTAGTTTGGTTCAAACTTCTTTTGTCTCTTTTCTTTTGTTTCTATGAGTTTGATCAAAGGAGCTCACAGTCAGTGATGAATGAAGGAACAGTGAACAATACGACGTGAAGAATGAAGCTGGTTTAACTAATCCTTCATTCTACACACGGTTCTGATGGATCTGGACATTTCTGCTTTGACGTGATGTTGATGTGCTTTATTATCTAGAATCAATCAAAACTTTGACTTCTTCTCATTTCAGCGTCTCTTCTCAAAGTGTGTTCATTTGTTACACGATGATCAAAGAGGATGAATTTAGTTTGTTCAGATCAAAACAACTCTTTAAACTTGAGACTCTTTTTCCACAGATGCTGAGTTTGATCCACAAAGACTCTTGTTTGACATTCGGAGGTTTTTCTTTACACAAACAAATGTTTCAAGACAACAAAGTTCAGTTTTCTACAGAAAGTCAAAGATGTTTCACAGCTTCTCTCAGACAACACATCATGTCAGGTTGTTGGAGAAATTGATCATCCCATTCTCTTAGTTAACTTGTTTTGCTCAAAACCTGCAGAAATGCAGACGAGGCCAACCAGACTCAGGTATTTTAGTATTTCTTTCTCTCAGTAGTGTCATCCTGATCTCACCACCCTCTTCACACTAAAAGACTGAATCTGGTCTTGGTGGGTTCATCAGCAGACAGAGGAGGACGACATCTGCCAAGGGGGGTGAAGGGAGACAAGATAATGTGTATATATACTCTGTTTTGTCTCTTCATTGTTGTTAGAACTCCGAACCATCTGTGGGGAAAGAGCTCTATCCATTCAGCTGAATTATTACAAACTGTCTGTTCATTAAATATGATTTAATACTTTAAGAAGTTCGTCATCTGATTTATTTCTCACATTGAGGTTAAAAAGATTTTTTTCCACCACAAATGGAGACGAGGATGAGATCGGACGAGTAATCGGGACTCTGCTAGACGACAGAAGAGCAAATAATAGTTGATTCCTCCCTGAAGGTGAGAGGCTGTCGTCAGGCAGGGTTCCAGATTGCCGCTCCGATCCTGGAACCGGAAAAAGAATCTCACCAGTGAGAGATTATTCTGTGATGGAACAGACACTTTGAGCGTAAACTTGATTATCACACTTAAGGGTGCTGGACATTGGATGTCCTAGTATAACTTGCAGGTTTTATAGAGTATTTGGTGTATCCTTTCAAGTTCATTGATTGGACCAGATTGGTTTGAAAACTGTTGACAGTTAACTAGAGAGAAGTTGGCGCCGTTAAAAGCCGGTATTCTCACACATAAGGGTGTCGGACAGACGTGTCCTAGTGAACTTGTAGTATTTAAAGAAGATCTGGTGTATCCTTACGAGTGAGAAAGGGTCTTCGTTTAAGATACGAGAATCAACAGTAACTAGAGAAAAAGGGTAAGAGTCACAGTAAGTCTGAGCCTGAGCAGCCTGGTGCCAAAGTCTTACCTCCAATAATAAATACATGTGGGACAAAGATAATCAGACGGCCGAACAATTGGAAGAATGTATAAAATTGGGGTTCCCTGGAAAAGGCAACTTTAGCCTACGACAAAAATGTGATCAACTCAACCCGTGTCTGGAGCAGAGAGGAAAAGGAGAAGCAGAAACAGATGAAATGATGTCCAAGAGGTAAAGAAAGAAACAGATGTATTTGTCTAATTCAAACACATCTGAATCGCCCCCTAACCCACCGGTGACAGAGAAGACGAGCCACGGTCAACAATAATCAGATTCCACCGATACGAAACCAAAGAAGAGATTCTGCTCAAAGAAACGAGCGCTTCTGAACGAGAGACGAATATATTTAGACCAAGATGATCCCCAACGGTCCTGCAGAACCGTCAGAAACCTTGTGAAGAGAAGCGAGCTCTAGCTCAACCCAGGCTCATCTAGCAGAGACCCCACCTCAGAACCACATCTGTTGTTCTGTTCCTTCACGTATGTTTCTTTGTTCTCGCTCGTTGGGATCAGTTCAGTTCTGTTGCGATAAGCTCGCTGATACAATGACACACACACACACACACGTATGGTTAGTGACAAAGTCAAACGGATCTCTTTCAATGTCAACGGGCTTTTGAATCCAATGAAGCGCAGTAAAATATGATCTACACTGAAGAAAGAACAAGCTCATGTGTCATATTTACAGAAAACCATTTCAATGACTGAAGAGAATGGGCTTCACTGATGTCTTCTTCTCATCATATGAGTCAGGACATCGGAGAGGAGCTGATGTTCTTATCTCAAGCAAACTACATTTAGAAAAAGTGTTTCAAATGGGAGACAAGGAGGGCAGATCTATTCTGGTGAGGAGGAATAGAGATGGAATCCTGTGACTCTGTTTAATATATATGCACCTCCAGGAAGAGATCTAGGCTTCTTCCAAAACATCACCAACATCATGAACCAGAAACAGAAGGCCTCTTGATGTGTGGGGGGGACTTAAATATACACCGACAGCCAAAGTTAGACTCCTCCAGTAGGACGACTCATGAAAGGAAGTCCATACATGAGAAAGTCAACACACGTTTTGAGGAGGTTGGTTTAGTTGACGTGTGGAGACCTTTTCCCCAACAGACCAGATTACACAGATTATTATGACCCCCCCACTCCTTATACAAGAATAGACTATTTCATAACATGAGGAAAAGATAAGGATTAATAAACAGTTGGAAGCGTGGAGGAAGCAGCCTCCACACGTGATGAACCCAGTGGGTCTAACAGCCAGGTGTCCTGTGGAGAGGACATGGAGGATGACTCTGAGTCAGACATGGAGTCTGTTAGTGGAACCTCCAGCAAACACACAGACCTGTCCTCACTGGAAGAACTGAACTCTAATCTGGATCAAACATATGAAAACTATCTATCAGAATGAGCGATCACTTCAGTGACATCACTACATTTCTGCTAATTTCAGGCAACTAAACCACAGACGAGCAACTAACCCACAGACGAGCAACTAAACCACAGACATGCAACTAACCCACAGACGAGCAACTAAACCACAGACGAGCAACTAAACCACAGACGAGCAACTAAACCACAGACGAGCAACTAACCCACAGACATGCAACTAAACCACAGACATGCAACTAACCCACAGACGAGCAACTAAACCACAGACGAGCAACTAACCCACAGACGAGCAACTAAACCACAGACGAGCAACTAACCCACAGACAAGCAACTAAACCACAGACGAGCAACTAAATCACAGACGAGCAACTAAACCACAGACATGCAACTAAACCACAGAAGAGCAACTAAACCACAGACGAGCAACTAAAGCACAGACGAGCAACTAAACAACAGACAAGCAATTAAACCACAGACATGCAACTAAACCACAGACGAGCAACTAAACCACAGACGAGCAACTAAACCACAGACATGCAACTAAACCACAGACATGCTACTAAACCACAGACAAGCAATTAACCCACAGACGAGCAACTAACCCACAGACATGCAACTAAACTACAGACGAGCAACTAAACCACAGACGAGCAACTAAACCACAGACGAGCAACTAAACCACAGACATGCAACTAAACCACAGACATGCTACTAAACCACAGACAAGCAATTAACCCACAGACGAGCAATTAACCCACAGACATGCAACTAAACTACAGACGAGCAACTAAACCACAGACGAGCAACTAACCCACAGACATGCAACTAAACCACAGACATGCAACTAAACCACAGACGAGCAACTAACCCACAGACTAGAAACTAAACCACAGACAAGCAACTAAACCACAGACGAGCAACCAACCTACAGACAGGTGAGTGTGTACCTGTGTGATATGAGGTCAGCTCCTTCCCGCTCAGACTGTTGCCGATGTCGCCCACGACGGCGGCGTGGTACGCCATCTTGGGCTCGTTGACGTCGGCTCAGTCGTCGACAGCGAAGACGTTGGAGAAACCTGGAACCTGCAGGTGATCGTTCACCTTCAGAGCTCCGTTATCGGCCAGACGGCCGGCCGTCGACGGGAACAGACCGCCGATCGATACGGCGATGGATTACCCGATTGTGATCGGAGGCTGAAATGAGACGTTCGTCGATGAGGAACCCGCTCTGTAGACGCCATGTCTCGTGCGTCCTGAAGGTGGCGCTGCAGGAAGCGGCTTTACATCGACGTCCTCGGAGCATTTCATGCTGAGACGTCTCACTCTGATCCGTGTTGATGGACACATGAACACACACTGCCCTCTAGTGGCCTCCACTTCAAACCACTCCACTGACAAGCACCAGAGTACAACACTTAAGTACTTAAGTACACATTCAAGGTACTTGTACTTCACTCTCGTCTTTTCTTTTCATGCCAATTACTTCTGCTCCACATTTATATTAGAGGAATGTTATTGTTATTAGAAGTATGATGTTTAGTTATGAATGAAACGTCCCAACAGTTTGAAGAAGAACAGCTGGAACATGAGTCCTTTAATACAATAATAAAACATTTCTGAATGAAACTAAACAAATACAGGAAGTGTTTAAAATAATGAATATTAATGAGCAAAATAAACTAAACGTAGAACTAATTATAAAATAAATAAAACATGAAACCACTCAAAGATTAAATAGAATTAATATAAAATAAAAAGTAAAAATAAAGTGTTAAAAAATAATAATAATAATATATACAACTATATATATATATATATATATATATATATATATATATATACACACACACACACAACTATATATATATATATATATATATATATGTATATATATTTATATATTTATTTATTATCAGAGAAATCAAAGTAAAAGTTTAATAAATTAAATAAATGAAAAATTAACTAAATTGATCAGCACACTGTAGTACTTTCTCTCGTACTGCAGTACACTGTAATACTTTTGTAACAATTCACCTCATTATATAAACCTAAAAAGGGAAAAGTACAAAGGCTAAAATTAAGGGCACGGGCGGATCTGAATTGGTTGGTTTACAGAGTCTATATCTGCCTGAATAACCTGGTGGAGGGTAGAAAAACACGCTGACTATGATCTCCCTAGTATTCCCTATAAGGATAGACCACACCAGACACCAAAGAAACCACACTGCGAGGTAAATGTAAAACAATATATTAATATAACTCAAAATTCACTCGGCATACAAACAACAAAACTAAAATAACCGTGAGGCTCCCGCCGTACTTCGGCACAATAAAGTAAACATTTACAAACGATCACCACAAAGCCCGAATCCCATTAGTTCAGAAAGTTCCTTTAAGTAACGAAAAATAGTCCGATGACAAAAAAAACAATCCGCCGAGGCAAAGTCAATAACCGGCGGATGCGTGGCGAGACGCCGCGGTCCCTGTATCCACCGAACCCGCGCTACCTCACCACAGCTCGTCCCGATGGTGGCCCTCTGTGCCGTTCCCAGGGAAGACTCCAGCCTGATAATCCCTTAAAGTCTTGATTCGGATCCGTGGCTGAGCAATCGCCGGCAAACGGTGCTCTCCTGAGTCCACTGAACGGAGCTCGCTTCCTCCAGTGTGCGTTCACAATCTTCCCTCGCGTCACTTCCCCCCGACACAATTTATACAAAACACCGGTCAACACAACTACAACAATAACAATAACAGATCCTATTTATATCCTGTGTTAAAAATACTGGCAACTAATAAGATGACAGTACTTTATATAGGTGAAGGAACGTAACCCACAGGTTCCCCATTCACATTAGCTGTAGTACTTTCTCTAGTACTGCTGTACACCGTAGTACTTTCTCTAGTACTGCGGTACACTGTAGTACTTTCTCTAGTACTGCAGTACACCGTAGTACTTTCTCTAGTACTGCGGTACACTGTAGTACTTTCTCTGGTACTGCGGTACACTGTAGTACTTTCTCTAGTACTGCGGTACACTGTAGTACTTTCTCTCGTACTGCAGTACACTGTAGTACTTTCTCTCGTACTGCAGTAGACTGTAGTACTTTCTCTCGTACTGCGGTAGACTGTAGTACTTTCTCTAGTACTGCGGTACACTGTAGTACTTTCTCTCGTACTGCGGTACACTGTAGTACTTTCTCTAGTACTGCGGTACACTGTAGTACTCTCTAGTACTGCGGTACACCGTAGAACTTTCTCTAGTACTGCGGTACACCGTAGAACTTTCTCTAGAACTGCGGTACACTGTAGTACTTTCTCTAGTACTGCAGTACACCGTAGTACTTTCTCTAGTACTGCGGTACACTGTAGTACTTTCTCTCATACTGCGGTACACTGTAGTACTTTCTCTAGTACTGCGGTACACTGTAGTACTTTCTCTCGTACTGCGGTACACTGTAGTACTTTCTCTCGTACTGCAGTACACTGTAGTACCGCTCCACTCCTCCACCAATCACAATTCCTTGGGGGCGGGCTCTTGTGGTGCCTTCAGGTGCTGTAGGAAATCTCTTATATGAAGGTTTTTATTTGACAAGTTTACAAATCAAAGTCACTGAAGTGACGACATGTTTGAAACAATATGAAACTAAACACGTTTAACATGAAATATCAATAGAACAACATTAAAGATCAAGTTGATGAGATGAAGTTAAAATGTGAATGAAGTCTGTTATTGATGACTTCATCACTTCAGATGTTTGAAGTCCATCATCTATTTGTCTGTAATGTGAACACTGATCTTTGATCTTTCTTCTTCTTCTCTTCTTTTAAAAGCGTCACATTTAAAACACGTCACATGTGAAAAGTCACTCATCTCTTCACATGTGAAGTGTAAGACAACACATGTACAACAACATCTACTGAAATACTTTGAATGTAAACTACTTCAAACAAACTCTCTCCAGTGAAGAAGCTCATGAGATAAGGTTGAAAGCTCTGGTAAAGGTCATTTAAAGGACTTTGATTCAAGACGTATTTAGATGTGATGAAGTCAAACATCACATGTATCTATTTGAACATTCTATCTCCTCTCAACACTTAAAGTTCTCTTGAATAAATGTGTTTGGATGAAAATGAAAAAGCTCTTTGAACAACATGAAGACATTAAAGGTGTCATGAAGTTTGTGTTCTTCTCGTTGGTAGAAGAAGAACAGACTCACGGACACTTTGAGTTGAACATGAGGAGACGTGTTTATTCCACTTCAGAGATAGTCTTGATAAGAACACATCTATGTTCATGTGGAGAGAAGAGAGGCTTGTAATGTAGTGAGAGCTGCTCTCTCCGGGGACAAGGAAGACATGATGTTCTGTTTGGACACATAAGATGTACCACCTTCAAGAATGAGAGGAAGCTTGTTGAAGTCCATCACTCTGTTCAGAGGATTGTTTCATCAACCTCTAGCCAGACTGGACAGAGAACACTACAAACAGAACCCTGAGGAGAAATTCCTCCCACATTCTGCTGACTGACATCAGCTGTGTGTGATCCTGAACACACGGAACTATGTGGTCAGAGAGAACGTTCCTCTAGAGGAGGAGACTCTGCTCCTCCAGAGAACACAGAGACACTGAGGAAACAGAACCAGAACTGAACCAGACCCCAAACCCAGGATACAGAGGTTCAGTGAATGTGGTGTTGAAGGTGTGGAGGTGGATCAGTGTGTCAGAGGAGACTCTGTAGAAGGACAGAGAGCCAGCAGGACAGTCCACATACACTGCTACTCTACCAGAGGAGGAGGAGGAGGAGGAGGAGGAGGAGGAGGTGATGTCTGTTACTGTCTTATTGTGACAGACAGAGTAACGACCATCATCAAAGCACCACAGACTCCAGGACTGATCATTCTCTCCAAACCTACACTCTCTACTGTTTCCTTTCCTTCTGATTCCTCTGTAACTCACTGATATAATAACGTTTCCTCTCCACTTGACCTCATAGTAACAGCGACCAGTCAGACCAGTTCTACACAGCAGCTGACGATAGTCATCAAACCTGTCTGGATGATCAGGATATGACTGATCCTTCATCACCCATGTCACCTCCCTGTTGTTGTCAGACAGTTTGAGGTGTCTGTTCACTGTGTTTGTGTCGAGTGTGAGTTCACAGGAGTCTGATGGAGAGAACAAGACACAATACAGCTGCAGTTATTCATCTGTTTGATGATGACATCAGAGATGTGAATGAGTGATGTCACAGTTTGAAGACGCTTTGTTCTCATGAATCAAATTCAAAGCACACTCACACTTCCTCAGACCCGGTCTGACCCATCGGACTCCAGCAGGCTCCGCCCTGAAAGGAGGAGGGGGGTCAGAGCAGCACGGACACATGGACATTACATCCTGTCATCACAGAGCTTTGTTCTTCATGTTCACATGGAGCACTTATGATTCATCAGGATCTCATGTTCTTTGACTTCAGAGGAGCTTCTTGTGATGGGCCCATGACGACGGCTCATCTCGTTCACTTATTCATGATGGATTATTATCAGGGTTATATTATTATATTCATAGTCGTGTCTAACATGATATCAAGCAGCTGTTACACATCAATGCTTTCTGTCATCTGTCAACTTGAGTCTCTACCTTGTTGATGAAGTCATCTCTGCACTTGATGCTAATCAATGTACTTGCAGTATTTTCAGACCTTTCCAAAGCCTTTGATACAGTAAACCATCATATTTCAGTGGAGAAGCTGAACAAATATGGATTCAATGACATGACAAACAAATGGTTCAAAGTATGTCACTATTCAATCCATTGGTTGTGGAAGCTAATGCTGCTTTAATGCTACAAGCTTCACATTCAATAAACCATCTTTCAATATAAAACATCCACTTTTATTATTTTCAGTGGAATAAAATCATACTCCTCTTGGGCCCGAGCGCCCCCACTAGTGGGGGCAACGCATTCATCCAAACGTTCATCCACTCATAACGTGCACTCATCAGTAAGGAGTAGGATGACGTCATAGCTGCTCAAACTGCAGCTCCTGCGCTACAAAGTCATCTCAGCTGTTTGTACAAACTCCAAACACAACATGTGACAAAGCTACGTCTAAAACCAAGAACCACGATCCACACAGCGCCCCCTAGGCAGTCCCACTCCACACATTTATGACAAGAACGTTTTGAAAAACTCATTCAATGCTAACAGCCGTTAGCTCCGGAGATCGCTAGCGACCAGACGGCAGCCATGTTGTTCACATTCCGCTACGACACAGCCTCGCAGTTTTACTTCCTAAACAAAGCCTCATAATCATAAACCACATCATAAACCAGCTCCTTACTTTGAGATGTTCTGCAGCAAAACTACATATGAATCCGTTCATGTTTACTAGCGATGGGTCCGGCAACACCGATGCGTCTGCGCATGCGTCGAGCTCATAGTGAAACCCCATGTCTTCTTCTTCTTCTTCTTCTTTGTTTAACGGCAGCTTGCATCCGTTTTGTTGCATTACTGCCATCTTCCGGTTTCAATCACTTCCTATGTTCACAACTACTAAACTTTCCCCATCAGTCCCGTTGCTCACATAAAGTGAGTAAAGCACCTTCTTCCCTGATTACTGGATCCCCACTCCAGGATCTCATTCAGCTCTCTTCCTCTCAGCCCTAGTCTTTGCATTTCTCCCAGCATGCCCCTCCTTTGTGAGCTGTGTCTACTGCAGGAGGTGATGACATGTTGCACAGGTTCTGGTGCCTGGCAGTGCTCACAGAGACCGGTTGGATGTTTCCCTATCATGTGTAGTGTGCTGCGTAGATTGCTGTGTCCTGTTCTTCATCTTGATGTTGTAACTTCTTCTCTCCTGTTTCCTCCCCTATATCCTACACTGCTCACTTTACTCTGAATTGAATGTAGGCGTCTCCCCCTCGTCTCCTGGTTCCAGTGTTGTTGCCATACTTTGCCATACAGACCGGATATCACTGTGACACAGACTCAGATTCTCAGAGATTTTCAGATTGCACTAATAATAATAATAATGCAGTAATAATGTACATCTTACTGGACGGGTACTTTTACTTTCTGCACTTAAAGTACATCTTGCTGATCATAACATACTTGACTAAGGTTTTGAATGCAGGTATTTACTGGTAGTGGATTGTTTCATCAGTATTAGTACGTTTACTGCAGTGAAGGATCTGAATACCTTTTCATCCACTAATTACTTGTCAGTGATTGAAGTTGGGCAAACAGTTCATATAGAAACAGTGGTTCCTAACCCTGGATCCAGATCCTTGAGCGGGTCCAAATTGTTGCTCATATTATATACAACTCCATGATATCTCTTCTGTAAACACACCAGTATGATTAAATATGATCACATCATGTTTGAATCAATTCAGATCAAAGAGCTTCTTTGAGCCGTTTGACTATCAAACACACATTGTCTGTAATAGAATGATGAGTGAATTTAAATCAATCTGAGCAACTTGACTCCATTTACAAGAGAAACACATTTTGAATTATTGTATTTCAAAACCCTATTAACATCGTTTGTATTTCATCAGCCTCTACAGTCTGAACACTTTACAAAACCTGTCAGACAAATGTAGAACATGGTGAGTAGTGGAGTAGTGTTTAGTGGAGGATTGAGAACCACCTCTAACAGACCTAGGGTCTGTGTCACAGTGATATCCGTCTGTCCGAAGACGAGGACTGTAACCAATAGATGTAGAGATACAACGGAGACTGGCTCCGCCCACTTACTGTCAAACAGAAACACTGTGAGCGAGCAGCTAAAAGGCTCACGAGGGCGCAGAGTAAAGGAACGTTTCTAGAGAGTGAGTTTTGCTGGTGGAGTGATGTAAAAGCGCTCGTTAAAGTAAAATACGAGAGCGGCTGTTTGATTTGTGTGGATCTCATTTGCGTTCTCGGATTTTGACAGTGATTTGCCTTCATACATCTCCCCCATTTCTACCTGCAATGCCGGCACCGATGTTGTTTTAAAGGCCCCACTACATATTCTTCATGCTTGTATTACATCCAGTTTCCCCAACAAGGTTTTAGACGGCGACCTATATGCCACACATCCATAGTCTAGAGCTGATCTTATCAGACCCATATATACAGCTTTCAAAGCAGCCCTGTCAGCTCCCCACTCTGCTCCCACCAAACATCTCATTACATTTAAAAGCTTTTTACATTTATTTACTATTTAATCAATATGTACATTCCAGGTGAGCCGAGCATCAAACCACATTCCTAAAAATGTGTACGAGTCCTTTTCAGCTCTTTACCATATAAATACATCTTGACCTCTGTTCCAATGTTCTTTCTTGTAAAGAAAAGGGTATTTCTTTCTTCCCCATTCCAATGACCACTGTTCCACTCTTTAGATTGTTTCCTGCATTCCTACCTCTTTTCCACAGCGCCCCATCATCTGCAAATAAAGATCTCCCTATATGTTGTCCAACATTTTCATACACATCTCAATCATGATTGAAAACAATGAAGGACTAATCACACTTCCTTGTGGTGTTCCATTGTCCACCAAATGGCCGACAAACACCTTCCCGCTCTCACTTCTGTAGAGCGACCAAACTAAACATCTTGAACCCATCTGAACATTTTACCCGATACTCCTAATCTTTTCATTTTGATTAAAAGTCCCTCTTTCCACAGTAAATCATACGCTTTTTCCACATAAAAAAAAAATGCTACCACTACCTCCTTATTCACTTGTGCCTTCCTCACCTCTGCTTCTAGAAATGCTACTGGATCCATTGTTCCCTTCCTTTCCTAAAGCCACTGTGATGTTTTGACCTAAGATTCCTTGTTTCCAGATAATATGTAAGTCTTTCTTTGATCATTCGCTCCATGATTTTACACATGTGTGAAGTCAAAGCTATTGGTCGATAGTTAGATGGATTGGTGGGATCTTGTCCTGGTTTCCTGGTCGGTATTATAACTGCTCGTTTCCAAAGTCCTGGTAATTTTCCTTCCTGCCAAACTTTGTTATACAAATGCAAAATCACCTCTAATGCTACATCAGACAGATGGTTCAACATGATGTATCAGAAACCTGGTCTTTACCTGGAGCAGTTGGACCTGATTTACTTATGGCCCTTTTTATGTCTTCCAAAGTGAAGGAGCATTAATTGCATCGTCCCTCTCTCCATCTGCTTCCAACAATTCTTTATTTGCTTCACTTGTTCTGTGTCTTCCACTTAAACCCTCCTCTGACATATTTCCAGAACTATGGCGCTCAACCAGTGCTTCAGCTAACATTTCTGCCTTTGCTTCATCACCGTTAGCCACCGCTCCACCATTTTCCAATACTGGATACCCTCACTCCCGTTTTACTCACTCATTTCTTTATCATTCCCCAAACTTGGTTAATTGAAGTGCTTCTCCCTATTGTGTCACAAAATGATCTCCAATACTTCCTTTGAGTTTCTGTGATAGTTTTCCGTACTACTGCTTGCATTCTCTTGTACTCTTGTATCCATCTCCCGGTGGACCAGCTGAACTTCTAAACTCACCTGCATTTGATAAGTATCTTGTTCTTGCTCTTTAAACTGTACTTAGGCCTGTTTTAAAGTAACCTGCTTTGAACTGTCTCGATAGCTGTACTTAGGCCTGTCTCAGTGGCCTCAGTTGTGAAGTGCTGTCTGAGTTTCTGCTTGTTTGAAACGGCTTGTTTGATCAAGCCTGGTTCACTGATTGCAAAGGAGGAGCTTCCACTCCTGGCAGACAATGAGCAATCAGTAGATAGCTGTACTTAACCACTGCTGGAAGCGTCTGGCAAACAAAGGCAACAGGCCGACTTTTTCAAGCCCGACTTCGTCAAGCTAAGACTTCTCGAGCGTGTACTACCATGTGTTTGCATCCTATTTCTGTCCGGTCCTCTGCCCGGCGGTCACGTAGACATTGGGCAGCTTTCAGGAGCCGCGACCCCACTAACCTCATCTATCCTACTCTCTCAGCTCGGGGCGAGCAAGTGGTGGCGGGGGGGCGATGGAACTGCCAGTCGGCAGTGCCGAAAGCTGAGTTCATCTCGGGTTACGCTTCCTTGCTCTCCCTTAACTTTCTTGCTCTAACTGAGACCTGGATCACACCAGAAAACACCACCACACCCGCAGCTCTGTCAGATGTGTACTCTTTCTCTCACACTCCCAGAGCTGCGAGGCGGGGTGGTGGTACTGGCCTGCTAATTTCCCCAAAATGGAAATACTCTCTTGTCTCTGGTCCTCAGTTCTCCCCGTCCTCTTTCGAATTTAATGCTGTTACTGTCACTCATCCAGTCAAGCTCACCATTGCTGTTGTGTATCGCCCACCAGGGCCTCTTGGTGAGTTCCTGGAGGAGCTCGACACATTAGTCTCGCACTTCCATGATGATGGCTCGGCGCTCATCCTGCTCGGTGACTTCAACATCCAGACCGATAAGCTTGAACCTCTTCTTTCATTCCTCTCCTCCTTTGACCTTTACCACTCTTCTTCTCCTCCTATCCACAAGGCCGGCAACCAGCTGGACCTTATCTTCACTCGGCACTGTTCTACTGCTAACCTCTCTGTCACTCCCCTCCAGCTCTCCGACCACTATTTCATGTCCTACTCCCTCTCCCTATCCTCTGCTCCATCACTTCCTCCACCTACCCACATGGTTTCTACCCGGATTCATCTCCGCTCCCTCTCCCCTGCTGATCTTTCCGCTTCTGTCACCTCTGCTCTCCCTGACCCTGAATCCTTCTCTCTCCTATCCCCTGATACTGCTACTGATCTTCTCCTCTCCACCCTAACTTCTACTTTGGACAAACTCTGTCCCTTCACCTCCAGGCCTGCACGCCCAACTCCACCTGCCCCGTGGCTGTCGGACTCAGTGTGTACTGATAGACGGAGCCTAAGAGAGGCTGAGCGTAAATAGAGAAAAGGCAAACTCCCGGAGGACCTTCTTAACTTCCAAGCTCTTCTTTCCACTTTTTCCTCCTCTCTATCTACTGCTAAAGCTGCGTTCTTCCGCTCTAAAATCCTAACCTCTGCTTCCAATCCTAAAAAACTCTTTGAAACTTTCACTTCACTCCTCCAACCCCCACCCCCTCCTCCTACTTCCTCCCTTCTCCCTGATGATTTCGCCAACTTCTTTGACAAGAAGGTAAACGATATCAGATCCTCCTTCTCTCAGCCCCTCTCTCCCTGTCCAATCCTGCCCCCACAGCTCTCCCTCCCATCTCCACGCCCCATCTTACCCTTTCTGGCTCCTCTCACCCCTAACGAGGTCCTCAACCTTGTTACATCTAACCGCCCCACCACGTGCTCCCTTGACCCGATCCCTTCCCCTCTTCTTCAGTCTATTGCGACTGAACTCCTTCCTTTCCTCACCCACCTCATCAACACATCTCGTTTCAGGATGCTTTCCCACGGCCTTCAAGGCCGCCAGAGTCACCCCCCTTCTGAAGAAACCATCACTTGACCCCTCTGATGTCAAGAACTTCAGACTGGTTTCTCTTCTACCCTTTCTATCCAAAACACTTGAACGTGCTGTTTTTAACCAACTGTCTTCCTATCTCCACCAAAACAGCTTTTTGGACCCTCACCAGTCCGGGTTCAAAGTGGGTCACTCGACAGAGACGGCCCTCCTTGCGGTGACAGAGTCGCTTCACGCCGCGAGAGCTAACTCTCTCTCCTCTGTCCTGATTCTCCTGGACTTGTCTGCGGCGTTTGACACTGTGAACCATCAAATCCTCCTCTCATCCCTCGAGGGGATGGGCGTCTCAGGCTCTGCACTCTCCCTGTTTGCATCCTACCTGACGGGTCGATCCTACCAGGTGACCTGGAGGGGGGCCGTGTCGGAACCACGCACGCTGACTACGGGGGTTCTGCAAGGGTCAGTTCTGGGCCCCCTTCTCTTCTCGCTCTACACAACATCTCTGGGTTCTGTTATTCGCTCGCATGACTTCTCCTACCATTGTTATGCCGATGACACCCAGCTGGTCTTGTCATTTCCCCCCGGTGACACCCAAGTGGAGACGCGCATCGCTGCGTGTTTGGCTGACATCTCGAAGTGGATGACGACACACCACCTCAAGCTCAACCTAGACAAAACTGAGCTACTGTTCCTCCTGGGGAAGGGTTGCCCGCACCGGGACCTGTCCATCACCATTGATGATACCGTGGTGACGCCAACTCGGACCGCGAGGAACCTGGGTGTGACCCTGGATGACCAACTGTCATTCTCGGCAAACATTTCATCCGTTACACGCTCCTGCAGATTCCTGCTCTACAACATCAGGAGGATTCGTCCCTTCCTGACTGACGAGACGGCGCAGGTTCTCATCCAGGCTCTTGTCATCTCCCGCCTGGACAACTGCAACTCTCTACTCGCGGGAGCCCAGGCGTCGGCCATCAGACCTCTGGAGCTTGTCCAGAAAGCCGCAGCTCGCCTGGTGTTCAATCGCCCCAAGTTCTCCCACACAACTTCCTTTCTCCGTTCTCTACACTGGCTACCTGTAAGAGCTCATCCAGTTTAAGACTCTGGTACTAGCCTACAGGGCAGTGAAAGGAACAGCTCCTTCCTATCTCAAGGCCATGGTCAAGCCTTACACCCCCGCCCGACCACTTCGCTCTGCCGCCTCGGGGCGATCGGTTGCCCCGTCGCTCAGAGGTCCTGGCGGCCGATCGACCCGGTCACGTCTGTTTTCTGTCCTGGCCCCACAGTGGTGGAATGAACTTCCCACTGACGTCAGGACAGCAGAGTCGCTGCCCATCTTTCGGCGCAGGCTGAAAACCCACCTCTTCAGGAAGTGCTACCCTGAGCCTTCCACTTAGCGCTTATTGTTTTCATACTAGCTTGTTGCACTTATTGTATTCGTATTACTTATAGCACTAACTGTTTTTCTTGTTTCTGCCCTGTACTTTGGCTCTGAGTTATGCTCTGCTTCAGGCTCTTAGATGCTTGTTTGGAAAAGGAAATGTACTTATGACTTCTGGTGACTAGTAGTTCTTTTGATTACCAATGTTGAATGCACTTATTGTAAGTCGCTTTGGATAAAAGCGTCTGCTAAATGACTGTAATGTAATGATGTAATGTACTCTATTACATTTTTGAAGTGATGGGTGTTTTTTAAAAGCTCAAAAGTCTTATTTTGTTTCTTTATGACCTCACTGCACTCATCATTCCACCATGGAACTAACTTCCGCCTCTTTGTACTGTTTCTTCTTATAATCGTCTGATTGGCAGCTCCAATTATTGCATCTCTCACATTTTCATGAAATATTTCTGTATCCTGTTCTCCATCTATATCTTTAAAACTCGATTCACTAGTTTCTCTAAACTGATCCCACTGAGCCTTTCTGCTGTATCTTCTGAACCCACCCTGCTTCCACTAGCTACTCTACAGAAAATGGGGTAACGATCACTTCCAACAGTAGAATGCTTCCATAACTCCCACACACAAATACCTGCCAATGACCGTGATGCTATTGTCAGGTCTAAACTTGACTTAATCCTTGTGGAACTCCCATCATTGAAACATACCAGTCCCAAGGAGTCCATCACATCCTCTACTATCAATCCATTCCTATCAGTCTTTTCCTCCCCAGGGAGTACTATGGGCATTCAAATCACCACACCACATGACCCTTCTTCTGTCTAGTCCCTTTATTGCCTCCAATGCTTCTGATTCCAATCGTTGACACGGATTGTAGAAATTCACCACGACCAAACTTTCATCCCCTATCCACACTTCAACAACTACATCTTCTAGGTCTTTTCCTTTTTCTATCTCTCCATAAGAAATTCCTTGCCTAACAAAGGTAGCACTTCCTCCCCCATTACCCCTTCTCTCTCCCTTCTTATGCACACATATCCCTGAATCACAACATCTAAGTTTGACTGAAGCCAAGTCTCTTCAACACACATTATATCTGGTTCATCTTCTAACCCATTAAGAAAAGCTTTACATTCTTGGCCATTTGCCAACAGACTCCTTGCATTCCACTGGAGAATTAACATGATGACTGATCCTGTGAACACCATTCTTTGTTTAACTGTTCCTGTTTTTGAAGCTCTTCCTGAACAGCCGTCCCAGTCACCCATGAATATTTAAATATCTTGCTGCACTCTTTACTATTATTTCAATCTTCTCAGATCTCCCTTTTGCTTGGAATGTGCAGTTAACTACTTCAGCCATGAAATACACAAAGCTCTCCTTATTTATGATTAATATATTCCCATATATAATATATTCATATATATTCTCATCTCCCCTTTGCGTCTTTGTCACACGTTGTTCATTTGACTGTTGAGTTGGTTCCTTCCTTGATATATCTCCCCCCCCTCTCCCCTCTACTCTCCCTCTGGACCATCTTTGCTGCTCATATGATATATTCATGTTCACTTTTATCTGCTGCTCTTCCACTGCCTTCTTCCTCTCTTCACACCCACCATAGGCCACACTATGTGCACCTCCGCAATCTGCACATTTGAGCTCTGTCCCGTCCTCACATTCCCCATACTCATGTTCCCCTCCACATCTTCCACACTTTAGTTTCCCTTTGCACCCTGCAGCAATATGTCCATATGTTAGTCATTTGAAACACCTCACAGGTGGTGGGACAGAAGCTCTTACAGAGGAACTTATATATCCCACAGTGACTTCATCAGGCAACGCCCTCTCTTGGAAATCCAGCAGCACTGACAAACTATCAACCCTCTCTCCTCCTCTTCCTGCTTGCAGACGTTTCATCTCTATCATGTTTCCACCTCTTATGCTTGATCTCATATTCTCCATCTTTTCCTCCACTGGGACACCAAATATAACTCCTCTCACAAAGGGCCCATCACTGGTCTTCTTAGCCTTCTCAACCACCATGTTGCACACTGTTTTCAGCTTCATTGCTTTCTCTCTCTGCTCCTCATCCTAACACTTGATCAACAAGCCGCCGTCACCCAGCACCTTCGCCATCAACATTTCACAGACTTCCTCCTTCAACCCGAGAGTCGGCGCCACCGGACTAACTTTCCTGATATCATATCCAAACTACTACCAGATACATTACTCTGATTCCTGACTCGTCTATCTTTCCGTACTTCAGTCCAGTTCTTGTAATCCATATCCTCACTCCCACCCTCTCCATCACTATTCCCTCCATCCTTAGTCACAGATCACTTTATGCACAATCCGCTGACACTACTTCTCCAAACTCTCCGTCCGTCTCTCTCGCGTCACTTCCCCCCCGTCACAATTTATACACGCCAGGTAAACATTAATAACAACAATAACAATAACAGAGCCTAATCCTATCCTGTGTAATAACTACAGGCAGCTAATAACAGTCCTAAGTACAGCACTTTATACAGGTGAAGGGAAACAAGCCACAGGTTCCACAATGTGCTGAACACACAGGCTGACTTCATCATTACAACATATTGACTGGTAGTAGAAAATAAACCTACAGGAATAATAAGGAGGGGTAGACATCTTGTCTCCTTATTCTTTATTACAGTATCATTTATCACTATCTGTCATATTGTACTGTACTTTGGATCAGTACTTTTTCTTCTCATGTTGGTCCTCCAGAAAGGTTTTGTTAGGATTGCAACCCGATCAGAGTCTCACATCTCATCTGCTCCTCTATTCAGAAACTGATTCTTACTATTTATGACATCAACATTTATCAAACTTGTGTTTCTATTGATGAGATACTTTCAGGTGAAGGAATATTCCTGATCATTTCAAGACTTTAAAGTCAATTCACAGGTTCACTCTAACTCAACTCGTCATCACTCATATTATATTTATAGTTGATTCACTCATATGGACTAAACCAACATCCCTGAACAAACACAAGTCCAGACTTACTCTCACTCACACACACTCGACACAATTACATTTTATTTCTCTTTTGTTGGTTGTAATGTATTGATATGTTTTCATATTTCATATCTTGTAAAAAATATCTTGTCAATAATATTGTACTTGGTCATATCTTATGCATATTCATTTTATGTTCTCTGTAATATTGTTAATTTTAATATTAAATATGTGGAGACTTCAAATAAGCCCAGTTGGCCTTCTGCCTCTTCCTGCACTGTGATATTATTTATCTCTGTTATGTTTGTTTATTTTTATTTTATTGTTTAAATGGTGCAAAATAAATAAATAAATTAAACTAAACATGATGACTCATCAGGAGTCTTTGTGTTTGTGTCACCTGATGAATGAAGTCCACTGTTCTCGCTCTTCTAGCTCTGTTTTTGGTCTCCACCACCTCCTGAGGGAAACATCTGTCTCTTTAGCTGCTGAATGCTCCACTATGTTCACCAGCTAGTCTCTGACTGAGTCTGTCTGCTGTTTGCTGCTGAGCAGGTAGTGAACAGAGGCTTCATCACAGCTTGTTGGATGAAAACAGCTGCTGCTGGAAACACTGAGACTGAACCAAACAGGAAATGTGCTGCAGAACCAAAACTAGGAGCTAAAAGAGGCTCAAAAGCTCTGTAGAGCTGCAGAGATGGAGACGGTTCTCTGTGGGTTCATCACCACCACACGACTCTTCACCATCACACAGAGTCAGCTGATCCGTTGTCAATATAGAAGTGTTGATTGTTGGATGTTTTGGTCCTGACAAGCAACCTCTTGTGTTTGTGTAATAATGACTGTTGTCTCTCAGAAGTAAAGGAGAAAGTATCCTGAAATCACTACAGCGCCACAAACCCTCTGATGGAGGAGGTCGGGGGGGATGGTTGGATGTACAAAGCTGTTCACATCCCGTCTCCTAGCAACAGTCAACACTGGTTTCTATCATCTGTAATCTGGGGTGAAAATATTACAGTTCAAGTCCGTCTGCAGCCACAGAGCACTGCCTGTGTCCCCCTAGAACTTTGGTCCAGTCCTAAATAAACCTCTTTGGGCTCCGACACACCATGTCCACAATCAGCTGTTGGTTCTTCACTGAGCGTCTGTGGCCGACTGTCACCTGTAGTTTCAACAACTCGACTCTTATCAGCCAGGGAACTGTCTCTCAGTGCAAAACAAACCAGAACCAGGTAAAGCTGAACTCCTTTAAAACAGAAAAACATTCCTATTGAGATGATGCATCAAGACGTTTGAAACAGATTGTTTCTTTGTCTGTATATATTATGTATTGTGACATGTGTATTTTTCTTGTATTTTTCTTTTTCTTTTTTCTTTACATATAATATTAAGATTTTTATACCTGGAACCTATTGCTGCTCTGGAACCTATTGCTGCTTGTAACGAAATAATTTCCCCTCGCGGGATCAATAAAGTTACTATCTATCTATCTATCTATCTATCTATCTATCTATCTATCTATCTATCTATCTATCTATCTATCTATCTATCTATCTATCTATCTATCTATCTATCTATCTATCTGTTTGTCTTTTCACAATAATGTCTGGACTAAAGATGATGAGCATCAAAACATCAATCTATTGTTTGATATGAGTCCACAAACCTGCAGCGTGACGACGTGGACACATGTCAACCCACCATGATGCCGTCAACGTGTCAGGATACACCACTGTCCTATTTTATAATGTTGAAACAAGACAACGCTCCAGAAAAACAACAGTTTCATCACCTTCCCTCCCTGTTGTGGCTCATCCTGGCTACTGTTCCCTGACTACTTCTGTCTGTATTGATGGTCTGATGTGGGGCACAAACAGTTTGATGAGTCTCTGGTAGTTTGAGGTCAGCTTGGTGTGTCAGGGTCATATTAACCACGCTGACAATGTGAGAGAGAACATGTCTCCAGCTCTACCTCCTCTATCAGACTGATTGTCTGTGGCTGCAGCAGACCTCTTCATACCTGAGAGTTTCCAGTCTCCAGTGTGGATCCTTCACTCCAGCAGACAGCAGCGTCACTCCTGAGTCTCCTGGATGATTGTAGCTCAGGTCCAGCTCTCTCAGATGGGAAGGGTTGGAGCTCAGAGCTGAGACCAGTGAATCACAGCCTTCCTCAGTGATCAGACAGCCTGACAGGCTGCAAACACACAAGTCACATAAATATAGATATATTTTTTGAAATAATGGAAACAAAATAAACACAATTGATTTAAAACCATGCAAGCAAAAACACAATCGTATGCAGGTTAAGAGTTTATCCAATAATGTAAATCAGGATTAATGTGGTCATCAGTGGAACATATTGATAAATCCTGACCTGAGAGTTTCCAGTTCACAGTGTGAATTCTCCAGTCCAGCAGACAGCAGCTTCACTCCTGAATCCTTCAGGTGGTTGTTACTCAGGTCCAGCTCTCTCAGACTAGAGGACTGGGAGCTGAGAACTGAGGACAAAGCTTCACAGCTTCTCTCTGAGAGGTTACAGTCACTCAGTCTGAAGAGACAATGATGAGGAAAAATAAGCAAAAGGTAGAAAAGATAACAGCATGTTTAAGTTATGATATATGAATCTAACTCTCTCTGTACTTACAGAGCTTTGTTGGAGGCTTTGACCACTGGCAGCAGCCTCAGAAGAGCCTCCTCTGAAGCAGAGTATTTCTTCAGGTCAAACAAGTCCAGATCTTTTTCTGATGACAGTAAGATGAAGACCAGAGCTGACCACTGAGCAGGAGACAGTTTATCTGTGGAGAGACGTCCTGAACTCAGGGACTGTTGGATCTCCGCCACTAGAGAACGATCATTCAGTTCATTCAGACAGTGGAACAGATTGATGCTTTTCTCTGGAGACATATTCTCACTGATCTTCTCCTTGATGTAGTGGACTGTTCTCTGATTGGTCTGTGAGCTACTTCCTGTCCGTGTCAGCAGACCTCGTAGGAGAGTCTGATTGGTCTCCAGTGAAAGACCCAGGAGGAAGCGCAGGAACAAGTCCAGGTGTCCATTTGGACTCTGTAAGGCCTTGTCCACAGCACTTTGGTAGAGACGTGTTGATTTGCCACTGAACACTTCAGACCACCGGGAGGTTGTTTGTTCTTCTGACAGCAGATCGACTCCAGACTTGATGAAGGTCAGATGGACATGAAGAGCAGCCAGAAACTCCTGAACACTCAGATGGACAAAGCAGAACACCTTGTCCTGGTACAGTCCTCTCTCCTCTCTAAAGATCTGTGTGAACACTCCTGAGTACACTGAGGCTGCTCTGATATCGATGCCACACTCTGTCAGGTCGGATTCATAGAAGATCAGGTTGCCTTTCTGCAGCTGATCAAAAGCCAGTTTTCCCAGAGACTCAGTCATCTTCCTGCTCTCTGGACTCCAGTGTGGATCTGTCTCAGCTCCTCCATCATACTTGACCTTCTTCAGTTTGGACTGAACCACCAGGAAGTGGATGTACATCTCAGTCAGGGTCTTGGGCAGCTCTCCTCCCTCTTTGGTCTTCAACACCTCCTCCAGAACTCCAGCAGTGATCCAGCAGAAAACTGGGATGTGGCACATGATGTGGATGCTTTGTGAGGTCTTGATGTGGGAGATGATCCTGCTGGCCTGCTCCTCATCTCTGAATCTCTTCCTGAAGTACTCCTCCTTCTGTGGGTCAGTGAACCCTCTGACCTCTGTCACCATGTCGACACACTCAGGAGGGATCTGATTGGCTGCTGCAGGTCGTGTGGTTATCCAGAGGCGAGCAGAGGGAAGCAGTTTCCCCCTGAAGAGGTTTGTCAGCAGCACATCTACTGAGGTGGACTCTGTAACATCAGTCAGGACCTCATTGTTGTGGAAGTCCAGAGGAAGTCGACACTCATCCAGACCGTCAAAGATGAACAAAACCAGGAACTCTTCAAAGCTGCAGATTCCTGCTTCTTTGGTTTCAGTGAAGAAGTGATGAACAAGTTCCACCAAGCTGTACTTCTTCTCTTTCAGCACATTCAGCTCTCTGAAAGTGAATGGAAATGTGAACTGTATGTCCTGGTGGTCTTTGTCTTCAGCCCAGTCCAGAGTGAACTTCTGTGTTAAGACTGTTTTCCCAATGCCAGCCACTCCCTTTGTCATCACGGTTCTGATTGGTTCCTCTCTTCCAGGTGAGGCTTTAAAGAGGTCTTCTTGTCTGATGGTTGTTTCTGGTCTGTGTGGTTTCCTGGATGCTGCTTCAATGTGTCTGACCTCATGTTCATCATTGACCTCTGCAGTCCCTCCCTCTGTGATGTAGAGCTCTGTGTAGATCTGATTCAGAAGGGTTGGGTTTCCTGCTTTAGCGATCCCCTCAAACACACACTGGAACTTCTTCTTCAGGTTAGATTTGAGTTCACGCTGACAAACTGCAGCAAGAAGTCCTGAATGAACACACAACAAAGACGATCAGTGAGTCAAAGAATAGCTTTTAACATGTCATGTCCTCAAAGAATGAGTCTATGAATATATGTTGGTCCATCTCTTGAGACTTTAGTAAACGTCACATTTATCCAGCATGTTAAATCTTTAGAGAAATCCTCTTACTGCTCTGCAGACGGTCAGCCAGCTCCTCCTGCTTCATTCTCCTCAGGAAGTGCAGTGTGATCTTCAGAAATGCCTCTCTGCTGCTCCTCCTCTGCTCTTCATCCTTACCATCCAGCACCTCCTCATCCTTCCTCTGACTCTCTAAGCATTCTGAGTAATCTGAACTCAGTCCCTTCTGGATCTTCTTCAGCTCGTTCTTCACAAAAGTGATGATGTTCTCCTCCAGCAGCTGGAACAGAACATTCTATGAATGACACAAACTAAAACCATGGAACCAAACATCAGATCCATGTTGGACAGACTGATGATCCACTGGTCTACAAAGTGCAGCATGGAGATGATTGTGAACAGAATAGATGTAACAGTAGTTGTACATGTACAGACCATGAATATGGAGTCCAGTGTTTGATGCTGCTGGGCAGACTGACCTCTGGGAACCTCTGAGCTCTCCTGGTCCTCTCTGTGGAGGAATCATGAAGAATCAGCTCACATTGTGTCTGTCCACTCAGAGACCAACACAAGGTAAAGGTCCATGAAGTGATATCTGGATGTGGATCAGGTGAGTCCCTGT
This sequence comes from Cebidichthys violaceus, assembly GCF_023349555.1. NCBI lineage: Eukaryota > Metazoa > Chordata > Actinopteri > Perciformes > Stichaeidae > Cebidichthys > Cebidichthys violaceus. The sequence continues at coordinate 1,836,804 of NW_027176628.1, forward strand.
AGTGGTGAACGTTTACTAGTCCTGCTGATCCCACTGAGAATCAACAGCTCAGTCTTTCAGCTCACTGTCTTCTTCACCAGTCAGTTTGCTTTAGTCCCAACAGGTCTCACCAAGCCCTCCATGGAGCTCTCCCTCCCTCACTGTACACTGCTGAAGTGCCCTGGAGCAAGGCATCCAGAACCTGCAGCTGCTCCAGTGGAGCGTCTCAGTGTCAAACTGGTTGTACTGGGCAGCTCCCAGTGTGAGTGTGTTTCAATGAAGAAGAGTGTTGGTGCTCAGAGAACTTCATCTGAGTCAGTAAATGTTTAAAACCTGGAGATCTGACAACAGAGAGTCTGATAGAAACACATCTTCATCATCTTCATCATCACTTTGAAATCCTCACCTTTGATCAACAGAGTGGCGTCCATCTTTGAAGTCTATAGGACGATCCATAGACCAGTCACTCTTCATGGACACACAGCTGGGTTCAGGTTCAGCTCCTTCCAGCTTCCTCCTGATAGAAACACCAGATACATTCTGCACTGAGACAAAACTTGTCAGTGATTTAATAAACCTACTGTACAGAGGTCGTGTTCACACACACACACACACACACACACACACACACACACACACACACACACACACACACACACACACACACACACACACACACTTCTCAAAACAAACTGGTTTGTTAAGTTCAACAAGTGGAGTCTGATATGAGCTCATCAGAGGAAGCTCCAATACTCTGCACTCAACTCTGTCAGCAACACAGTGATGCAGGAAGCCAAAGCACTCTCCACAATCACACACTGTGATATCATGACACCACAGAGCTTACACTGAACGACACATCTCTCTTCAGGAGCAGACGGACAACTTGAAGACAAATGGAACAGACAAGGTCAACATGAAGACAAGGTCAACATGAAGACACAGTCAACGTGAAGTCAAGGTCAACATGAAGACACAGTCAACGTGAAGACAAGGTTAACATGAAGACACACTCAACGTGAAGACAAGGTCAACATGAAGACAAGGTCAACATGAAGACAAGGTCAACGTGAAGACAAGGTCAACGTGAAGACAAGGTCAACATGAAGACACACTCAACGTGAAGACAAGGTCAACATGAAGACAAGGTCAACGTGAAGACATGGTCAACATGAAGACAAGGTCAACATGAAGACACACTCAACATGAAGACATGGTCAACATGAAGACAAGGTCAACATGAAGACAAGGTCAACGTGAAGACAAGGTCAACGTGAAGACAAGGTCAACATGAAGACACACTCAACGTGAAGACAAGGTCAACATGAAGACAAGGTCAACGTGAAGACATGGTCAACATGAAGACAAGGTCAACATGAAGACACACTCAACATGAAGACATGGTCAACGTGAAGACAAGGTCAATGTGAAGACAAGGTCAACATGAAGACACAGTCAACGTGAAGACACGGTCAACATGAAGACACACTCAACGTGAAGACAAGGTCAACATGAAGACACACTCAACATGACTGGTTGTACTGGACTGATAGTCAATGTACTGTCTCGTTGACTTTGTCTAATACAACTTTTTCACACTCATATTGTGTTTTGTCGTGATTGATTATAATGAAAACACTGTACTTGATGCACGACCAGTTCTGTATCATAACTGAGGATCAGAACAGCTAGCTCATTGTTTCATAAGGTTTTAATTACTTACTCTGGGTCATAAGAACGGCGTCCATCTTTGAAGGTAATCAGACGACCTTTAGAGTGATCACTCTTCATGGACACACAGCTGGGTTCAGGAGACTTTTCTCTCTGCTGCTGTGAACTGATAGAAACACTGACATTTACTGAACATGCAATCTTCATATCTCTGCTTTCATTGGACGGTAAAAGTTATTTCATTTCAATTAAAGTATGTCTTTGGAACACGTCTTGCTTATGTTCATTCAACATGGGATACTTGTTGTATTTCCTGCAGCTTTTTTTGAACCAGTGTGTTGTTGGTCAGATGTCTGAAGACTTAAGACTGTTGACCTGTCACATCACTCATGTATGTGGTTTGGTCCTCTCCTGTCTGATAAACTAACATCCATTTTCTCCTACACGGCTTCTCTAAACCGGCTCCCAGCCTCAGCTCACATCAGCTCCAGACTCTGGTGCTGGTCTACAGGGAAGTGAAGGGAACTGGTCCTTCCTACTGAGGAGCCATCTGTCACATGACACCTCCACACAGCTGACGTACATCTCATGTCTTTAACACATTAAAATGTAGCTCTCTAACACACTTTCACTTGTTTACTTGAGAAGGATGTACTTTCATGTTCTCATGACATGTACCTGAAGTTCTGGTTCAGTTTGACTGCTCTGATTGTGAATCACTGGACTGTAATGAACTCTGTCCCTCAATGGTTGTCTGAACTCAAACACACTGTCCTGGTTGTAGTCTGGACACACATTAGGGAATAAACCACTTCCTGTTTCATCCAGGAAGTGACGATCACTGACGTAGTTCTGGTTTTACTACTTCTCGTTACTTTTCAGAAAGCAGGACAAATAGCAGTATCATCACCGGTCCACTCTTCTTCACAGAGTACTTTAATATCAGCAGTAGAAGACCAGTTCTACTGGGAAGCTGTCAGCTACATGTTAAATGTAATGTATACTTACTCTGCAGAAGAGACTTCTCCTCCTTTAAAATCGACGCCATGTTGGTGTGACTGGTTAGTCTCACGGGACACACAGCTGGGTTCAGGTTCAGGTCGAGGGGACTCTGGTCTCTGATGGATCCTGGCACACAGAGGAAGACCAGCAGGGAAGCTAATTCACTTTTTAGTCTTCAGTCTCAGCAGCTGTAGTAAAAACTAGCAGCTCTCAACAAGAGAAGAATCAATACATCAACGCTTTATGATAAATATATGTCCTCATAAGAACGTGTGTGAGTGCTGTGAATGTGAAGGTTATGAATAAAGAAGCTGTCATTATGTGACACGTAGCATCTTCTAGCACCGCTGGGATTTGAACCGATGACGTTTAATCAACAAGGTTCACACTGCACCAAGAAGCTGATGCCAGACACAGAGATGCACATCTACAACCAACTATGATATTACTGTAGATCAACACTTTAATGTACAAGTACAACAAGAACTACAATGATCCATGATGATTCCTCAGAGCTCAAGATGTCGTCTTGAAACGGTTCAAAACCCAAAAATATTCAGTTTGCAGTGATTCAAAGAAGAGAAACAGCTGATTGTAGAAAGATGAAGTCATCACATTGAAGAGATGAATGAATGAATGAATTGCTTGAACAATGTTTGAAGTGTGAGTGAATGATTGAAGCCGTTCATCTGTAAAACAAGGTGAACAAAGTAATGAGTGTGAATGAATCCAGCTGAACATGAAGTCTGTTGACTGAGTGTAAACCTCACTGACCACCAGGGGGAGCTCAGCAGCTGAGGTAGAAACATAAAGCTCCACCCTCTGGACCTGAACCCTGAGCCCTCCTCCTGTCACTCTGTGGTGTGTTCAAGTGCTCTCTGTTAATAACACCGTCACACCGCTGGGTCCACAGGGTGAACGCGAGGACTTCAGTCGTTGTCGTGGATACAGCGTGAGGTGTGTCGTGTTGAACCTGAGATCATCTCACAGTTTGTCTAAAGAGCTCCAGTCAGCATTTGAATCAACAACTTTATTTAAAATGTTCAGTCTGCTGCTTCAGACAGTGAAACAGACACATGATGTCATTCACAGTAAATATAGAATATCAATGAATAACCTCTTCACACAGCTCATATTATCGTGACTTGAAGCCCTCAACTGATCCTCTTCACACTCACAGATGCTCCCATTTGTTTCTGTTCAATGTGAAGAAGAACTGTGACTGCAGATAACATAGAAATCTACATGATGAAGCTCAATGTATCAACACAGCAACATCACAAGCAATCACTTTAATAACTCATAATTATTAGTTCTTGGTTCTAACATCAGTGAAGTATCGAAGTCTGAACTGAAGTTCAGTCTCAGGATTTAATCTAACGACTGAAACTGATTTATGAGATTATTATGAGTCAATGTTCAAGTGAAGGAGCCGAGAAACAGATCTCTGCAACTAGTCTCCAGATCTCTGCAACTAGTCTCTAGATCTCTGCAACTAGTCCCCAGATCTCTGCAACTAGTCTCCAGATCTCTGCAACTAGTCTCTAGATCTCTGCAACTAGTCCCCAGATCTCTGCAACTAGTCTCCAGATCTCTGCAGCTAGTCTCAAGATCTCTGCAACTAGTCTCCAGACCTCTGCAACTAGTCTCCAGACCTCTGCAACTAGTCCCCAGATCTCTGCAACTAGTCTCCAGATCTCTGCAACTAGTCTCCAGATCTCTGAAACTAGTCCACAGATCTCTGCAACTAGTCCACAGATCTCTGCAACTAGTTTCCAGATCTCTGCAACTAGCCCCTAGACATCAGCAACTAGTCCCTAGACCTCAGCAACTAGTCCATAGACCTCTGCAACTAGTCCCTTGATCTCTGCAACTAGTCCCTAGACCTCTAGAACTAGTCTCTAGACCTCTAGAACTAGTCCACAGACCTCTCTGCATACATTGGTTCTTCCTTCATAGACTGATCAGTTCAACATAATAACGCATTGTCACCGAGTTCATGAAGTTATTAATTAACAGTATAAATGGACATTTGATCTATGAGAGCACTTTGACCAACAGAGGCCTCAATAAACATGAAATATGAGTTTCATAAAACACCTGAAGTATCAAAGTCCAGACTTTAGTCCAGCATCAGAACTCAGTCTAACGACTGCATGTGTTTTATAGATTTATAGGTTTATTATGAGTCAATGTTGAAGAGAAAGAGCTGAGAAACAGCAAACATCACGTTAGTAAGAATGAAGATGTTGAAGGTAAAACAGGATCAAATGTCATGAGAAGTGTTGAGTGTGATACCTTTTCATGTTGCTGATCAGCTGCAGCCACCTGATGAAGACAGACAGACGGGTTCATCGTTAGTCTTCAGTCTCGTTTGATTTGTGTCTCATCAGGAAATCACCCAGGCGGAAAAAAAAGAGAGTACTTTTTTGTATTTAAAATATACTGACATTTGTCCACCCTGTCCACCCTGACTGGGAAGTCTGGGAAAGTGGGACCTCCTAAAAGACAGCTGGACGTTGCCAAAACAGGTCGGTAAGTTGAGTTGTATGTAGACAATTTAAGGCTTCTGTGATTTATAAAGCAGCAGGATCACATGTTGGTGGTAAACACACCACCAGTGATGAAATATGTTTGACCTGCACTGGTAGGAATATTAGCATCATATTGATATATTTCCTCAAGTTAATCCTGATTTACTGTTCAAAAAATAATATTGGTTCAACAGGATTTCCTGTGTAGTCAAAATAGAAGAAAATGATGTATGAATAAGCTGTGACATCATCTCTCTTCTCTTAACAGACGCTGTTATTCAAGAGTCTCTGCAGACGAGAGCCTCATCAGACAGAAGTGTAACAACGAGCAGTTCAACCAAAAGAAAGGAACATAACGTGGACCATGTTTGTGTTTCTATTTAGGGAACATAACGTGGATCATGTTTGTGTTTCTATTGAGGGAACATAACGTGGATCATGTTTGTGTTTCTATTGAGGGAACATAACGTGGATCATGTTTCTATTTAGGGAACATAACGTGGATCATGTTTGTGTTTCTATTGAGGGAACATAAAGTGGATCATGTTTCTATTTAGGGAACATAACGGATCATGTTTGTGTTTCTATTTAGAGAACATAAAGTGGATCATGTTTGTGTTTCTATTTAGGGAACATAACGTGGATCATGTTTGTGTTTCTATTGAGGGAACATAACGTGGATCATGTTTGTGTTTCTATTGAGGGAACATAACGTGGATCATGTTTCTATTTAGGGAACATAACGTGGATCATGTTTGTGTTTCTATTGAGGGAACATAACGTGGATCATGTTTCTATTTAGGGAACATAACGGATCATGTTTGTGTTTCTATTTAGAGAACATAAAGTGGATCATGTTTGTGTTTCTATTTAGGGAACATAACGTGGATCATGTTTGTGTTTCTATTTAGGGAACATAACGTGGATCATGTTTGTGTTTCTATTTAGGGAACATAACGTGGATCATGTTTGTGTTTCTATTTAGGGAACATGACGTGGATCATGTTTGTGTTTCTATTAAGGGTACATGACGTGGATCATGTTTGTGTTTCTATTTAGGGAACATGACGTGGATCATGTTTGTGTTTCTATTAAGGGTACATGACGTGGATCATGTTTGTGTTTCTGTTTAGGGAACATAACGTGGATCATGTTTGTGTTTCTGTTTAGAGAACATAAAGTGGATCATGTTTGTGTTTCTATTTAGGGAACATAACGTGGATCATGTTTGTGTTTCTATTTAGGGAACATAACGTGGATCATGTTTGTGTTTCTATTTAGGGAACATGACGTGGATCATGTTTGTGTTTCTATTAAGGGTACATGACGTGGATCATCTTTGTGTTTCTATTTAGGGAACATGACGTGGATCATGTTTGTGTTTCTATTAAGGGAACATAACGTGGATCATGTTTGTGTTTCTATTTAGGGAACATAACGTGGATCATGTTTGTATTTCTATTTAGGGAACATGACGTGGATCATGTTTGTGTTTCTATTTAGGGAACATAACGTGGATCATGTTTCTATTTAGGGAACATAACGTGGATCATGTTTGTGTTTCTATTTAGGGAACATAACGTGGATCATGTGTGTTTCTATTTAGGGAACATAACATGGATCATGTTTGTGTTTCTATTTAGAGAACATAAAGTGGATCATGTTTGTGTTTCTATTTAGGGAACATAACGTGGATCATGTTTGTGTTTCTATTTAGGGAACATGACGTGGATCATGTTTGTGTTTCTATTTAGGGAACATGACGTGGATCATGTTTGTGTTTCTATTTAGGGAACATGACGTGGATCATGTTTGTGTTTCTATTTAGGGAACATGACGTGGATCATGTTTATGTTTCTATTTAGGGAACATAACGTGGATCATGTTTGTGTTTCTATTAAGAGAACATAACGTGGATCATGTTTGTGTTTCTATTTAGGGAACATAACATGGATCATGTTTCTATTTAGGGAACATAACGTGAATCATGTTTCTATTTAGGGAACATAATGTGGATCATGTTTCTATTTGGGGAACATGACGTGGATCATGTTTGTGTTTCTATTTAGGGAACATGACGTGAATCATGTTTGTGTTTCTATTCAGGAAACATGACGTGGATCATGTTTGTGTTTCTATTAAGAGAACATAACGTGGATCATGTTTGTGTTTCTATTTAGGGAACATAACATGGATCATGTTTCTATTTAGGGAACATAACGTGAATCATGTTTCTATTTAGGGAACATAATGTGGATCATGTTTCTATTTAGGGAACATAACGTGGATCATGTTTGTGTTTCTATTTAGGGAACATAACGTGGATCATGTTTCTATTTAGGGAACATAACGTGGATCATGTGTGTGTTTCTATTTAGGGAACATAACATGGAGCATGTTTGTGTTTCCATTAAGGGAACATAACGTGGATCATGTTTGTGTTTCTATTTAGGGAACATAACGTGGATCATGTTTGTATTTCTATTTAGGGAACATGACGTGGATCATGTTTGTGTTTCTATTTAGGGAACATAACGTGGATCATGTTTCTATTTAGGGAACATAACGTGGATCATGTTTGTGTTTCTATTTAGGGAACATAACGTGGATCATGTGTGTTTCTATTTAGGGAACATAACATGGATCATGTTTGTGTTTCTATTTAGAGAACATAAAGTGGATCATGTTTGTGTTTCTATTTAGGGAACATAACGTGGATCATGTTTGTGTTTCTATTTAGGGAACATGACGTGGATCATGTTTGTGTTTCTATTTAGGGAACATGACGTGGATCATGTTTGTGTTTCTATTTAGGGAACATGACGTGGATCATGTTTGTGTTTCTATTTAGGGAACATGACGTGGATCATGTTTATGTTTCTATTTAGGGAACATAACGTGGATCATGTTTGTGTTTCTATTAAGAGAACATAACGTGGATCATGTTTGTGTTTCTATTTAGGGAACATAACATGGATCATGTTTCTATTTAGGGAACATAACGTGAATCATGTTTCTATTTAGGGAACATAATGTGGATCATGTTTCTATTTGGGGAACATGACGTGGATCATGTTTGTGTTTCTATTTAGGGAACATGACGTGAATCATGTTTGTGTTTCTATTCAGGAAACATGACGTGGATCATGTTTGTGTTTCTATTAAGAGAACATAACGTGGATCATGTTTGTGTTTCTATTTAGGGAACATAACATGGATCATGTTTCTATTTAGGGAACATAACGTGAATCATGTTTCTATTTAGGGAACATAATGTGGATCATGTTTCTATTTAGGGAACATAACGTGGATCATGTTTGTGTTTCTATTTAGGGAACATAACGTGGATCATGTTTCTATTTAGGGAACATAACGTGGATCATGTGTGTGTTTCTATTTAGGGAACATAACATGGAGCATGTTTGTGTTTCCATTTAGGGAACATAACGTGGATCATGTTTGTGTTTCTATTTAGGGAACATAACGTGGATCATGTGTGTGTTTCTATTTAGGGAACATAACGTGGATCATGTTTGTGTTTCTATTTAGGGAACATGACGTGTATCATGTTTGTGTTTCTGTTTAGGGAACATAACGTGGATCATGTGTGTGTTTCTATTTAGTGAGTGAGAGTCTGCAGCGGTGCAATTCTTGTTGATGGTTCAGTGTTCTTCTGTGTTTTAATCTGAAACATTCTGTTGTTTAGTAATACATGTACCATGTAAACTTAAATCAGAACATGTTTTTCTCTCTTAAGTATATTTTTCTTATATTTCTCAAATACATTATATTACAATTATTTGAAAGAGTTTAAAGTTTTAATTTGCAAATTGTTAGATTTACGATGTTGTTACATTTTATATATTTGCAAATAGTACAATTCTTGGCAGTGTATTTGCAATGTACTATTATAAATATAATATATTAAGAATATATTTGAATTTCAATAAAGTGTTTGATTACTATCTGGGAAGTTCATTCAGCATTTAGGATACTGGTAATACATTTCTAATATTGTGATGTATAAGTATGTAGTGTACAAAGTAATATAGCATAGTAATAAGAAAGTGTGATTTCTTAGTAATTGGAATAAGCCAAAAGTATAACTTTTGGTATACTATTACCACAATATAAATATATTAATATTGTAATAATTACATATTTGTAAAATACTCCTAATATATTTCAAATATACTTAAAACTCAAAAAAAGTATAATTTAAGTTGGCTATCAGCATGTATATCAATACATACACAGTCATATACTTAAATTGTACCAAGTATACTTTAAGTTGTTCCAATTTAGCACAACAAAATATACTAAATACACTTCAAATTGTCCATAACTAGTATTTAATCACAACTAAAATCTACTAAGTACAAAATAAGTTGTTCCAAAATAGCACTCTTTAAGTATACTGATGATTAGTAGGGCTTCAAGTATACTCCAGTATACTCAAGTATGCTAAGATTAAATATATTGAGCATATTTATTTTTCACCTGGGCAGCTACGGTAGCATTTGTTTGCTGTACAAATGAAGCTCAACACGTACAAATACACTAAGTGCAGAGTGCAGATCCATGAATACGTGACGGGATGCTGCGTCATTAACGGACGATGAACAGAGTCAGAACCAATCCGGCAACACTGAGACGCTAAAACAGGAATTCATCCTCACACTGAAGATCAGCATTCAGATATGATTCACATCAGAGGAACAACATGAAGCACATCATGAAGACAACTCCACAGAAACACCGAGTTCAACTGAACTTAACACTTCAACACTGAAAGCTAAAGAGTGTTTAGACTTCTGCCGCTTCACGCGTCTTCTTGTTGCTGTGCCACGACTAAATGTGTCCCAGCGCAACATAGGACGCAACAATAGTTCCTATCACATGAATCCATATTCATAAAAACAAGTTGTACAAATAATAATAAAGAAACAAGCATATTAAATAATGACATACATAATATGTATGGCAGGTAAAGCTACTGCAGTTCACTCACCAAAGCTGCTGTTCACCATTTAGAGACAAAGTCCATCCTCCTGTCTTTGTTCAACTGTAGAGTGTTTCCTGAAGGCCTCGGGCCTCTCTTCTACCTAGAGACAGAGAGCAGGAATCTGATTGGATAAAAGCTCTCCTTAAAACGAGCTGGGCTGGAATCAGAGCAACAGAGGAAACAAATAATAACGATCATAATAATGATGAACATCATAATAATAATCAGAATACTTAGAATAATATTCATGATCATAATAATAAACATAAAAACATATTATATTTAATATGTTCCACTCTGTTATTTTATTGTATATATTGTGCATTTTTTATACTTCATATTTTAATTTTTGACTTTGTTACTATTCAAAAACCTGGACGTAATGAGGGACGCAGGTGAGAGCAAACAGAGAGTCTCTCAGGTGTGTTTCAGTGCAGGAACAAAGGCCCAGGTGAGCTCTCTGGTCCCTGCTGGGTCCTAGTGCTCCACCCAGTAACAGTCCTGACAGACCCCAGATCAGACTGAACTCCTCTTCTTCATTCAAAGCAACACTTCATCTGGACTTCAACATTCACACTAACAGCAGCTTCTCTCTGCCTGCTCACACAGGCAGCCATCTTGTTTCCCAGCTGACGTTTGTGTTTGAAAGCAGCTTTAAACAATCACACGTTCACAACGATCAATGACGTCATTTCAACCAATCACAGCTCACTTACTGAACGTGTAGCATGAACTTCATCAGTGAGCAGCTCTCTTCTGTCCTCAGCAGGTCTGTGTAGAAAAGGAGCTTCGTGCTTCACTTCAACTTCAACTTCCATCAGACAAAATGAAGCGACACAGCTTCTTACCCTTCATCAGAGAGAGGGCGTGTCCTCACGTCACCATCACAGTATGCAGTCTGACTGGTTAGACTGAGTCTCAGTCTGAGCTGCGTTCACAGGATCAAATGTCATCGTGAACACAAACCTCCTCACAGCTCAAACAAGAGTCTTTAGGATCAAACTCAGCGTCTGTGGAGAAATCATTTCAACTTGTAAAGAGTTGCTTTGACAACAGACTGGATTGTGTTGTTTAGACCAGATAGTCTAGAGGATCCATGACGTCCCTCTTTGTCTCCTGGTCTTCTTGTATATGTAGACTAGTAGGGAACAGATGATCAAGCAGAAACCTTTGCAGCAAATGTTGTGTAGAGTTTATCTTGAATGAATACCTTCACTAAGACAACAGAGTCTGACCTGAGAGTGTTTGTATTCTTCACTCCACTTTGTGGATCTGGTTGAACCTGTTGGGGCAGAACAACTTACCCACGTATCAGTCTGAAGCTGAGTTCTGAATCATTTACTTTTTATTTTTACTTTTAGGACACACTGCAGCTTCCTTACAAACTACATACTGATGCATGCAGTCTGCATTCAACTGGGACGTACTGCTTCCTCATCACATGACACCTTGAACTTTGACTCTCTCGCTCATATATCTGCTGTGCAAAGGATTGTGGGTCAGAATAGCCAGGAAAGCATGCTGACTTAAATACTGCAAAATTTGACCAAATGTAGAACACAAACTGTAATTCCTACATCAAACAGCCCCAAGGTGGAAACAACACGACCACTGTCAACAACAACCTGCAGGAAAGACAAGATGTCCTCAACAGAGCAGGAAGGAGGAGCGAGGCCCTTCATCTGCATCAGTCCACCAACAACCACAAACAAGTCAAGTAATCCCTCTATTGAAAGGAGACATGTGCATTTTGATACGTGTAGACAACAGGGACCGGTAGACCCAGGTTGCTCAGTCTCCCCCTTAAACCTCCAGACCATGAGGTGCTGACCCAAAATTGCTGGTGAGAGGATGAAACACCTCCGCTTCACACAGAGCAGTGGGCAGGTGAGGTAACGGACACGGGTCTGCCACCGCTAGTGATGCAAAGCGCAGGAACAACCTGGTGCCTGGACTCTCTGGAGCTACCAGTAAGATGGACAGGTGCGGCTTTGAACCCTGTCGAAGTTGCATCATCAGGTGCAAAGGGGGGGAAGGCATTCAGCAGGCCAGAGGGCCTGGTCGGAAAGGACTAGTGCATCTACGCCCAAAGGGGGACACTGGGTGTTTTCTCTCCATTTGAATAATACAGAAAAGTTGACGATCTTCCCACGTCAGGACGGACACCACTGCTCTGTGAAGGATAGGGGGTCTGAGAACCTCCTGTCTGTTGAGGTTCACCTCCACAGTGGTGTTGTCTGACCTCAACATGCTTCCCCCTCAGTTGTGGAGTGAAATGGTGCAGCACCTTCTCTACGGCAACAAGCTCCAACAGGTTGATGTGAAGGGAGGAGTTTGGCGATGTGCCTACCACCCTGGCTTCCTCGATGTCCCGCCCAGACCTGCCAGGGTGCGGCCCGAGAAAACCTGGACGTAATGAGGGAAGCACCCCAGGAGTACCATCTCACCAAGATGTCACAAAGTCAGTAAAACACAGAACAGTAAAGTGACATGTAACTGTCCTCATAGAAAACACTGAGCTCACTATGGGAACATGTGGAAGCTTTCATTTGATGGATTGTTCACTTCACCATTTGATCAGTTAGTAAAAGGTCGACTACAACCTGGTGATCAATGAGAGAACAAGTGAACACTGAAGGAAACACAAACACATTCAAACACTGTCAGAAATGGACTAAATGTGTTGAGAAGCAGATGAAGACATGAACATGAAGCTTTGTGGACTTAAAGGAATGAAAGCAGCAGGTGAGAGCAAACAGAGAGTCTCTCAGGTGTGTTTCAGTGCAGGAACAAAGGCCCAGGTGAGCTCTCTGGTCCCTGCTGGGTCCTAGTGCTCCACCACAGTAACAGTCCTGACAGACCCCAGATCAGACTGAACTCCTCTTCTTCATTCAAAGCAACACTTCATCTGGACTTCAACATTCAAACTAACAGCAGCGTCTCTATGGAGCTAAATCCAGGTCAAAAGTTTTGATCATTTGAAAAAATAATTTGAACCTGAAAGTTCAAGTTATGGTCCTGAACATTGAAAAATACAGCAATGTATTCAAAATAAAAATAAGTGAATGAAAGGTTTTTTTGGGTGGAATATAATTTTGATTCAGTTCTGGAATTTTATTGAATACATTTATTTTTTTCATGTTTCACTTTCATATATATTTTGACATTTGAGGTCTTCTATTTTTCAGTTTCAGATTTTATATTTTCAGATTCAAGTTTGTTTTTTGTTGTTTCAAATCTTTTTTTCACTTTCAGATCGTTTTTTTCAGTTCAGACTTTTGACCCTGATCTAGCGTGGGGGCGTGGCTTCAACCGAGAGAGGCGTGTCATCATGAGTGACAGCATCACAAAGAAGCTGAGGACCTTCCTCAACAACGTTGCCTTCAGGTAACGTGGGCACCAATAGAATCATGATTGAACACTTTCTATACACCATATTCAGTGAATGCAGAGGGGAAAAACTGTGAGTGTCAGCTATCCTGAAGGAAACTTCAGAGAGAACCAGCTACTGGTTCGATCAGTCTTTCGCTCCTATACCCAGGTCGGACGACCGATTTGCACGTATCAGTCTGAAGCTGCGCTCTGAATCATTTACTTTTTATTTTTACTTTTAGGACATACTGCAGCTTCCTTACAAACTACATACTGATGCATGCAGTCTGCATTCAACTGAGACATTCTGCTTCCTCATCACATGACACCTTGAACTTTGACCCTCTCGCTCATATATTTGCTGTGCAAAGGATTGTGGGTCAGAATAGCCAGGAAAGCATGCTGGCTTAAATACTGCACAATTTGACCAAATGTAGAACACAAACTGTAATTCCTGCAGCAAACAGCCCCAAGGTGGAAACAACATGACCACTGTCAACAAGTACCTGCAGGAAAGACAAGATGTCCTCAAGAGAGCAGGAAGGAGGAGCGAGGCCCTTCATCTACATCAGTCCACAAACAAGTCAAGTAATCCCTCTAAGGGGAGGAGATGTGCATTCTCATAAGTTTAGACAACAGGGACCAGGAGACCCAGGTTACTCAGTCTCATCCTTAAACCTCCAGACCATGAGGTGCTGACCCAGAATGGAGCCCTCTGCTTGACAAAGAGCAGTGGGCAGGTAACCACTAGGACCGCTAGTGATGAGTCCAGACCACCTGGTGACTGGACTCTCCAGAGCTACCAGTAACATGAGCAGGTGCTGCTTTGAACCCTGTTGAAGTTGCACCATCAGTCACAAAGGGGGGGAAGGTATTCAGCAGGTCAGAGGACCAGGTCTGCAGGACTAGTGTGTCCACTCCTAAAGGGGGACACTGGGTGTTTTCTCTATTAGTGAATAAGAGAGAAGAGGTGATGATCTGTCCACATCAGAACAGACACTGCTGTCCTGTGCAGGGCTGGGGATCTGACAACCTCCTGTCTGTTGAGGTTCACCTCCACAGTGGTGTTGTCCCACCTCAACATGACAGTTGTGGAGTGAGATGGTTCAGCACCTTCTCCACAGCAACAAGCTCCAGCAGGTTGATGTGATGGGAGGAGTCCAGCCCTGGCTTCTCAGAGTGCTTTAAAACAAAACAATAGGTTCGTTCGAGATGAACTGCGCCTCGCCTGGAAAGCCGACAAGAGCAGGCGGAAAAGAAGGGGGCGGTGACAAAAAACTGCGTTAAAGTCGGACTGTTTTCTTCAGCCGCCTTCACGGAATACACAGGAAGTCCTTGGATAGTTTACATCCTGTTCGTTACATCTGTAGGCTACCTGTAGTCTTCGGACCACGTTTGGAAAACTATGGCTGAAGAAATAGCGTTTGCTTTCTTGATCGCCGATGAAGTTCAGGCAGAAGAGATCCCTCTACTTTTCCATGAAGTTGGACTTGGACGGAGAAGGTGATTTGTTTTATGTAAATATTTAAAATGAACCAGAACATAGGGCCACGTTTAAGAAAGTAAATTTAGCATCGTATCCTTATGTTTAATGATTCTCCAATGTTAGGCAAATTATACAACTAAAAACAGTAGAATAATCAAGGAATGTAATTTAAAACAATTTGTATGTTTTATTATTTAATAAAAAGGATGTCATTGTGGTGAAACATGGTTTTCATAATTCAATAACTGTTCCCTATATGGTTAGAATTCTTTAGAATTCTATAAAGAATCAGCTTCATTCTTCTTCTTCTAGGTTGGTTCCAAAAATACCACATTAGTTGAGGAGGTTGTTCCTCTGGACAGAGCCACTGACTTCAGAAGTCATTTCAGGCTCTCAAGAGGAGGTAGGCTTACCTACAACGTTTCAAGGCTGAATATAATCACTCATATTTGCATGTCAGTTTGACTCTTCTTTTCTAACTAGGACCTTATGACCTCGCTGGGACCACACTATGTGAACAGACAGCAAACTAAACTACCTGTCTGTAACAGTGTTCTGTCTGTGGACTCTGTCTAACCAGGAGTCATGTAGGGGTGAGCAGACAGATTCAACATTTCCAAATCTACACTTTCAACACATCTCCATCACTTCTGTTCCCTGGTCACTACACATGTGTCCCATCACATGTTGTGGCCTACAGGGGAAGCACTCCACACGGATGCCACAGGGTGATGGGAGGCACTTCAGGTCAAATGCAAAGTAGAAATTAACCTTGCAATATTTTGAAGACATTCCCTTTTGATTGAAGTGCCTCTACATCATCAAGACTTCTGCTGTGCCTCCACATGGCAGCTCATGGTAACTGGGTGCAAGAACCCAGGAAAAATCAGCAGGGGATCGTCGAGTAGTGGTTATACTGGTTAGGGTGAAGCAGCCAAACACTGCTAGTTTTGTAGAGTTAGTTTCTTAATGAAATTTCTCAAAAACACAGACACATGAATATATATATATATATATATATATATATATATATATATTATATACATATTATATATATTATATACATATTATATATATATATATATATATATATATATACATATATATATATTATATTATATTATATATCACAAATGCAGAACATATTATTGAAACATATTTGTCACAAATTGTGTTTCAATGTTAAATTTAACTTTATATTTACTGATATTTTGTGAACTTTGAAGCTTAAGATTTCCATTCAGGAAAATTCACATTTTATATATAATATAATCAAAATGAAACACAAATGTTTGAGATAGAAAGCTATTTTGTTTTCATGTTTTCATAAGGGAACACATTTCCATAATACTAATGAACCTGATTGTAGTGACTTTAACAAATATCCATTTTATTCTTAAAGCCACTGGGGGGCGAACGGGAGAACTTGTTCATGTCACAAACATTTCACTGTCCAGAGCGCTGTCTTTCTTTCGATCCGTATGATCTGTTAATTCAGTTTGAACATTGACACCATAGCAGAACAACACAGGATACTGCATGACAGGATACTACAACACCTGGAGACGCTGGCTGACACGCTGGCTGACTCACCACATTGACACGGTCAAAAGCTGTTGGCTTCCTGTCCACACACACCTGATTCTCATCACCAGGCACTTAGCTATATGCACCTTTAGCTCAATGCGCCACCCTGTGTTCAGTGTCAGAACTGCTATGTGTAAACCCACCCCATGTTTCCCTCAAAGACTAAAGAAAACAACAAAACCACATTATGGCTCCAACACTGATATCAAAGTGTTTCTAAGGAGACAGACTCTCTGCTTTATAAAACCAGTCATCAGCTCAAACATGCTGCGTTGGTAACGTGTCAGTTAGTAAGGTTTCACACAATCTAGACTCACAACAATCACAACTCACAACAATGTTCTCAGCTTTGGTCACTAGAGGGCAGCAGAGGTCTTTCCTCACAAAATCATTCAGAAGATTTCAACAAACTTGGCCCCGTTAGATTCACACATTCTTCATTTGTCACTACATATTCTCCATCAGCTGTGAAGCTATGAACCAGAGTGTAGGATCCTCACTGAATGTTTGTTTACGTTGAAATGAGGAAACGCACATGAAACATATTGTGATTCATAAAACCTTGTGTTCTCCTGTTAGTGAGCTACTTCCTGTTTTAAATCTCAACTCCAGCTGTAAATGTGAGCAGCTGGTTCAGCCTCACACCCCTCCCTCTACACGCCCACATTCAACCATCAATGGTGAAAGCAAAGCACCTTATGAACGTTGATGTATAGAAATGAGCTGCTGATCAATGAGTCTTTACAGTGAATCAGGGACCAAGAGGAGGACCAAGAAAAGGAGTTTTAAATGAAGCTTCTTGTGGGTGAGGTGGTCCCTGAACACTAGTTCCCTCCTTTCTTCTACTCATGTGGTCCTAACAGTTCCAGAGCTTCCATCGTGCAGCGTCACACATAACGAGTGTCACTGTAGTATTTACATGTTTACAGGAATCACACTGATGCTTCCACAGTGATGGAGACAATCAGTGGATCCTCCACCCTGGAGATCATTTAACAAAGGAAGTATGAGAGGTGAACACTAGTTATTACTTTAAGTTCTCTCATGGTGAACTTGTCCTGCATTATGATGATGACTCATAGTGAGGATATGGAGACTGTTACTGGCTTCATGTCCACACTTTGATAACTTACACAATCCTTATGTTCAGGTGATGAAGATGAAGGTGAAGGTGAGGTGTGTGACGTTAGCATGGTGACTCCAGTGAGCTGTGATACATCAGAGAGCTTTATTCTGTCTGTGTACAGTATGCTGTATCTGTCACTATGGAATAAAGCATCAATGAATCAATAACATGGTGTTCACTGCACACATTCTACTCACAGACACTAAAACTGAGGTCATACTTGGTGATTGATGAACAGTATTAGAAGATTATTGAAACTACTGATGCTCTGTTGTGCACTTCTTTAACACTAGTTAACGTTCTCTTATAGATGACCTTGATTTCATCAGATCACCACGAGAGCCGGTAGTTCGATCTCTCCTCTGAGGAGAGCGGACGGCGCTGATGAAATATTGACTTTGAGTTGGTTTATATCTTTAACAATAAAATGTGCTTATAGTTATGGATCTGTAGCACAAATAACACTGCTGGTTTGAATGTTTATGATACAAAGAAGATAGAATTAAAGTAACGTGTGATATGAAGTGAAACTACATATGAGAGGCCTCATTCTACCTGAAGTGATGCTCTCATTTACCTTCTCCAGTCTGACTTCAGGTCCCCATGTGTGTCTCCAACATGTTGGTACTCATGGTCAGAGTGTCAGGTTCTGGTAGCGGGGGATGGACCCCCGTCGGCTTTGGTTTCATAGATCACAGCGTTTGCGTGGGAAGTGGCCTACGCCTCGTTCAGGACCCGTTTTCAGGGAACTTTTAAAGCGGTTATTGAGGTTATAAATGAGGGGATTTGATTACAAGGCCTGAGAAAGTAGCAGGGCCTGAAACAGGAGACTTAGTGAAAATACAGAAGCAGATGAAAACAAACTCAGAAGAGGTGGAAGTAGTGACAGCGACGCCCCCTTTAGGGACGGCTCCTGACGGCCCACCGGCGGACCAGGATGAGCCTGCTGGATGGATCCAGAACGACGTAAACACCAACGAGCTAGTTCATCAGCCGTGAACTTAAAGTCCGGCTGAAGCTAAAATAAATGTGATCTGTAGAATTATTACTACCACACAGACACATGTGAATGATTAAAAGAAAAGCAGGTCTATGAAATAAGAATTGAAAACGGTGAAAAAATGATCAGTGTTCTCTGCTCCGACTCTGCTGAAGAACCTGAAACCCACCGTGGGATTTGTCCCAAAATGCCAGTGGGCTAGCAAACTGTCTGCTGTTGTAACTGGTGACTGAGCAGCAGAACCACTGATGCTATGTGCTCTAGTTGTGATCAAGTTTTATGGGAGGAGTTATGCTGACGGAGGCTCCAGTGACTCATCGAGCTGTGATTTCAGACCCGCCCAAAAAAACAGTTGATCAGTCTAACTCTACAATCAAACATGTGTCATGTCTTCTCTCACAAATCTCAGATCTTACTTCAATTATTGGTAGAAGGCAACGAGTACCAGCCAATCAGAGGCCGGGGGCGTGTCTTGGTGGAATGGTGTTGGGAAAGAAAAAGTCAAACTCCTGTAAATACGTATTGGTTAAACTACAATGAAATGTCTGAGGTTAGCTAGCGCTGCCATAGACTGTCTGTGTGTCAGCCTCTGTGATGCTATTCTGAGTGTTGATGGAGCAGCTACACTGTTAGCATAGCCTAGCACTGATCAATCCAACCTCCATTCAGAAAACAAGCATTTTAAAAGATGCTTGTTTTAATGAGAACAGACCTGATGAACCATGAATTCAGACTTTTTACAAATCGGCATCTCGATGAAGTGGTTTCAGCTTCATTTTGATCCGTTTTCACAGATTAAATCACAGCAAATGTATATTTAGTGTTGTGCGCTGCAGTAAACCAGATGAACTCAGCCCACGTGTGACTTGATAGATTCAGTGAAAGCAGCTGCGTTCGTCTCCGGACGAAGTTATGAACACAGACAGGACGGAGTTTGGTTTTCTGACGTATCTGTGACTTCCAGAAGAGAAACAAAGCAGTAATAGTTGTTATTTCATGTGGTTGATGAGACGTTGATGGCGTCTACATGGAGGTAAGACCCTCCTCCTCTCTGACGGGATCACATGAGGGACCTGCAGTTACTCACTCTGACCACTGGAGGAACACTTTGGAGAATGCAGTGAAACTAAAAGTTTACACTAAAACGAAGAAAAAGAAGAAGAAGAAGAAGAAACAGTTGAGCAGAAAACAAAAGATTTATTTAGTTCAGAGTGAAAAGCTGCAGATTATTGAAATCTAGCTGTCATCGTATCACTTATTTCAGGATAAGAAGTCGGCCCCCTGACAGCCGGATATCAACAGATTGTGTTCAACAGGTGGAGGACTGAAGTACTCCAGGATGGACCTGTTTAAAGGACCACCACTGGAGGAGGAACCCCGTGTGGTCAGGACCTTCAGGACCTTCAGGACCCTATCAGCCTACATGATGATAATTAGATGATAATCTGAGCCCTACTGCTTCACCACAAACACAACAGCTAATGTCTGAGTCCTGTAATCACATGAACACCAAGCATGAGAACCAGCAGAGCTCCAACACTATCGGAGCCACCGAGGTAGTAAATCATCAGACTGAAGAACAGCGTTTAAGCTCAGCTTGTAGCAGGTCTGTTATTCATCTTCATATCCATCATTCAGTCCCAGGAGAAGAGCTCTCTGACCTCATGGAGACTACAGACACCCTCAGAGACCCTCAGAGACCAGCAACACTGGACTTTGGTTGGAATGTACAAAATACAAACCAGTTTTATTTGTTTATACAATAAAAAGATTAAAGGTTAATTTGATCCACAAAGACTCTTGTTTGACATTCGGAGGTTTTTCTTCACACAAACAAATGTTTCAAGACAACAAAGTTCAGTTTTCTACACAAAGTCAAAGATGTTTCACAGCTTCTCTCAGACAACACATCATGTCAGGTTGTTGGAGAAATTGATCATCCCGTTCTCTTAGTTAACTTGTTTTGCTCAAAACCTGCAGAAATGCAGACGAGGCCAACCAGACTCATTTAAATGATCTCATGTTAAAGGTATTTTAGTATTTCTTTCTCTCAGTAGTGTCATCCTGATCTCACCACCTAACCCTCTTCACACCAGAAGGCTGAATCTGGTCTTGGTGGGTTCATCAGCAGACAGAGGAGGACGACATCTGCCAAGGGGGGTGAAGGGAGACGAGATAATGTGTATATATACTCTGTTGTGTCTATTTATTGTTGTTAGAACTCCGAACCATCTGTGGGGAAAGAGCTCTATCCATTCAGCTGAATTATTACAAACTGTCTGTTCATGAAGAAAGATCAAGCCGGCCTCATTTAAACAAATGCCTGGTTATCGCTGACCTCATCACTATAAGCATGGTCAGCTGGCATAACGGCAACTCTCTTCATGCGTACTGGTGTATTCTCACAACTCATGTCCATCGGCGGGCTATTTAAGGATTTCTCCGTGAGTAGTTGTCAGATATCTGCATCATGTAAGATGTTTTCACCAGAAAGTCCTGTCAGGGCCACGCACCAGGAACACTAATGTCTCACTCATGAGTAAATCAGTCGCTAGACTTTCTTAAGGTGTGCATTCCTCTTCACCATTCTAGCGATAGCATCCCACAGTTAGCGGTCTTCATCAACCTTTCAAATGCTACTGAAAGTGCTCGCTCCGTCAATCTGCTTTGCTTAGATTCTCTTTACTTCACTGGTGGTGGAGTTTATTGCTTCACAGCTTCACCGCTGGTCATTGCCCTCGAGAATAATATGTTCTCCTGGTCATAGCTGACCTTGACGTTACATTCAGGGAGCAGAACGACCACATGTCGTGGAAAAAAATCTTTTTAACCTCCCTGTGAGAAATAAATCAGGTGACGAACTTCTTAAAGTATTAAATCATATTTAATGAACAGACAGTTTGTAATAATTCAGCTGAATGGATAGAGCTCTTTCCCCACAGATGGTTCGGAGTTCTAACAACAAGGAACAGTTTAACAAAGTATAATATGCACATTATCTCCCCCCGCCCTTCACAGATGTCCTCCTCCTCTGTCTGACGATGCATCCACCAAGACCGAGTTCCCAGCCTTGGTGTTGCCAATTTCACTTGGCAATTGTCTGGGTCCATCCATACATCATTGTGTAAACTGGATCAGATGAGGCCCAATACTTTTGCTCTTTAGGGATAGCCAATGTCTGCAATTCTTGAATATCATACATCAAAATGACCTGAAAAATCAGAAGCGTTAGTGTGAGCATCACATTTCATCACCAGGTCACTTTGTTCTGAGCAGAAAGATGTTCACCATGAATCATGGAAGAGAGGAATGCCTCTCTTTGTGAGAAGTTTAGGATCCACTGATCTAATATGACGTCATTCATATAAAGCTCATCATCTGTTTCTTAGTTGTGTTTTAGGCACATTTTGAATTGCCTGTATTCTCTTGGGAGAGAGGGTTTTGTCCTCTGCTGTGATCACATGTCCCAGATATGAAACTTTATCCAGAGTGAATTTCATTTTGACAGATTTCCTTGTGACCATTTGCAGACAACATTTAAGTTACTCTATCTGCATGCTTCTTCTGTGGGGCTCAAATCATGATGTCATCAACATGTTGTAACAAGGCAGAACCATTTGGTCACTATGAATGAGCCAGATTGTCTCTCAAGACACTGTGAAATACACCAGGACTTTCTGAATGTCCCTGAGGACACCGGGTCCAGGTAGAGCTTCTTCCTTTAAATGAGAATCAGAATTTACTGTCTTTGTGCACAAGTACAGGAAAAAATAATGCATTGAACAAATCGACGACGGAAAAATGTGTGGTGTCTGGAGGGATGAGTGACACAATGGTGTGTGGACGAGAAGCTTGAGGCGCTCGCGGTGCACCGAAGCTTTAACTGATTGTAAATCTTAAACAAATCGTCACTCAGTCGGTTCCCCCAGGTCTCGAATTTTCTTTACCGGAAAAATTGGTGTGCTCACCGGTAAATCATCACACTGGACTATTACACCAGCCTTCAATAAAGACTCAAGAACGGGTGTAATACCATCAATGGCCTCTTGTTTGAGGGGATATTGCTTCATGCATGAACAGAGATCAGATTCTGGGTGAACCACCAGAGGAGTCGCCCCCCCTCACCGGTCCTACGTCAGACCACAGAGAGGAGGACACCTCGGACAGCTCAGCCATGTCGACAGATGGGACATTTGAAACCATGGTGTGTTTTCTTATCAAACATCAGATGAGTGACTCTTTTACTGTTGGTAATGACGTACATCTTGTTTTGTATACGTCGCCCTTTATACTGTACAGTGTATCAGGATCCTCTGTGGGCCTCGAGTCAGTGAGTTCAGTCTGTCCAGCCAGTCAGACATGTCCTCCTCCTCCATTCCTGGGGCCCATCAATGATACATGTGGACACACCCTGTAACAACTCAGATTGTGTGGGAGACAGAGAAGCAGAGGCCGCAGTATTTTCTGTCCAATAAATGTCCATCATACATAACTCCTCTATCTCACTCTCTCCTCCAAACCATACTTCCTCAAACCTCTCATCTTCTCTTGACACGTGTGCTGTGCAATGTAGTGAACCAGCCTCCATGTAACGTTCTGCATGTGGTGAATGTTGTGAGGCAGAATCAGTAAAGTGTGATGCTGTTGAATCGCTTACAGATGGTTCTAAAAACCACTCGTAGATGTTCTACAGATCTGTTGGGTCATGTTTCATCATTTGTTTGTATTCTTCTCTGCTCAATATCAGGCCATCAGGGCCTGATGTAAGGATTATTCCAAATACACACATCAAATCTCTTCATAACACATTTATAGGGCAGCGATCAGACAGCAGAAATGAGTGTTTAACTGTGATATAATCTAGTGTACAGGACAAGGTTTTGTGTATGGATCACTAATTGGTATGTCCCCTGAGCCAATGGTCCCGCAATACCTTCCACTCTTTTTGGAAGGGACAGGTAAAGTTGAGTCAACTAAAATGTAACATCTTTACCTTTAACAGTTAACATAGTTGGTGGTAACTTTCTAAAACCTTCATTTTCATTTGAATACACATGGTATGTGGGTGTGAGTGGTGTTTGTCTGGTTTCTAATGTGTGTATTGATGTACAAGGTTGTCATAGTTAGAATCTAAAGTTGACTCACCCTCTGTGTTGTAATGTTTGTGCGTCGAATGGTCCATCACTGAGGTCCGCCCCTCCGCCTGCTCCTCCCCTCTTGACTGCTGATGTTGAGCCCTCCCACCAGTCCTGTCTCCATGGAGATTGTGGGCCGTCCCTTAGACAATGTCCAAGTGTCCACTTTTATGGCACACAAAGTTTTCAGCCGGTGTCTGTTTTCCAAAGTCAGTTTTGCTCCTCTCCTGTCATGATCTGATTCCATCGTCAGCTGGGCCTCCTCCAGTTTGAGCTGATGAAAGTCTTTGCTTGTTCTCTGTCGTTGATCTGCTCCTCAGCGTGTTCAGCATCTTGTAATATGGTTGCAGTCTTCCATATCACACAACTCTCTTTAGTGTGATGTTTTTCAGATTCATAGATGGCAGGAAAGCCTTCTTACAAAGTTCTGTGGTATATCACATATTCCAGGTTGATTACGGCTGGTGTGAATGCCGCACATCTTTTATGATAACGCACAAAGGAGGTCATAGTTCTCTTGAATTCTGTGAAGTTGCTCTTTGAACTCTCCACATGAGTCATGGCTTCTTCTTCTTCTTCACGTCTTCTGTCTCTGTAGTAATGTCCTCTGTCTCGCGTTCAGATCATCAGGTTCATATTGTCACCAGTGTTCATTGACGGGCTTGTAGCTGTGAGCGTTGACATGGTGCCTGTAGGTTTTGATGAGTCTCCTTCTTCTTCTTCATCCTTGGAGTGTTGAGTGGTGGGTTTGGCTGTAATGTTGTTTGTCTGGGGAGCAAACAGCAGCGGTGTTGGAGACCAGATCAGGATCCACTCGACTATGTAAAACAAATACAAAACAAAAACACAGTTCAGCAGTATATTTTCCTTTTCTATCAGTTGTATGTGTCTCATTCAAACACATCTGTTTCTTTCTTTACCTCTTGGACATCACTTCATCTGTTTCTGCTTCTCCTTTTCCTCTCTGCTCCAGACACGGGTTGAGTTGATCACATTTTTGTCGTAGGCTAAAGTTGCCTTTTCCAGGGAACCCCAATTTTATACATTCTTCCAATTGTTCGGCCGTCTGATTATCTTTGTCCCACATGTATTTTATTATTGGAGGTAAGACTTTGGCACCAGGCTGCTCAGGCTCAGACTTACTGTGACTCTTACCCTTTTTCTCTAGTTACTGTTGATTCTCGTATCTTAAACGAAGACCCTTTCTCACTCGTAAGGATACACCAGATCTTCTTTAAATACTACAAGTTCACTAGGACACGTCTGTCCGACACCCTTATGTGTGAGAATACCGGCTTTTAACAGCGCCAACTTCTCTCTAGTCAACTGTCAACAGAATTCCATTAACCCATCTGGTCCAATCAATCAACTTGAAAGGATACACCAAATACTCTATAAAACCTGCAAGTTATACGAGGACATCCAATGTAGTGACGTGTTGGTCGCGAACGAAACGGCTCTGAGAGCTCTTTGACGTGAACGACGGGAGCCGACTCCTGATTGGGAGCCTCTCTCTCTCTCTCTCTCTCTCTCTCTCTCTCTCTCTCTCTCTCTCTCTCTCTGCATTTGATTGGTCAATATGTGTGGTGTCGTCTCTGCGCCTGCGCTGAGCAGAGGGGGGAGGGGCGGGAGTTACACACACAGCACAGCACACAGCAAGCACACGAACAGGAGGGAGGGAGACAAGTCACGAGAGAGAAAGAGAGCAACGGACTGGAAAGGTAAAAAAAAACCCTCAAAAGTTGAGAAAATGAGAGTCAACAGGAAACGCAGCAAAATCTGGACACATTTCAATGACATTGACCAAACTAAGGCAGAATGTAGAGTCTGCAAGACTAAAATCTCACATCGAGCTGGCTCCACAAACAACCTGCACAGACACACGACAACTGTTCATCCATCAGTGCAATTGGAAGAAAAAAGACAAGCAAGTGAACCTGATATTAATGAAGGTGCCACTATGTCTACTGCAACTGTTGCCGCAACTGCAGTGTCTACAGCATCGTCCGGTACACCACCACAACCACCTGAAAGTACAACCCAGAGGTCTGTGAGCCAATTTTTGCAAAAGTCTATGACCGCAGCAAGACGGAAGACCATTGATGAAGAACTGGCCAAAATGATGGCGTGTGATTTCCAACCATTTTCAGTTGTGGATGACAAAGGATTCAGAAGGTTTATTCATGCACTCAATCCAATGGATGCAACTCCAAGTAGGAAAACACTCTCCCTAGGAATCATCCCAGGCCTGCATGACAGAGAACGTGCTTCACTGCAAGAGAGGGTTAAAAAAGACACAGCAGTTTGTCCAACAACTGACACCTGGACATCCCGTACCACCACATCCTACTCGTCAGTCACATGTCACTTTGTTGAACGTTACAAAATGGTGTCCTGTCTTCTGGATTGTTTTGAGTTCAGTGACAGACACACTTCTGACAACTTAGCAGAGGAGCTGCTCAAAGTGGCTAAAGAGTGGGGCGTGGACAACAAAGTGGTTTTCTGTGTTAGTGACAATGCAGCTAACATCACCAAAGCAATTACAACCCTGAAATGGACCCACCACCCATGTCTTGCACACACAATCAACCTGTTTGTAAGAGATGCTCTGAAGGCGATGAAGCCCACTGTGAACAAAGTGAAGGCGATAGTGGAGTTTTTCCACAGGAGCACAACAGCCACACACGAGCTCAAATCTACCCAACTACAGATGGGCACGCCTGAGCTGAAGCTCAAACGAGACTGTGTCACGAGGTGGAGCTCCACCTTTCATATGATAAAACGGATTCTGGAGTCCAAGGATGCAGTCATCTCTACCCTGGCTGTTATGAATGCATCAGTTGATCCTCTGAGCCGAGAGGAATGGGAGGTACTGCAGGAGGCATGCACTGTTCTGGAGCCATTCCAGCAGGTCACTGTGGAGACCAGTGCAGACAGGTGTAGTGTACAAATGTTATCACATTATTATGATTATTATTGTTATTATTAGTCTGCAGAGAGTGACAGCTGAGCACCAGACCAGAGTGACCACAGGGAAAGTGACAGAGTTAGTGGCTGCTCTCTGTGCATCCATGGACAGAAAGTTCCACAGAATTGAATACAACACCGTTCTCTCAGAATCCACCATTCTTGACCCAAGATTCAAGAAGCCGGCCTTTAATGACAACAGAGCGGTTGATGAAGCTCTTCGGAGAGTAACCGCAGCAGCAGCAGCGAGATCCAGCCAGACAACTTCACTGCCAGAGGGCCGAGAGGGAGAAGAGGCAGCAGAGCACCAACAAGAGGAGCCACAAGCATCTGCTGTTTGGAGGTTCTTTGAAGAACGAGCAAGTGGAGACACTACAAGAAGGAATCCTTCAGCAGATTCGATTGTGGAAGTGAGATCCTACCTTGAGGAGCCCCTTTTCCAGAGAAGTGCAGACCCACTGAGCTGGTGGGAGACCAAGGCTTCAGCGTACCCACGCCTTACTCATGTGACGGCACGGAGACTGTGCATTGTAGCAACTTCAGTCCCCTCAGAGACAATCTTCTCCAAAACAGGGCAGATCATTACGGAGAGAAGAAACAGGATCAGCCCCTCAAAGCTGAGGCACTTGGTCTTTCTCAATGTAAATCTTCACTGAAGGACAAAACTCTGGATGCTGATTTTTTTCTTTTTGTTTTACACATTTTAATTTATATTTTGTTGTGTGATTCTGTCAGCTTCTGTATGTTGTTTCACTTTAAATGTGTTAAGTATTAAAAAGCTAAAAGTTTAAAATAGTTCAAAGTTAGTTAAGTTCATTTGTAAATAGTTAAACGTTTGTTTTTGCACTTTAATTTATTTTTTGTATCACTCTGTAGAGTGTATAAATAAGTGTATTTACATAACAAACATTTGATATAGTGCATGTCTTTTTTACATTAGTAATTCATATTGCGCATAATTTTACATTATTGTTGGTAATAAATTAATTTAAGCACCAAAAAATCTGAAGAGCCATTTGGGAGCCAAAAGAGCCGGTTCTCTAAAAAGAGCCGGAATTCCATCACTGATCCAATGTCCAGCACCCTGTGGTGTGAGAATCAAGTTTACCCTCAAAGTGTCTGTTCCATCACAGAATAATCTCTCACTGGTGAGATTCTTTTTCCGGTTCCAGGATCGGAGCGGCAATCTGGAACCCTGCCTGACGACAGCCTCTCACCTTCAGGGAGGAATCAACTATTATTTGCTCTTCTGTCGTCTAACAGAGTCCCGATTACTCGTCCGATCTCATCCTCGTCTCCATTTGTGGTGGAAAAAAATCTTTTTAACCTCAATGTGAGAAATAAATCAGGTGACGAACTTCTTAAAGTATTAAATCATATTTAATGAACAGACAGTTTGTAATAATTCAGCTGAATGGATAGAGCTCTTTCCCCACAGATGGTTTGGAGTTCTAACAACAAGGAACAGTTTAACAAAGTATAATATGCACATTATCTCCCCCCCCCCTTCACAGACGTCGTCCTCCTCTGTCTGACGATGCATCCACCAAGACCGAGTTCAGCCTTGGTGTTGTTATTGAGGGAAGAGGGTTAGACATGAAAATACATTCGATATGATAACATTTATTATTTGGGTTCAAATGAATATATGCAGGTTTAAGCCAAACAAGTTATAACTAAGAGAACGGGATGATACATTTCTCCAACAAAACATGTGAATGAAGTCTGTTATTGATGACTTCCATCACTTCAGATGTTTGAAATCCATCATCTATTTGTCTGTAATGTGAACACTGATCTTTGATCTTTCTTCTTCTTCTTGTCAACTACTTTTTCTTCTTCTTCTCTTCTTTTAAAAGCGTCACATTTAAAACACGTCACATGTGAAAAGTCACTCATCTCTTCACATGTGAAGTGTAAGACAACACATGTACAACAACATCTACTGAAATACTTTGAATGTAAACTACTTCAAACAAACTCTCTCCAGTGAAGAAGCTCATGAGATGCGGTTGAAAGCTCTGGTAAAGGTCATTTAAAGGACTTTGATTCAAGACGTATTTAGATGTGATGAAGTCAAATATCACATGTATCTATTTGAACATTCTATCTCCTCTCAACACTTAAAATTCTCTTGAATAAATGTGTTTGGATGAAAATGAAAAAGCTCTTTGAACAACATGAAGACATTAAAGGTGTCATGAAGTTTGCGTTCTTCTTGCTGGTAGAAGAAGAACAGACTCACGGACACTTTGAGTTGAACATGAGGAGACGTGTTTATTCCACTTCAGAGATAGTCTTGATAAGAACACATCTATGTTCATGTTGAGAGAAGAGAGGCTTGTAATGTAGTGAGAGCTGCTCTCTCCGGGGACAAGGAAGACATGATGTTCTGTTTGGACACAGAAGATGTAGGACCTTCAAGAATGAGAGGAAGCTTGTTGAAGTCCATCACTCTGTTCAGAGGATTGTTTCATCAACCTCTAGCCAGACTGGACAGAGAACACTACAAACAGAACCCTGAGGAGAAACTCCTCCCACATTCTGCTGACTGACATCAGCTGTGTGTGATCCTGAACACACGGAACTATGTGGTCAGACAGAACGTTCCTCTAGAGGAGGAGACTCTGGTACCCAGAGAACACAGAGACACTGAGGAACCAGAACCAAGCCAGAACCCAGGATAAAGAGGTTCAGTGAATGTGGTGTTGAAGGTGTGGAGGTGGATCAGTGTGTCAGAGGAGACTCTGAAGAAGGACAGAGAGCCAGCAGGACAGTCCACATACACTGCTACTCTACCAGAGGAGGAGGAGGAGGAGGAGGAGGAGGAGGAGGAGGTGATGTGTGTTCTTGTCTTATTGTGAAGGACAGAGTAACGACCATCATAGCACCTCAGACTCCAGGACTGATCATTCATTCCAAACAAACAGTCTGTACTCTTTCCTTTCCTTCTGATTCTTCTGTAACTCACTGATATAATAACGTCTCTTCTCCACTCGACCTCATAGTAACAGCGACCAGTCAGACCAGTTCTACACAGCAGCTGATACCAGTAGTCAAACCTGTCTGGATGATCAGGATATGACTGATCCTTCTTCACATGTGTCACCTTCCTGTTGTTGTCAGACAGTTTGAGGTGTTTGTTCACTGTGTTTGTGTTGAGTGTGAGTTCACAGGAGTCTGATGGAGAGAACAAGACACAATACAGCTGCAGTTATTCATCTGTTTGATGATGACATCAGAGATGTGAATGAGTGATGTCACAGTTTGAAGACGCTTTGTTCTCATGAATCAAATTCAAAGCACACTCACACTTCCTCAGACCCGGTCTGAGCCATCGGACTCCAGCAGGCTCCGCCCTGAAAGGAGGAGGGGGGTCAGAGCAGCACGGACACATGGACATTACATCCTGTCATCACAGAGCTTTGTTCTTCATGTTCACATGAAGCACTTATGATTCATCAGGATCTCATGTTCTTTGACTTCAGAGGAGCTTCTTGTGATGGGCCCATGACGACGGCTCATCCCGTTCACTTATTCATGATGGATTATTATCAGGGTTATATTATTATATTCATAGTCGTGTCTAACATGATATCAAGCAGCTGTTATACATCAATGCTTTCTGTCATCGGTCAACTTGAGTCTCTACCTTGTTGATGAAGTCATCTCTGCACTTGATGCTAATCAATGTACTTGCAGTATTTTCAGACCTTTCCAAAGCCTTTGATACAGTAAACCATCATATTTCAGTGGAGAAGCTGAACAAATATGGATTCAATGACATGACAAACAAATGGTTCAAAGTATGTCACTATTCAATCCACTGGTTGTGGAAGCTAATGCTGCTTTAATGCTACAAGCTTCACATTCAATAAACCATCTTTCAATATAAAACATCCACTTTTATTATTTTCAGTGGAATAAAATCATACTCCTCTTGGGCCCGAGCGCCCCCACTAGTGGGGGCAACGCATTCATCCAAACGTTCATCCACTCATAACGTGCACTCATCAGTAAGGAGTAGGATGACGTCATAGCTGCTCAAACTGCAGCTCCTGCGCTACAAAGTCATCTCAGCTGTTTGTACAAACTCCAAACACAACATGTGACAAAGCTACGTCTAAAACCAAGAACCACGATCCACACAGCGCCCCCTAGGCAGTCCCACTCCACACATTTATGACAAGAACGTTTTGAAAAACTCATTCAATGCTAACAGCCGTTAGCTCCGGAGATCGCTAGCGACCAGACGGCAGCCATGTTGTTCACATTCCGCTACGACACAGCCTCGCAGTTTTACTTCCTAAACAAAGCCTCATAATCATAAACCACATCATAAACCAGCTCCTTACTTTGAGATGTTCTGCAGCAAAACTACATACGAAACCCCGTGTCGTCTTCGTCTTCTTCTTCTTCTTCTGTGGTGTTTAACGGCAGCTTGCATCCGTTTTGTTGCATTACTGCCATCTTCCGGTTTCAATCACTTCCTATGTTCACAACTACTAAACTTTCCCCATCAGTCCCGTTGCTCACATAAAGTGAGTAAAGCACCTTCTTCCCTGATTACTGGATCCCCACTCCAGGATCTCATTCAGCTCTCTTCCTCTCAGCCCTAGTCTTTGCATTTCTCCCAGCATGCCCCTCCTTTGTGAGCTGTGTCTACTGCAGGAGGTGATGACATGTTGCACAGGTTCTGGTGCCTGGCAGTGCTCACAGAGAC
The DNA here is from genome assembly GCF_023349555.1 of Cebidichthys violaceus. Lineage (NCBI taxonomy): Eukaryota > Metazoa > Chordata > Actinopteri > Perciformes > Stichaeidae > Cebidichthys > Cebidichthys violaceus. The sequence continues at coordinate 1,868,391 of NW_027176628.1, forward strand.
CGGTTGGATGTTTCCCTATCATGTGTAGTGTGCTGCGTAGATTGCTGTGTCCTGTTCTTCATCTTGATGTTGTAACTTCTTCTCTCCTGTTTCCTCCCCTATATCCTACACTGCTCACTTTACTCTGAATTGAATGTAGGCGTCTCCCCCTCGTCTCCTGGTTCCAGTGTTGTTGCCATACTTTGCCATACAGACCGGATATCACTGTGACACAGACTCAGATTCTCAGAGATTTTCAGATTGCACTAATAATAATAATGCAGTAATAATGTACATCTTACTGCACGGGTACTTTTACTTTCTGCACTTAAAGTACATCTTGCTGATCATAACATACTTGACTAAGGTTTTGAATGCAGGTATTTACTGGTAGTGGATTGTTTCATCAGTATTAGTACGTTTACTGCAGTGAAGGATCTGAATACCTTTTCATCCACTAATTACTTGTCAGTGATTGAAGTTGGGCAAACAGTTCATATAGAAACAGTGGTTCCTAACCCTGGATCCAGATCCTTGAGCGGGTCCAAATTGTTGCTCATATTATAAACAACTCCATGATATCTCTTCTGTAAACACACCAGTATGATTAAATATGATCACATCATGTTTGAATCAATTCAGATCAAAGAGCTTCTTTGAGCTGTTTGACTATCAAACACACATTGTCTGTAATAGAATGATGAGTGAATTTAAATCAATCTGAGCAACTTGACTCCATTTACAAGAGAAACACATTTTGAATTATTGTATTTCAAAACTCTATTAACATCGTTTGTATTTCATCAGCCTCTACAGTCTGAACACTTTACAAAACCTGTCAGACAAATGTAGAACATGGTGAGTAGTGGAGTAGTGTTTAGTGGAGGATTGAGAACCACCTCTAACAGACCTAGGGTCTGTGTCACAGTGATATCCGGTCTGTCCGAAGACGACGACTGTAACCAATAGATGTAGAGATACAACGGAGACTGGCTCCGCCCACTTACTGTCAAACAGAAACACTGTGAGCGAGCAGCTAAAAGGCTCACGAGGGAGCAGAGCAAAGGAACGTTTCTAGAGAGTGAGTTTTGCTGGTGGAGTGATGTAAAAGCGCTCGTTAAAGTAAAATACGAGCGCGGCTGTTTGATTTGTGTGGATCTCATTTGCGTTCTCAGATTTTGACAGTGATTTGCTTTCATACATCTCCCCCATTTCTACCTGCAATGCCGGCACCGATGTTGTTTTAAAGGCCCCACTACATATTCTTCATGCTTGTATTACATCCAGTTTCCACAACAAGGTTTTAGACGGCGACCTATATGCCACACATCCATAGTCTAGAGCTGATCTTATCAGACCCATATATACAGCTTTCAAAGCAGCCCTGTCAGCTCCCCACTCTGCTCCCACCAAACATCTCATTACATTTAAAAGCTTTTTACATTTATTTACCATTTTATCAATATGTACATTCCAGGTGAGCCGAGCATCAAACCACATTCCTAAAAATGTGTACGAGTCCTTTTCAGCTCTTTACCATATAAATACATCTTGACCTCTGTTCCAATGTTCTTTCTTGTAAAGAAAAGGGTATTTCTTTCTTCCCCATTCCAATGACCACTGTTCCACTCTTTAGATTGTTTCCTGCATCTGTTTCTCAACATATTCCACATTCCTACTTCTTTTCCACAGCGCCCCATCATCTGCAAATAAAGATCTCCCTATATGTTGTCCAACATTTTCATACACATCTCAATCATGATTGAAAACAATGAAGGACTAATCACACTTCCTTGTGATGTTCCATTGTCCACCAAATGGCCGACAAACACCTTCCCGCTCTCACTTCTGTAGAGCGACCAAACTAAACATCTTGAACCCATCTGAACATTTTACCCGATATTCCTAATCTTTTCATTTTGATTAAAAGTCCCTCTTTCCACAGTAAATCATACACTTTCTCCACATCAAAAAATACTGCTACCACTACCTCCTTATTCACTTGTGCCTTCCTCACCTCTGCTTCTAGACATGCTACTGGATCCATTGTTCCCTTCCTTTCCTAAAGCCACTGTGATGTTTTGACCTGAGATTCCTTGTTTCCAGATAATATGTCAGTCTTTCTGTGATCATTCGCTCCATGATTTTACACATGTGTAAAGTCAAAGCTATTGGTCTATAGTTAGATGGATTGGTGGGATCTTGTCCTGGTTTCCTGGTCGGTATTATAACTGCTTGTTTCCAAAGTCCTGGTAATTTTCCTTCCTGCCAAACTTTGTTATACAAATGCAAAATCACCTCTAATGCTACATCAGACAGACGGTTCAACATGATGTATCAGAAACCTGGTCTTTACCTGGAGCTGTTAGACCTGATTTACTTATGGCCCTTTTTATGTCTTCCAAAGTGAAGGAGCATTAATTGCATCGTCCCTCTCTCCATCTGCTTCCAACAATTCTTTATTTGCTTCACTTGTTCTGTGTCTTCCACTTAAACCCTCCTCTGACATATTTCCAGAACTATGGAGCTCAACCAGTGCTTCAGCTAACATTTCTGCCTTTGCTTCATCATCGTTAGCCACCACTCCACCATTTTCCAATACTGGATACCCTCACTCCCGTTTTACTCACTCATTTCTTTATCATTCCCCAAACTTGGTTAATTGAAGTGCTTCTCCCTATTGTGTCACAAAATGATCTCCAATACTTCCTTTGACTTTCTGTGATAGTTTTCCGTACTACTGCTTGCATTCTCTTGTACTCGATTACATTTTTGAAGTGATGGGTGTTTTTTAAAAGCTCAAAAGTCTTATTTCGTTTCTTTATGACCTCACTGCACTCATAATTCCACCATGGAACTAACTTCTGCCTCTTTGTACCGTTTCTTCTTATAATCGTCTGATTGGCAGCTCCAATTATTGCATCTCTCACATTTTCATTAAATATTTCTGTATCCTGTTCTCCATCTATATCTTTAAAACTCGATTCACTAGTTTCTCTAAACTGATCCCACTGAGCCTTTCTGCTGTATCTTCTGAACCCACCCTGCTTCCACTAGCTACTCTACAGAAAATGGGGTAACGATCACTTCCAACAGTAGAATGCTTCCATAACTCCCACACACAAATACCTGCCAATGACCGTGATGCTATTGTCAGGTCTAAACTTGACTTAATCCTTGTGGAACTCCCATCATTGAAACATACCAGTCCCAAGGAGTCCATCACATCCTCTACTATCAATCCATTCCCATCAGTCTTTTCCTCCCCAGGGAGTACTATGGGCATTCAAATCACCGCACCACATGACCCTTCTTCTGTCTAGTCCCTTTATTGCCTCCAATGCTTCTGATTCAAATCGTTGACACTGATTGTAGAAATTCACCACGACCAAACTTTCATCCCCTATCCACACTTCAACAACTACATCTTCTAGGTCTTTTCCTTTTTCTATCTCTCCATAAGAAATTCCTTGCCTAACAAAGGTAGCACTTCCTCCCCCATTACCCCTTCTCTCTCCCTTCTTATGCTCACATATCCCTGAATCACAACATCTAAGTTTGACTGAAGCCAAGTCTCTTCAACACACATTATATCTGGTTCATCTTCTAACCCATTAAGAAAAGCTTTACATTCTTGGCCATTTGCCAACAGACTCCTTGCATTCCACTGGAGAATTAACATGATGACTGATCCTGTGAACACCATTCTTTGTTTAACTGTTCCTGTTTTTGAAGCTCTTCCTGAACAGCCGTCCCAGTCACCCATGAATATTTAAATATCTTGCTGCACTCTTTACTATTATTTCAATCTTCTCAGATCTCCCTTTTGCTTGGAATGTGCAGTTAACTACTTCAGCCATGAAATACACAAAGCTCTCCTTATTTATTATCAATATATTCCCATAAATAATATATTCATATATATTCTCATCTCCCCTTTGCGTCTTTGTCACACGTTGTTCATTTGACTGTTGAGTCGGTTCCTTCCTTGATATATCTCCCCCCCTCTCCCCTCTACTCTCCCTCTGGACCATATTTGCTGCTCATATGATATATTCATGTTCACTTTTATCTGCTGCACTTCCACTGCCTTCTTCCTCTCTTCACACCCACCATAGGCCACACTATGTGCACTTCCGCAATCTGCACATTTGAGCTCTGTCCCGTCCTCACATTCCCCATACTCATGTTCCCCTCCACATCTTCCACACTTTAGTTTCCCTTTGCACCCTGCAGCAATATGTCCATATGTTTGTCATTTGAAACACCTCACAGGTGGTGGGACAGAAGCTCTTACAGAGGAACTTATATATCCCACAGTGACTTCATCAGGCAACGCCCTCTCTTGGAAATCCAGCAGCACTGACAAACTATCAACCCTCTCTCCTCCTCTTCCTGCTTGCAGACGTTTCATCTCTATCATGTTTCCACCTCTTATGCTTGATCTCATATTCTCCATCTTTTCCTCCACTGGGACACCAAATATAACTCCTCTCACAAAGGGCCCATCACTGGTCTTCTTAGCGTTCTCAACCACCATGTTGCACACTGTTTTCAGCTTCATTGCTTTCTCTCTCTGCTCCTCATCCTAACACTTGATCAACAAGCCGCCGTCACCCAGCACCTTCGCCATCAACATTTCACAGACTTCCTCCTTCAACCCGCGAGTCGGCGCCACCGGACTAACTTTCCTGATATCACATCCAAACTAATACCAGATACACGACTCTGATTCCTGACTCGTCTATCTTTCCGTACTTCAGTCCAGTTCTTGTAATCCATATCCTCTCTCCCACCCTCTCCATCACTATTCCCTCCATCCTTAGTCACAGATCACTTTATGCACAATCCGCTGATACTACTTCTCCAAACTCTCCGTCCGTCTCTCTCGCATCACTTCCCCCCCGTCACAATTTATACACGCCAGGTAAACATTAATAACAACAATAAAAATAACAGAGCCTAATCCTATCCTGTGTAATAACTTCAGGCAGCTAATAACAGTCCTAAGTACAGCACTTTATACAGGTGAAGGGAAACAAGCCACAGGTTCCACAATGTGCTGAACACACAGGCTGACTTCATCATTACAACATATTGATTGGTTGTTCACTCATATGGACTAAACCAACATCCCTGAACAAACACAAGTCCAGACTTACTCTCACTCACACACACTTGACACAATTACATTTTATTTCTCTTTTGTTGGTTGTAATGTATTGATATGTTATCATATTTCATATCTTTTAAAAGTATCTTGTCAATAATATTGTACTTGGTCATATCTTATGCATATTCATTTTATGTTCTCTGTAATATTGTTAATTTTAATATTAAATATGTGGAGACTTCAAATAAGCCCAGTTGGCTTTCTGCCTCTTCCTACACTGTGATATTATTTATCTCTGTTATGTTTGTTTATTTTTATTTTATTGTTTAAATGTTGCAAAATAAATAAATAAATTAAACTAAACATGATGACTCATCAGGAGTCTTTGTGTTTATGTCACCTGATGAATGAAGTCCACTGTTCTCTCTCTTCTAGCTCTGTTTTTGGTCTCCACCACCTCCTGAGGGAAACATCTGTCTCTTTAGCTGCTGAATGCTCCACTATGTTCACCAGCTAGTCTCTGACTGAGTCTGTCTGCTGTTTGCTGCTGAGCAGGTAGTGAACAGAGGCTTCATCACAGCTTGTTGGATGAAAACAGCTGCTGCTGGAAACACTGAGACTGAACCAAACAGGAAATGTACTGCAGAACCAAAACTAGGAGCTAAAAGAGGCTCAAAAGCTCTGTAGAGCTGCAGAGATGGAGACGCTTCTCTGTGGGTTCATCAGCACCACACCACTCTTCACCATCACACAGAGTCAGCTGATCCGTTGTCAATATAGAAGTATTGATTGTTGGATGTTTTGTTTTTGTCTTGTGTTTGTGTGATAATGACTGTTGTCTCTCAGAAGTAAAGGAGAAAGTATCCTGAAATCACTACAGAGCCATAAACCCTCTGATGGAGGAGGTCGGGGGGGATGGTTGAATTTGGACGTAGTGGGCGGGGCATACGCTGCTGAATGAGCCAGGAGTTTCTATTGGTTCACTGTAAACACTGACGGGAGGTCACTGTGATGAGCGACATGGAGGTAAGTTGACATTATATTGCTGTTTTGTCACAATGATTTTAAATGTAGCAGCACTTCACTTTGTTCTCATGTTGTTAGTGTCGTTAAAGAACAACATGGAGGACTGTGTTCACATGAAGCCTCACTTTCTCACAAAGCTCAGGATTTAGTTAAATTGTGTCATACATGCGTAGCTAACCTGAGCTAACATGACATGACGCCCGGCATGACATGACGCCCGGCGCCAGGCCTGAGATCCCGAAGGAACTGCGGAGAAAACGTCGGGGCTGTAGGTCTGGCGCTAAGCGGAGGGCTTCGAGGAGGATATTCAAACCCTCGGTACCGGCGATTATAATGGGGAACGTGAGGTCTTTAGCAAATAAGACGGACGAGCTCGGCGCGCTGGTAAAGACCGGGAGGGTCTTCCGTGAGTGTAGCGTCATGTGTTTCACGGAGACATGGCTGCACGCGGATTTCCCCGACCACAGTGCGTCGGTGCCCGGCTTCAGGACTTTTCGGGCGGACAGAGACGTTATACAGAGCGGTAAGAAAAGAGGTGGCGGGATTGCAGTGTATGTGAACGAGAGGTGGTGCAATCCCGACCACCTGTGTGTGAAGGAACGTTTCTGTAGCCCGGATATTGAACTGTTAGCCGTGGGAATGCGTCCTTACTATTTGCCGAGGGAGTTCTCATCCGCCATTGTTGTGGCTGTGTACATACCTCCATCAGCTGACGCTGAGAGAGCAGTGGACACCATCCACTCCACTATATCTGGACTGATGAGTCAACATCCTGGTGCATTTTTGGCAATTACTGGAGACTTTAATCACACCACCCTGGATAAAGTACTGCCAACTTTTCACCAATATGTTGACTGCCCCACACGGAACAATAAAACTCTGGACCTACTGTATGCAAATGCCATTGATGCATACAGTACCACTGCCCTCCCCCCGCTTGGCAGGTCCGATCACAACCTGATCCTGTTGACACCCAGGTATGTTCCTCTGGTACAGAGACAGCCTGTGACCACTAGGACTGTGAGGAGGTGGTCTCAGGAGGCTAAGGACGCCCTGCAGGACTGCTTTGAGTCAACGGATTGGGATGTGCTGTGTGGACCACATGGGGTGGACATCAACAGCATGACGGACTGTATCACAGAATACATAAAATTCTGTGAACACACTATCATTCCATCCCGGACTGTACACTGCTTCCCTAACAACAAGCCATGGATCACCAGCGACCTGAAAGCACTTCTTAATAAGAAGAAAGCTGCTTTCAGGTCTGGGGACAGGGACGAGCTCAGGAGAGTCCAGCGTGACCTGAAGGTGAAGATCAGGGAGTGCAAGGACACCTACAGGAGGAAGCTGGAGGCCAAACTCCAGCAGAACAATGTGAGGGAGGTGTGGACCGGGATGAAGCTGATTACTGGCTTCAAGGTTGGAGGGAGACAACCAGGGGGCTCCCTGGAGAGGGCCAACAAGCTAAACTCTTTCTTCAATAGATTTAGCTCACAGCCCTCATCTGTCTCCTCAACACACCTCACCTCACAAACACCTCGGCTGCCTCCTCCCCTCCCCCCTCTGTCCCCCCTGGTGAGCGGCACGGACAATGAGCCCTCTACTTCAAAGGGCTCTTCCACCACCGACACCATGACCACCCTCCCCCCCCTCTCTGTGACGACTGGCCAGGTTAGAAGACAGCTGGAGAGACTCCACCAAGCAAAGGCTGAGGGACCTGATGGCATCAGCCCCAGGGTCCTGAAGACCTGCGCCATCCAGCTGTCTGATGTCCTACAACACCTCTACAACCTGAGCCTGAAGCAGGAGGAAGTCCCGGTGCTGTGGAAGACGTCGTGCCTGGTTCCTGTTCCTAAGAAGACGACACCATCTGGCCTCAATGACTACCGACCAGTTGCCCTCACATCCCATGTGATGAAGGTGCTGGAGAGGCTGGTCTTGGCCCACCTCCGACCGCAGGTAAAATCATCACTGGACCCTCTGCAATTTGCATACCAGCCTCATGTGGGAGTGGACGACGCCATCATCTACCTGCTGCAACGAGCTCAGTCGCACCTGGATGGAATCGGTGGCTCTGTGAGAATCACTTTCTTTGACTTCTCCAGTGCATTTAACACCATCCAACCAGTGCTACTGAGTGAGAAGCTGCGGGAGGTGGGGGTTAACGCGTCCACTGTCTCCTGGATCACTGACTACCTCACAGGCAGACCACAGTTTGTCCGACTGGGCCGTGTGCTGTCTGATACGGTGGTCAGTGATACTGGAGCCCCACAGGGAACTGTTCTGTCTCCCTTCCTGTTCACCCTGTACACCACTGACTTCCAGTACAACTCAGGGTCATGCCATCTGCAGAAGTTCTCTGATGACTCTGCAGTGGTCGGGTGTATAAGGGACGGACGGGAGGAGGAGTACAGGGCAGTAGTGGATGACTTTGTGGAGTGGGCCGGTAGAAATCACCTGCTTCTGAACGTGGCCAAGACCAGAGAGATGGTGGTCGACTTCAGGAGGAGGACGACGGCTCCACAGCCACTGAGAGTTCTGGGAGAGGACGTGGACATGGTGATGGAGTACAAGTACCTGGGTGTCTCCATCGACAGCAGACTGAGCTGGAAGGCCAACATCAACGCTGTGTACAAGAAGGGGATGAGTCGACTCTTTTTCTTGAGGAAACTTCGATCCTTCAACGTGTGCAGCAAGATGTTGGAGATGTTCTACCAGTCTGTTGTGGCCAGTGCACTGTACTTCGCCGTAGTCTGCTGGGGGAGCAGCATTGGAGCCGGAGACACCAACAGACTTAACAAACTGGTTAAGAAGGCCGGCTCCATCATCGGCTGTAACCTGGACTGTCTGGAACAGGTGGTGGAGAGGAGGACACTGAAGAAACTATCATCCATATTGGATAACCAGGACCACCCTCTCCACCACCTACTGCAGGGACAGCGGAGCACTTTCTCCAACAGAATGATCCAGCTCCGCTGTCATAAGGACAGGTACAGGAGAACATTCCTGCCTACTGCTGTAAGACTGTACAATAAATCACCTCGGGCCAAATCAAATCGTTAAACCTCTGCACTACTGTTTATTTAGTTGATTTAATATTATTCTGTTCTATTCACTGTGTATATAGTGTGCATTTTTTATATAACATCTTTACTATATTATAACTGTATATATTGTGACATGTGTATCTTTCTTGTATTTTTCTTTTTATATAATATTAAGATTTTTTTACCTGTGACCTATTGCTGCTCTGTAACAAAATAATTTCCCCTCGCGGAATCAATAAAGTTAGTATCTATCTATCTATCTATCTATCTATCTATCTATCTATCTAACATAGTCATGCCTCAGGCGTACGTTACTCCCTTACCAGGAGCTTATAACATCACACGTTTGTTAAAATGATCAGTTAAGTTACGTGACATTTGTAGTTGACAAACGAGCTAACGTTTGCTGACAAACAAGCTAACGTTAGCTGACAAGCTAACTAACGTTAGCGGCAGCTCGTCTGCCTGCATCCGACCGTAGTTGACCTTGGAAAGTAACTTTTAATGCCTTCACTTTCAAACTTCAGAGGTTCACTAATATCTTACTGAGATTATAACGATTTTACAGATGATTTATGCTTCATTTGATGTCCATAAACGGACCAACAGGAGCTCAGGTCGACCGGTTGTGAACCTGAAATATCACTTTAAATCCAGTAACGTTACAAACTTTGAGATTAATTACACGGATAAACTGAATTTGAGTATTTTGCTCTTTTTGTTTTGTGAAATAAAACTAACTGTACATTTTGTTTTGTTACAGGGAGCCAGGAGCAAACAGCTCAGTTCATCAAGCTGAAGGGGAGAACGACGACCTCTTCACCTGGACAAACATTCAGCAGCCGTAGCTTTGAATGAAGACATTAGTCCATTTGTAATATCTCCATTTGACCATCCTGTACTTAAGGTTACAAGTACATTAGCTCTCATCCAATACAAAGCCTTTACTAATAGGACAAACAGTGGAGAGGACAATACGCTTCTGATGTGTTGTTGTTGTTGTCACACAGATGACAGTTGTGATGTCACCTTTTTCTTTTATTTATTTAATCCCACAATAAGACATCCATGTAAATGATTTCTATGTGTATTTGTGTATATTCTGCTGTGTAAAATGTGTCAATCTTCTAAGTTCGCATCGTTGTGTTGACATTATTGATTTCTCAATGTGACAATTGTGGAGAAAATAATCCTGCAAGCAAAAAAAGGGACAATTTATTGAAAAAAAGGAAAGTATGTCCATATGTGTTACTGCAAGTTAATAAACACGTTTGCTGACATTTGTTTCTGTTGTTTTTGTTAACTGTCTTCTGCCTAAAGGATTGCAAGTATCCAGACTCTGTTCTCTACTAGAAAGATTCATTGAGAAATAAATATATATATACATTTATGAATATATATATATATATATATATATATATATATATATATATATATATATATATATATATATATATATATATATATATGTGAATGAAATAAAAAAGTTATTGATAAATACATTATTTTATTTACAAGAACTGCAAATTATTGAAAATTAGTTATTTAACATAGCAACTGATTGAATTATTAACTGATTATTAATTTAGAAAAACTATGAAAAAGAACTATGAATTAATTATTGAATATATGATTGAAAAACTGATTAAAACTAAAACCTTTACAATATAAATATATATATCTGTATATATAGGATAATCCTTCTGAGCAGGCATTCTAGGCCCGGGAGCCTATATTGTTTCATCAACATATAGGCAGCATAAAGTTAGCTAGTGACGCAAACAGGAAGTCCTCTGTAGCATAGGCCGTCTCATTTCAGAGGCCGCTCGGTCCAGCCTTTGTGGTCCTCAAAGGACGCGGCCGACATGGACCGCGAGGACTGGGTCCACTGAAAGATGCAGCCGCTGGATTGGGACATATGCAGTGTTTACAGTGGAAGCAGATACCGGGATCCAAGTCAAACCCACCACTAGAAACTCCTGGTTCATTCAGCAGCGTATGCCCCGCCCACTACATCCAAACTCAACTCATAGGTTTTCGTTTTGAAAACGTAGGTTTTTGATTTGCAGCCAAACATTCTAGTTTCATAAGCAAAACTAACAAATAATTTATTCTCAGTTTTTATATTTTCACTTACAAACTTGATTTTTGATTGCAGTGTGAGATTTCTTTTGTTTGCGTAATAAATATACCTTCATACTGTGTACCCCTAGAACTTCGGTCCAGTCCTAAATAAACCTCTTTGGGCTCTGACACACCATGTCCACAATCAGCTGTTGGTTCTTCACTGAGCGTCTGTGGCCGACTGTCACCTGTAGTTTCAACAAGTCGATTCTTATCAGCCAGGGAACTGTCTCTCAGTGCAAAACAAACCACAACCAGGTAAAGCTGAACTCCTTTAAAACAGAAAAACATTCCTATTGTGATGATTCATCAAGACGCTTTAAACAGATTGTTTGTTTGTCTGTTTGTCTTTTCACAATAATGTCTGGACTAAAGGGCAACACACACTGGTGGCAGATGACGAGCATCAAAACATCAACTATTGTTTGATATGAGTCCACAAACCTGCAGAGTGATGACGTGGACGCATGTCAACCCAACGTGTCAGGATACACCACTGTCCTATTTTCTAATGTTGAAACAAGTTTCATCATTTCCCTCCCTGTTTGGGCTCATCCTGGCTACTGTTCCCTGACTACTTCTGTCTGTATTGATGGTCTGATGTGGGGCACAAACAGTTTGATGAGTCTCTGGTAGTTTGAGGTCAACTTGGTGTGTCAGGGTCATATTAACCAGGCTGACAGTGTGACAGAGAACAAGTCTCCAGCTCTACCTCCTCTATCAGACTGATTGTCTGTGGCTACAGCAGGCCTCTTCATACCTGAGAGTTTCCAGTCTCCAGTGTGGATCATCCCGTCCAGCAGACAGCAGCTTCACTCCTGAGTCTCCTGGATGATTGTAGCTCAGGTCCAGCTCTCTTAGATGGGAGGGGTTGGAGCTCAGAGCTGAGGCCAGAGAAGCACAGCCTTCCTCTGTGATCAGACAGCCTGACAGGCTGCAAACACACAAAACAACACACATGTCGGTTATTGTTGGTTAAATCTTTGCACTACTGTTTATTTAGTTGATTTAATATTATTCTGTTATTCTATTTCATTGTGTATATAGTGTGCATTCTTTATCTAATATCTTTACTCTGTTGTTATAATTGTATATATTGTGTATTGACATGTGCATTTTTTATATTATATTTACTGTAACCTATTGCTGCTTGCAACAAAATAATTTCCTCTTGCGGGATCAATAAAGTTACTATCTATCTATCTATCTATCTATCTATCTATCTATCTATCTATCTATCTATCTATCTATGTCAATTAATCTGAGGGAACTGTGAGTGCTGGAAGGTTACAGCACTACTGAGATACTGTCTGCTACTGTGTGGTTACATTAACATTGTTACTGATTGTTTTCTAGTCACAGCCAAACACTGATAACATTACTGATAACTGATATAACAGCAGAGTGAGAAAAAAAGAAAAGACTATTAAACATGTTTAAATTATTTTTTTAAATAATGGAAACAAAATAAACACAATTGATTTAAAACCATTCAAGCAAAGACACAATTGTATGCAGGTTAAGAGATTATCCATTAATGTAAATAAGGATAAATGTGGTCATCAGTGGAACATATTGATGAATCCTGACCTGAGAGTTTCCAGTTCACAGTGTGGACTCTCCAGTCCAGCAGAGAGCAGCTTCACTCCTGAATCCTGCAGGTTGTTGTTACTCAGGTCCATCTCTCTCAGACAAGAGGACTGGGAGCTGAGAACTGAGGACAGAGCTTCACAGCTTCTCTCTGAGAGGTTACAGTCACTCAGTCTGAAGAGACAACAATCAACAAGAAGAAAAATTACATCATCAGGATGAGGGGTGGATATTTAATGTTGTTGTTTGGTGTAAAATACTAAATTAGGCTTTTCTGTTGTCTTCCTGACTTGTTTAAAAGAGAGAGAGAGAGAGAGAGAGAGAAGACAAAGTGAGTGATAAAGAGAAATTAAACTTCATATTCTGATTTCATGTCGGTTACCTTCCAAAGCAGAAATAAACAACCATCAAACTCTCAGCAGATCATCACTGTAGAGACAGACATTCAAGTTTTCAGTCTCTTTTCCACTTCTGCTCTTCATTCATTAATTATTTCAAACATAACATCACAAAGCATAAATAAGAGGAACAACAGGATGACTCTGTGATGTTTTAATGTGAATGAAAACTGTGTTTCAAACGCTGTCATTGTTTTTAATCCACTGTGGATCAAATGTGTCTGTTCTACAAGGTTTTAATGATGTGATGGAAACACAAACAGATATTCACAAAAAATACTTTTGGACCCTAGTTTAATCTCTGAAATTAGTTCCTCTGGTTCCAGAGTTCTGGTTAATTTCCTGGTAAAAAAATGGTTCATAAAAGTAGTTTAGAAACACATTTAAATCATTGAAGACAAACTAACTTGATCTGACCTCAGAGTTTCCAGTTCACAGTGTGGACTCTCCAGTCCAGCAGACAGCAGCTTCACTCCTGAATCCTGCAGGTTGTTGTTACTCAGGTCCATCTCTCTCAGACTAGAGGACTGGGAGCTGAGAACTGAGGACAGAGCTTCACAGCTTCTCTCTGAGAGGTTACAGACACTCAGTCTGAAGAGACAACAATCAACAAGAAGAAAAATTACATTATCAGGATGAGGGGTGGATATTTAATGTTGTTGTTTGGTGTAAAATACTAAATTAGGCTTTTTTGTTGTCTTCCTGACTCGTTTATAAGAGAGCGAGAAAAAGAGAGAGAGAGAGAGAGAGAGAGAGAGAGAGAGAGAGAGAGAGAGAGAGAGAGAGAGGACAAAGTGAGTGATAAAGAGAAATTAAACTTCATATTCTGATTTCATGTCGGTTACGTTCTAAAGCAGAAATAAACAACCATCAAACTCTCAGCAGATCGTCACTGTAAAGACAGACATTCAAGTTTTCATTCTCTTTTCCACTTCTGCTTTTCTACTTTTTTTCATTCATTAATTATTTCAAATATAACACCACGAAGCATAAATAAGAGGAACAACAGGATGACTCTGTGATGTTTTAATGTGAATGAAAACTGTGTTTCAAACGCTGTCATTGTTTTTAATCCACTGTGGATCAAATGTGTCTGTTCTACAAGGTTCTTATGATGTGATGGAAACAGAAATTCACAATAATTACTTTTGGACTCTAGTTTAATCTCTGAGATTATTTCCTCTAGTTCCATAGTTCTCGTTAATTTCCTGGTGAAAAAGGGTTCATAAAATCTAAAATCCTGATGAACAAATTCAAAGATTCAGAAAGAAAGAGGCTGTTTACACTGCATAGAGCTGATAGTTTAGAGACATTTAAATCATTGAAGACAAACTAACTTGATCTGACCTCAGGGTTTCCAGTTCACAGTGTGGACTCTCCAGTCCAGCAGACAGCAGCTTCACTCCTGAATCCTGCAGGTTGTTGTTACTCAGGTCCATCTCTCTCAAACTAGAGGACTGGGAGCTGAGAACTGAGGACAGAGCTTCACAGCTTCTCTCTGAGAGGGTACAGACACTCAGTCTGAAGAGACAACAATCAACAAGAAGAAAAATTACATTATCAGGATGAGGGGTGGATATTTAATGTTGTTGTTAAATACTAAATTAGGCTTTTCTGTTGTCTTCCTGACTCGTTTAAAAGAGAGAGAGAGAGAGAGAGAGAGAGAGAGAGAGAAATTAAACTTTATATTCTGATTTCATGTTGGTTGTGTTCGAAAGCAGAAATAAACAACCATCAAACTCTCAGCAGATCGTCACTGTACAGCCAGACATTCAAGTTTTCAGTCTCTTTTCCACTTCTGCTCTTTATTATTAATTATTTCAAACATAACATCACAAAGCATAAATAAGAGGAACAACAGGATGACTCTGTGATGTTTTAATGTGAATGAAAACTGTGTTTCAAACGCTGTCATTGTTTTTAATCCACTGTGGCTCAAATGTGTCTGCTCTACAAGGTTTTAATGATGTGATGGAAACACAAACAGATATTCACAAAAAATACTTTTGGACCCTAGTTTAATCTCTGAAATTAGTTCCTCTGGTTCCAGAGTTCTGGTTAATTTCCTGGTAAAAAAATGGTTCATAAAAGTAGTTTAGAAACACATTTAAATCATTGAAGACAAACTAACTTGATCTGACCTCAGAGTTTCCAGTTCACAGTGTGGACTCTCCAGTCCAGCAGACAGCAGCTTCGCTCCTGAATCCTGCAGGTTGTTGTTACTCAGGTCCATCTCTCTCAGACTAGAGGACTGGGAGCTGAGAACTGAGGACAGAGCTTCACAGCTTCTCTCTGAGAGGTTACAGACACTCAGTCTGAAGAGACAACAATCAACAAGAAGAAAAATTACATTATCAGGATGAGGGGTGGATATTTAATGTTGTTGTTTGGTGTAAAATACTAAATTAGGCTTTTCTGTTGTCTTCCTGACTCGTTTATAAGAGAGCGAGAAAAAGAGAGAGAGAGAGAGAGAGAGAGAGAGAGAGAGAGGACAAAGTGAGTGATAAAGAGAAATTAAACTTCATATTCTGATTTCATGTCGGTTACGTTCTAAAGCAGAAATAAACAACCATCAAACTCTCTCTATACTTACAGAGCTTTGTTGGAGGCTTTGACCACTGGCAGCAGCCTCAGAAGAGCCTCCTCTGAAGCAGAGTATTTCTTCAGGTCAAACACGTCCAGATCTTTTTCTGATGACAGTAAGATGAAGACCAGAGCTGACCACTGAGCAGGAGACAGTTTATCTGTGGAGAGACGTCCTGAACTCAGGGACTGTTGGATCTCCTCCTCTAGAGAACCATCATTCAGTTCATTCAGACAGTGGAACAGATTGATGCTTTTCTCTGGAGACACATCCTCACTGATCTTCTCCTTGATGTACTGGACTGTTCTCTGACTGGTCTGTGAGCTACTTCCTGTCTGTGTCAGCAGACCTTGTAGGAGAGTCTGATTGGTCTCCAGTGAAAGACCCAGGAGGAAGCGGAGGAACAGGTCCAGGTGTCCATTTGGACTCTGTAAGGCCTTGTCCACAGCACTCTGGTAGAGACGTTTTGGTTTAGGTTTGTCTCTAAAGACTTTAGACAACCGGGAGGTTGTTTGTTCTTCTGACAGCAGATTGACTCCAGACTTGATGAAGGTCAGATGGACATGAAGAGCAGCCAGAAACTCCTGAACACTCAGATGGACAAAGCAGAAGACCTTGTCCTGGTGCAGTCCTCTCTCCTCTCTAAAGATCTGTGTGAACACTCCTGAGTACACTGAGGCTGCTCTGATATCGATGTCACACTCCTTCAGGTCGGATTCATAGAAGATCAGGTTGCCTTTCTGCAGCTGATCAAAAGCCAGTTTTCCCAGAGACTCAGTCATCTTCCTGCTCTCTGGACTCCAGTGTGGATCTGTCTCAGCTCCTCCTTCATACTTGACCTTCTTCAGTTTGGACTGAACCACCAGGAAGTGGATGTACATCTCAGTCAGGGTCTTGGGCAGCTCTCCTCCCTTTCTGGTCTTCATCACATCCTCCAGAACTGTAGCAGTGATCCAGCAGAAGACTGGGATGTGGCACATGATGTGGAGGCTTCGTGAGGTCTTGATGTGGGAGATGATCCTGCTGGCCTGCTTCTTATCTCTGAATCTCTTCCTAAAGTACTCCTCCTTCTGTGGGTCAGTGAACCCTCTGACCTCTGTCACCATGCCGACACACTCAGGAGGGATCTGATTGGCTGCTGCAGGTCGTGTGGTTATCCAGAGGCGAGCAGAGGGAAGCAGTTTCCCCCTGAAGAGGTTTGTCAGCAGCACATCCACTGAGGTGGACTCTGTAACATCAGTCAGGACCTCATTGTTGTGGAAGTCCAGAGGAAGTCGATACTCATCCAGACCGTCAAAGATGAACAGAACCAGGAACTCTTCAAACCTGCAGATTCCTGCTTCTTTGGTTTCACTGAAGAAGTGATGAACAAGTTCCACCAAGCTGTACTTCTTCTCTTTCAGCACATTCAGCTCTCTGAAAGTGAATGGAAATGTGAACTGTATGTCCTGGTGGTCTTTGTCTTCAGCCCAGTCCAGAGTGAACTTCTGTGTTAAGACTGTTTTCCCAATGCCAGCCACTCCCTTTGTCATCACTGTTCTGATTGGTTCCTCTCTTCCAGGTGAGGATTTAAAGATGTCTTCTTGTCTGATGGTTGTTTCTGGTCTGTGTGGTTTCCTGGATGCTGCTTCAATGTGTCTGACCTCATGTTCATCATTGACCTCTGCAGTCCCTCCCTCTGTGATGTAGAGCTCTGTGTAGATCTGATTCAGAAGGGTTGGGTTTCCTGCTTTAGCGATCCCCTCAAACACACACTGGAACTTCTTCTTCAGGTTAGATTTGAGTTCACGCCGACAAACTGCAGCAGGAAGTCCTGAATGAACACACAACAAAGAAGATCAATGAGTCAATGAATAGATTTCAACATGTCATGTCGTCAAAGAATGAGTCTATGAATAAATGTTGGTCCATCTCTTGAGACATTAGTAAACATCACATTTATCCGGCATGTTAAATCTTTAGAGAAATCCTCTTACTGCTCTGCAGACGGTCAGCCAGCTCCTCCTGCTTCATTCTCCTCAGGAAGTGCAGTGTGATCTTCAGAAATGCCTCTCTGCTGCTCCTCCTCTGCTCTTCATCCTCACCGTCCAGCACCTCCTCATCCTCCCTCTGACTCTCTAAGCATTCTGGGTAATCTGAACTCACAACCTTCTGGATCTTCTTCAGCTCGTTCTTCAGAAAAGTGACAATGTTCTCCTCCAGCAGCTGGAACAAAACATTCTATGAATTACACAAACTAAAACCATGGAACCAAACTGGTCTACAAAGTGCAGCATGGAGATGATTGTGAACAGAATAGATGTACATGTAGTAGATGTACAGTAGTTGTACATGTACAGACCATAAATATGGAGTCCAGGTGTTTTTGATGCTGCTGGGCAGACTGACCTCTGGGAACCTCTGAGCTCTCCTGGTCCTCTCTGTGGAGGAATCATGAAGAATCAGCTCACATTGTGTCTGTCCACTCAGAGACCAACACAAGGTAAAGGTCCATGAAGTGATATCTGGATGTGGATCAGGTGAGTCCCTGTAGTGGTGAAGGTTTACTAGTCCTGCTGATCCCGCTGAGAATCAACAGCTTAGTCTTTCAGCTCACTGTCTTCTTCACCAGTCACTTTGGTTTAGTCCCAACAGGTCTCACCAAGCCCTCCATGGAGCTCTCCCTCCCTCACTGTACACTGCTGAAGTGCCCTGGAGCAAGGCACCCAGAACCTCCAGCTGCTCCAGTGGAGCGTCTCAGTGTCAGACTGGTTGTACTGGGCAGCTCCCAGTGTGAGTGTGTTTCAATGAAGAAGAGTGTTGGTGCTCAGAGAACTTCATCTGAGTCAGTAAATGTTTAAAACCTGGAGATCTGACAACAGAGAGTCTGATAGAAACACATCTTCATCATCTTCATCATCACTTTGAAATCCTCACCTTTGATCAACAGAGTGGCGTCCATCTTTGAAGACTATAGGACGATCCATAGACCAGTCACTCTTCATGGACACACAGCTGGGTTCAGGTTCAGGTTCTTCCAGCTTCCTCCTGATAGAAACACCAGATACATTCTGCACTGAGACAAAACTTGTCAGTGATTTAATAAACCTACTGTACAGAGGTCGTGTTCACACACACACACACACACACACACACACTCTGATATGAGCTCATCAGAGGAAGCTCCAATACTCTGCACTCAACTCTGTCAGCAACACAGTGATGCAGGAAGCCAAAGCACTCTCCACAATCACACACTGTGATATCATGACACCACAGAGCTTACACTGAACGACACATCTCTCTTCAGGAGCAGACGGACAACTTGAAGACAAATGGAACGGACAAGGTCAACATGAAGACAAGGTCAACATGAAGACATGGTCAACATGAAGACAAGGTCAACGTGAAGACAAGGTCAACATGAAGACACAGTCAACGTGAAGACAAGGTCAACATGAAGACACACTCAACGTGAAGACAAGGTCAACATGAAGACACACTCAACATGACTGGTTGTACTGGACTGATAGTCAATGTACTGTCTCGTTGACTTTGTCTAATACAACTTTTTCACACTCATATTGTGTTTTGTCGTGATTGATTATAATGAAAACACTGTACTTGATGCACGACCAGTTCTGTATCATAACTGAGGATCAGAACAGCTAGCTCATTGTTTCATAAGGTTTAAATTACTTACTCTGGGTCATAAGAACGGCGTCCATCTTTGAAGTTAATCAGAGCACCTTTAGAGCGATCACTCTTCATGGACACACAGCTGGGTTCAGGAGACTTTTCTCTCTGCTGCTGTGAACTGATAGAAACACTGACATTTACTGAACATACAATCTTCATATCTCTGCTTTCATTGGACGGTAAAAGTTATTTCATTTCAATTAAAGTATGTCTTTGGAACACGTCTTGCTTATGTTCATTCAACATGGGATACTTGTTGTATTTCCTGCAGCTTTTTTTGAACCAGTGTGTTGTTGGTCAGATGTCTGAAGACTTAAGACTGTTGACCTGTCACATCACTCATGTATGTGGTTTGGTCCTCTCCTGTCTGATAAACTAACATCCATGTTCTCCTACACGGCTTCTCTAAACCGCCTCCCAGCCTCAGCTCACATCAGCTCCAGACTCTGGTGCTGGTCTACAGGGAAGTGAAGGGAACTGGTCCTTCCTACTGAGGAGCCATGGTCAAACCCTACACTCCTCCTCTACCTCTGGACGTTTGTCCGTCCTGTCCCTCAGAGGACCCTGTGGTCTCTGATCTCCATCCTCACTCTGTTCTGTTCTGGTCCCACAGTGGTGGAATGAAGTACTGAAGTCAGGACAGCAGAGTCACTGAACATCTTCCACCACCATCTGAGAGCCATCTGTCACACGACACCTCCACACAGCTGACGTACATCTCATGTCTTTAACACATTAAAACGTAGCTCTCTAACACACTTTCACTTGTTTACTTGAGAAGGATGTACTTTCATGTTCTCATGACATGTACCTGAAGATCTGGTTCAGTTTGACTGCTCTGATTGTGAATCACTGGACTGTAATGAACTCTGTCCCTCATTGGTTGTCTGAACTCAAACACACAGTCCTGGTTGTAGTCTGGACACACAATAGGTAATAAACCACTTCCTGTTTCATCCAGGAAGTGACGATCACTGACGTAGTTCTGGTTTTACTACTAATCGTTACTTTTCAGAAAGCAGGACAAATAGCAGTATCATCACCGGTCCACTCTTCTTCACAGAGTACTTTAATATCAGCAGTAGAAGATCAGTTCTACTGGGAAGCTGTCAGCTACATGTTAAATGTAATGTATACTTACTCTGCAGAAGAGACTTCTCCTCCTTTAAAATCGACGCCATGTTGGTGTGACTGGTTAGTCTCAGGGGACACACAGCTGGGTTCAGGTTCAGGTCCAAGGGACTCTGGTCTCTGATGGATCCTGGCACACAGAGGAAGACCAGCAGGGAAGCTAATTCACTTTTTAGTCTTCAGTCTCAGCAGCTGTTGTAAAAACTAGCAGCTCTCAACAAGAGAAGGATCAATACATCAACGCTTTATGATAAATATATGTCCTCATAAGAACGTGTGTGAGTGCTGTGAATGTGAAGGTTATGAATAAAGAAGCTGTCATTATGTGACACGTAGCATCTTCTAGCACCGCTGGGATTTGAACCGATGACGTTTAATCAACAAGGTTCACACTGCACCAAGAAGCTGATGCCAGACACAGAGATGCACATCTACAACCAACTATGATATTACTGTAGATCAACACTTTAATGTACAAGTACAACAAGAACTACAATGATCCATGATGATTCCTCAGAGCTCAAGATGTCGTCTTGAAACGGTTCAAAACCCAAAAATATTCAGTTTGCAGTGATTCAAAGAAGAGAAACAGCTGATTGTAGAAAGATGAAGTCATCACATTGAAGAGATGAATGAATGAATGAATTGCTTGAACAATGTTTGAAGTGTGAGTGAATGATTGAAGCCGTTCATCTGTAAAACAAGGTGAACAAAGTAATGAGTGTGAATGAATCCAGCTGAACATGAAGTCTGTTGACTGAGTGTAAACCTCACTGACCACCAGGGGGAGCTCAGCAGCTGAGGTAGAAACATAAAGCTCCACCCTCTGGACCTGAGCCCTGAGCCCTCCTCCTGTCACTCTGTGGTGTGTTCAAGTGCTCTCTGTTAATAACACCGTCACACCGCTGGGTCCACAGGGTGAACGCGAGGACTTCAGTCGTTGTCGTGGATACAGCGTGACGTGTGTCGTGTTGAACCTGAGATCATCTCACAGTTTGTCTAAAGAGCTCCAGTCAGCATTTGAATCATCAACTTTATTTAAAATGTTCAGTCTGCTGCTTCAGACAGTGAACGTTTTTTTACTCCCGGTATCATTAGCTCTGGAGAACAACATGAACCTAGACCTCTAGAAATAGTCCCTAGACCTCTAGAACTAGTCTCCAGATCTCTAGAACTAGTCCCTAGACCTCTAGAACTAGTCTCCAGATCTCTAGAACTAGTCTCCAGATCTCTAGAACTAGTCCCTAGACCTCTAGAACTAGTCTGTAGACCTCTAGAACTAGTCTCCAGATCTCTAGAACTAGTCCCCAGACCTCTAGAACTAGTCTCTAGCCCTCTAGAACTAGTCTCTAGACTTCTCTGCGGACATTGGTTCTTCCTTCATAGACTGATCAGTTCATCATAATAACACATTGTCACTGAGTTCATGAAGTTATTTATTAACAGTATAAATGGACCTTTGATCTATGAGAGCACTTTGACCAACAGAGGCCTCAATAAACATGAAATATGAGCTTCATAAAACACCTGAAGTATCAAAGTCTAACCACTGAATCTGTTTTATAGATTTATAGGTTTATTATGAGTCAATGTTCTAGTGATAAGAGCAGAGAAACAGATCTCTGTAACTAGTCCCTTAGAGTGATCATTGAGGATTTAAGGACAATAAAATCAGCTAGAACCAGAACACACTGACCCACAGTGGCCCATGATCGTGGCTCTGACCAGGTTGGAAGAGTACCGATCCTCAAGGTGTGTTGGAGGTCTTTCCATGACATGGGAGCACTGACTGGAAAGCTGACTTTACAAGAGCAGAAGTTGTTCATGGGACCTTAAGCATTGGAGCGTGTTAGATTAGATCCGAAGTTCTGATCCAGATTCATCGTGATGTAAGCTGGTTTACCAACGAGAGACAAACTAATACTAACGTTTATTACTTCTCTCTGCAGGGAAGTCCTACCAACCTTTCATACAGGAAGCGGAGATGAGTGCTATAAACACCACCAGTAATAAACCTAAGAGCAGAATCATCAACAGCATCCGAGGGCTTAAGAGTAGAGGCAGAGGTAATCCCCCAGTCCTTCAAGACCTCCACTGGTTCCCCATACAGCAAATAATCCAGTTCAAGGTTGTCCTCATCACAAAAACAGCCCTTCACAACCCTGAACCCCTTCATACCTTTAGACCTCCTGCATCCCCCCCCCCCACTCTGTCCAAGCATCAGACCTGGGGGGACAGGGTCTCCTCCATTGCTGAACCCCCCCACCCTGGAACTCTCTCCTCCAGCACCTCAGACATTCTCAGTCACTTAAAACTCACCTATTTAAATCTGCTTTTAACCTGTGAAGCTAGTTATGTTTTTGTGTTGTTCCTGTTATTAATTAACAGTATAAACGGTCCTTTGATCTATGAGAGCACTTTGACCAACAGAGGCCTCAATCAACATGAAATATGAGCTTCATAAAACACCTGAAGTATCAAAGTCCAGACTTTAGTCCAGCATCAGAACTCAGTCTAACGACTGCATGTGTTTTATAGATTTATAGGTTTATTATGAGTCAATGTTGAAGAGAAAGAGCAGAGAAACAGCAAACATCACGTTAGTAAGAATGAAGATGTTGAAGGTAAAACAGGATCATGAGAAGTGTTGAGTGTGATACCTTTTCATGTTGCTGATCAGCTGCAGCCACCTGATGAAGACAGACAGACGGGTTCATCGTTAGTCTTCAGTCTCGTTTGATTTGTGTCTCATCAGGAAATCAGATGTGTTTCTGCATGTCGACTTTAAAGACAGCCAGCTGTAGCTTCAAGGATCTGTTGTCAGATCAGCGCTGTGCTGTGGACTCATGATCAAAGACAGGAGGTCAACACACAAACCAACAAAGAGCAGCTCGCTTGTCATCAATTCAAGTTCCACTTACTCAGTTTCTCCTCATGGACTTCAACACTCTGGACCGGGTCTGTGTGGAACAAGAGTTTTGTGTTGATGCGAGTGTGACGATGATGAAATCCTCTTCTTCTTCTTCATCAGTCCTCAGTGTCTTCAGGCTGCTGTCACACTCCAACACTTTAATAAACCAGTGTGAAGCTGCAGCACTCAGTTCAAAGATCAGCTGCATCATGTTTATAGGACTTTATATGATACGTGTTAAAGTTTAACCCACAGCATCTTCACACTGGAACAAACCTGAGAACATGAAGCTCCTCCTCACTGACAACATCAACACTCAACACTGTTACTGGCTGTAGAAGAGGACATGGATTCACCTCCAGAGCTGTGAATGAAGCAGCAGGAAGGGTTCATGTTGTAGACCTGGTAGAGATCAAGTCCATCAGAGGTTCTGCTCCATTTAAAGCACAGAGATATGGACCGTTGCTGTCTTCATGTGTTTGTTAAAGTGATGACATGTAGTCATTCAGACAGAGGAGACTTTTACATGGACCTCACAGCTTCATTCACACATGAACCTTTATGGAAAGAGACTCGGTGGTGTTGGGCCGTGTGTTTGATACCTGGGCCTTCAGTGCTGTCCTCCTACAGCTGAACCTCCTCCTAATGACCTCATCATGACGCCACAGCTACGGTAGCATTTGTTTGCTGTACAAATGAAGCTCAACACGTACAAATACACTAAGTGCAGAGTGCAGATCCATGAATACGTGACGGGATGCTGCGTCATTAACGGACGATGAACAGAGTCAGAACCAATCCGGCAACACTGAGACGCTAAAACAGGAATTCATCCTCACACTGAAGATCAGCATTCAGATATGATTCACATCAGAGGAACAACATGAAGCACATCATGAAGACAACTCCACAGAAACACAGAGTTCAACTGAACTTAACACTTCAACACTGAAAGCTAAAGAGTGTTTAGACTTCTG
This sequence comes from Cebidichthys violaceus, assembly GCF_023349555.1. NCBI lineage: Eukaryota > Metazoa > Chordata > Actinopteri > Perciformes > Stichaeidae > Cebidichthys > Cebidichthys violaceus. Next base: position 1,892,952 of record NW_027176628.1, read on the forward strand.
CCGCTTCACGCGTCTTCTTGTTGCTGTGCCACGACTAAATGTGTCCCAGCACAACATAGGACGCAACAATAGTTCCTATCACATGAATCCATATTCATAAAAACAAGTTGTACAAATAATAATAAAGAAACAAGCATATTAAATAATGACATACATAATATGTATGGCAGGTAAAGCTACTGCAGTTCACTCACCAAAGCTGCTGTTCACCATTTAGAGACAAAGTCCATCCTCCTGTCTTTGTTCAACTGTAGAGTGTTTCCTGAAGGCCTCGGGCCTCTCTTCTACCTAGAGACAGAGAGCAGGAATCTGATTGGATAAAAGCTCTCCTTAAAACGAGCTGGGCTGGAAGCAGAGCAACAGAGGAAACAAATAATAACGATCATAATAATGATGAACATCATAATAATAATCAGAATACTTAGAATAATATTCATGATCATAATAATAAACATAAAAACATATTATATTTAATATGTTCCAATCTGTTATTTTATTGTATATATTGTGCATTTTTTTATACTTCATATTTAAATTTTTGACTTTGTTACTATTCAAAAACCTGGACGTAATGAGGGACGCAGGTGAGAGCAAACAGAGAGTCTCTCAGGTGTGTTTCAGTGCAGGAACAAAGGCCCAGGTGAGCTCTCTGGTCCCTGCTGGGTCCTAGTGCTCCACCCCAGTAACAGTCCTGACAGACCCCAGATCAGACTGAACTCCTCTTCTTCATTCAAAGCAACACTTCATCTGGACTTCAACATTCACACTAACAGCAGCTTCTCTCTGCCTGCTCACACAGGCGGCCATCTTGTTTTCCAGCTGACGTTTGTGTTTGAAAGCAGCTTTAAACAATCACACGTTCGCAACGATCAATGACGTCATTTCAACCAATCACAGCTCACTTACTGAACGTGTAGCATGAACTTCATCAGTGAGCAGCTCTCTTCTGTCCTCAGCAGGTCTGTGTAGAAAAGGAGCTTCGTGCTTCACTTCAACTTCAACTTCCACACTGTAAAAAAAATTCTGTGTAATATACGGTAAAATACTGGCAGCTGTGGTTGCCAGAACTTCACCGTAAAAAATAAAGTGAGAATGTATAATACATCACGGTATGTTTTTTTGCAACCGTAGATTTCACAGTTGAGAACTGTATTTTGTTTACGGTAAATTACTATAAAAAAACAGAGATTTCATAAACCTGTTTACGGTAATATGCAACTTAACGGTAAATTACTGGCAGCTGTGGTTGCCAGAACTTCACCGTAAAAAATAAAGTGAGTATGTATAATACATCACGGTATGTTTTTTTGCAACCGTAGATTTCACAGTTGAGAACTGTATTTTGTTTACGGTAAATTACTATAAAAAAACAGAGATTTCATAAACCTGTTTACGGTAATATGCAACTTAACGGTAAATTACTGGCAGCTGTGGTTGCCAGAACTTCACCGTAAAAAATAAAGTGAGTATGTATAATACATCACGGTATGTTTTTTTGCAACCGTAGATTTCACAGTTGAGAACTGTTTTTTGTTTACGGTAAATTACTATAAAAAACAGAGATATCATAAACCTGTTTACGGTAATTTGCTTAAGAAATAACAGTCATGTTATAAAAGCGTTTTGCGGTAAATAACTTTAAAAACAGCAACTATACTGTGAACTTAATTACAGTTTTTCTCAGTAAAAAACACAGTACAACTGTATGATACATTACGGCACTTTATTGAAAAAAGCAATTTAACGGTAAATTTCCGGCAGCTGTGGTTGCCAGAAATTCACCGTAAGAAATATAGTGACAATGTATAATACATCACGGTATGTTTTTTTTGCAACCGTAGATTTCACAGTTGAGAACTGTTTTTTGTTTCCGGTAAATTACTATAAAAAACAGAGCTATCATAAACCTGTTTACGGTAATTTGCTTTAGAAATAACAGCCATGTTATAAACATGTTTACGGTAAATAACTTTTAAACAGCAACTATACCTTGAAGCTAATTACCATTTTTCTCAGTAAAAAACACAGTACAACTGTACGATCTATTACGGCACTTTATTGAAAAGTGCAACTTAACGGTAAATTACCGGCAGCTGTGGTTGCCAGAACTTTACCGTAAAAAATAGTGACACTGTGTAAGACATCACGGTACAAAAATAAGGTACGACGTAAAACGTATTACAATTGGTTGGCATAGATTTCAGTCAACTTTTGATTATTGTAAATTACAAAGGAAATATCAAATAAAGCATATTGTAAATCAAGGTACAAACCATCAATGATAAACCTTAAGAAACTAACATTCTCTGTGAAAAACAGGTTGAACTGATACAATATCTTGTAAAATATACTCACAAAGCAGTGTTGAGATCTTGAAGAAACAGCATGTGTCCATATATGAAGGATATCCATGAATACACATGAAAAGATTAGCCACTTGCCCTGAGTTGATCAAGAGTAATGAGTCACTGAGTCCAGACTTGACTGAAGAGGGCTTTCAACATGGTATAGTCTCACATGGACATGAAGTTCAGGAAGCTGGAACTTGAAGTGTGTATTTTCACCAGTTCTGCTTGAGGACTCGTATGTTGACCATCAGGTATTCACTGTGGACTGGAATGATCCTCTCTGCACCCAAAAACAGAAACAAAGGCAAAGTTAGATTGATGCAGTGCTTCAGCATGATGCCTACAGAGAAACATTCACTGCCTTCTGCTGTTAAACTGAGCTCCAATGACCTAGAAGAAACCAGCACTTTGGAAAATAATTTTGTAAGTCACCTTTATAGTTAATAAAAAATAATAACTATCAGGTGGAATGGTAAACAATTACACATTTCAGCACTAAGGCATCATCAGCATGTGTTTAATTTCTGTCGACAGGCAGCCTAAATACAGATGCCTTCAAGCAATACACTGTGTGCACAATTATTAGGCAAGTTGTATTTTTGAGCATTCATTTTATTATTGAACTACAGTGCTCTTGGTCAATCCAAAATGTTAATAAACCTCAAACCTGAATATTTAAGAAAGTAAAAGTGAGGTTTTGGCTTTCTTAGGAGAATATCTATGTGTGCACAATTATTGGGCAACTATTAGTGTGCACAATTATTATGCAACTAAATGAAAAATGTTCCCATCTCACTTGTTTATTTCCATCTGTTAAAGTGAGAATAATAAACAAACAACTACAAATTTACAAATAAACGTTATTGATATTTAAAAAAAAAAAAAATAAATCTGTGACCAATATAGCCCCCCCTTCTTTTCAATAACAGTAATAAGCCTTCCATTCGTGGATTCTGTCACTTTCTTGATCTGTTGACGATCAACCACAGCCTCCCAGACACTGTGGACTGTTTTCCTTCACCGTAAATCTCCAGTTTAAGAAGGGCCCACAAGTTCTCAATAGGGTTTAGGTCAGGTGAGGAAGGGGGCCATGTCATTATTCTTTCATCTTTAAGGCCTTTACTGGCTAGCCACGCAGTGGAGTACTTGGATGCATGCAGAGGAGCATTGTCCTGCATAACAGTCATGGTCTTCTTGAAAGATGCAGACCTTTTCTTGTACCACTGCTTGAAGAAAGTGTCTTCTAAAAACTGGCAGTAGGTTTGGGAGTTGATTTTGAGTCCATCTTCAACCTGAAAAGGTCCAACTAGCTCATCTTTAATAATACTAGCCCATACCAGTACCCCACCTCCACCTTGCTGGCGTCTGAGTCGAAGTGGAGCTCTGTGCCCGTTACTGATCCAGCCACGGGTTCATCCATCTGGACCATCAAGAGTCACTCTCATCTCATCAGTCCATAAAACCTTTGAAAAATCTGTCTTCCGATATTTCTTGGCGCAGTCTTGATGTGTCTTGTTCAGTGGTGGTCGGGTTTCAGCCGTCCTTACCTTGGCCATGTCTCTGAGCACTGAACACCTTGTACTTCTGGGCACTCCAGGTAGGGTGCAGTTCTGGAATATGACTACTGGAAGATAACGGGTTCCTGGTAGCTTCACGTTTGATTCTTCTCAAATCTTTGGCAGTTAATTTGCATATTTTTTCTCAACACGTTTCTTGCGACCCTGTTGACTATTTGCAACAAAACTTTTGATGGTTCTGTGATCAAGCCTCAATATCTTAGCAATTTCAAGAGTGCTGCATCCCCTTTTTTTCTTCCAATTTTTGACTTGTCAGAGTCAGTTAAATTTCTTTTTTGTCCCATTTTGCCTGAGGAAAAGAAGCTGCCTAATAATTGTGCACAATAATAGTTGTCCAATAATTGTGCACACAGATATTTTCCTAAGAAAGCCAAAACCTCAATTTTACTTTCTTAAATATTCAGGTTTGAGGTTTATTAACATTTTGGATTGACCGAGAGCACTGTAATTGTTCAATAATAAATTAATCCTCAAAAATACAACTTGCCTACTAATTGTGCACAGTGTAAAGACAATCATCATGTTCGATACAACCAGGGTATCTGCACATCTTATTAATTCCATAAATTCTAAATTTTTTGTATTTATTTTTTAAATTCAATGACTTTTAAGAGCTTTTAAATATCTCTAAAAGCAATTACATTACTGTTACAAAATAAATTGAGAAACTAGAACACAGTAAGCTGTATCCTGTTGTTGAGTTGTATTGCATTTGAATAACTCAGTGTACAATAGCTAATATAACTGCCTTCTCATTAACAAAAATCAAACTGTATGGCGGACACCCAGTTCAATAGGAAACAATGACCCCCAGCATTTACCATCAAATAAACATAAGAGTGCATTGTAGGGCCCACTTGGGTGCAAAGACACAGGTGCAAACCCCTTTTGGGTGGATTTTGGAAAGATAGTACACATGAGGATATGCCCTAGAATTAATGCCATTTTACTGCTATGTGAAATGTAATGTAAGGGGATATCAGTTCAGAGCACTAAAAAACAAATAGTACTAATACAAAACTATATTCCAGTGTTTTCATCTATGTTTGCTTAAAGCGGTTGGCTCGGACCGTGCACCTGAGGATGATTGATTGACCGCTTACCTCTAATTAGCCTTGACAAGACTGGTCATTAGGTCCAGACTTGACTGAAGACAGGTGGGACAGTGTCTCATACAGAACAGGGTTTGATGTTCAGGAAACTGTAACTTTAGGCAGGTGTTGTCATAATTTCTGCTTGAAGACTCACAAGTCAATCTGGTGTTCGCTGTGGGCTAGCATGATCCTCTCTACAGCCAGAAAAAAGACAACATAGAAAACATTAACAATACTAACAATAATAATAACAACAGTAACAACACTAATAATATAACTTTATATAGCACTTACACAGTTGCAGAATGGTTCTTACATACTTCACACAAAAAACAATCAAACTATAAAAACGCAAAACATTAAAGAGGGTAAAACAGAACAAACTTACAAAAGGGTAAAAAAAGAGATGGGTTAAAGATTTCATGAAAGGTCAAACTACAAATATGATTCATGAATTAGAAATAGCCATAATACGTATGGTATGTCAATAAATGTCAAAAAAGGTTATTCTAGCAATAAGTTAAAATCACATTGGATTATGCAATGCCTAGGTTTATACAGTGCTTAACATCAACAATACATGCATACACTGTTTGAACAGGAAATGGCTACACAGTGCTTACAAAAATAGAAGACCCTAAAGCCTTCTCTTGTTGTAATGAACATACACTGAACTTTACAACAACTTACCACTGTTCATCCTTGACAAAACTTGTATGTATCCGATCATAAGGTTAGACAGCAAAAAGGGTGATGAGATCCATCTGAAGTACAACCGCTGGTAGTCGTAATCACACCTGAAAGAAAGAATAAAGAGAAAAAAGACAAGGGGTGGACATACATCCTCTTACGTGAAAGATGAAATCATCTCAAGCATCAACTTTTACTCTTTTCAATGCAAAGGTTGCAAATTAAAATTAAATGGCTAAATTCATACTCAAAAATACAAACAGTGCCTCATCTGGTTTAGCCCGTACCACATATTGTTATCGCAGCAACAAAGGTTTGATTCCCGTTGAGCGCTTTGCTGCAGATCATCCCCAGACAGACATTAAAGTATTTCAAAGAATTGAATACTGACTTGAACTTTACCCCTTCCACATCTGGTTTATCTTGGGTCTGGAGGCGATCAACAGCAGAGTTGAAGCTGTCAATGGTGTGCTCTGGTCCGCACAGATTTGGATCGTCACCCTGAAATTCAGATCGGGTTATTAGGGAGTACCTACAGAAATATTGGGAGTGACTGAAATTTTCAGTGAAGCCACCAATGCAATGAGAGTTTGGTCCAAGCAGGTAGTAGAAACTGTCCCTGCAATTTCAAGTATAATAAACAGAAGAAAAAAAAAAATCACTTAAGTTTTCAGAAATATCACCTTCATCTGTGCTGGTCTCTGTAACATTTTCTGAGTCATGCATGTAAGGGCCACAGTCATGTGATTCATTTGGAACGGCAGATTCTCTGTACATGTCACTAATACTGCTGTCTGCTAAATCTTTGTGTCTCCGTGACATGTGGGCAGTAAATGAAGATCTGAAAACATTTTACCATCCACTCACTTTAATAATTAGCTTTAGCTTTGTGTCTGGACACCTAACGCCATAGCACATTTATGAGCGGTAACGTTAACAGACATAGCACATTTATGAGCGGTAACGTTAATAGACATAGCACATTTATGAGCGGTAACGTTAACAGACATAGCACATTTATAAGGGGTAGCGTTAACAGCCGTCCCATCAGTAACCTTAGCTGTAGCTGATACGTTACCGTTATGCCTCTGGTAGAAATGAGCCTTAAACGCTCCATATATAACAAAGGTCTGCTAGCAACCGGCTTCAATGCACTTAAATAAACAACGTCATTCATTTCGATGAAGTTTGCAATGAAGCACATAACCCCTCGATGTTTTAACCGACTTGCTACAGAAATTACAACTAAACATGTTCTTAGCATACCTTTGGTAAGTAAGCTAGCTAATGTTCAACACAGAAACACATAACCCACGTTACATCGACGAAAAGTAAACTCTCTCAAGTAATTAGATAACCAAATTAACTTACTCTTAACGGCGACACAAAACTGCAGAAAACAAAGCCTCAAATTCAAATTTGACGTTAGCTAGCTGACGTGAAGCTAACTCAACTGCTTACCGTAGAGATTGCCATAACCTCATTTAAACAACTTAACGTAACCTTAACGTTGACCGTTCAAGAACGCTTTTACTCCCCTCTGCGACTGTAATAAACCAATGTAGCATGCTTACCTTCAGAAGAAGTGTTGTGTTACCAGGAGTCAGGCCGTTGTTCATCAATAAAGTCCAGGTTAATCTCCATAGAAGAGCAGCGCAGTGCTGAGCGCGGAGAAAAGGCGCTGAAATGGGTTCAAAAGTTCAGCCTCCGACCGTTGCTTTTTTTTAATTACTGTGTAGGTCTGCTCACTGCCGCCAACGTCTGTCTGTCTCTCTCTATGTGTCTCTCTCTCTCTCTCTCTCTCTCTCTCTCTCTCTCTCTCTCTCTCTCTCTCTCTCTCTCTCTCTCTCTCTCTCTCTCTCTCTCTGTCTGTCTGTCTGTCTGTCTGTCTGTCTGTCTGTCTGTCTGTCTTTCTCTCTCTTTACCTTGAAACTGTCGAGATCTGCACCTGCAAGCACCTACAATGTTACAAAATACTAACCAACACAGATCAAAAGAGGGGTGGGGGGATGGGGTGAGGGGTGAGATGCAACTTATGCTCTGCAAAAAAAGGACTACAAAACAAGGAGAACTTATGGAAGGTTACTCTCCACTGCTTTGAATAAGCAAAATAGTTTGCAACTAGCACTCATTGTTTTGTTTTGTTTGTTGGTTAAATATTAGTTCATGTTGACTGTTGAAACAGTGACAAAATGTCTTTAAAAAAATGACAGTGTTGGCTTTCCATTATTAGCACAATGGTTCGTACATTTAGCCGTGACAAAATGTATTTCTTTTTACTAATAGTAACTACAAAAACTGCAGTGTTAACTTTTATATATTATAGTGTATTTCCATTAACAGCACAATGGTTAGTGCATTTAACCTTAACAAAATGTATTTTTTTTTTTTACAAATAATGAATGCAAGCAGTATTGATCGGGCCCTCACACCTTCACGCACGTCGATGGTACTAGCAGGACTCTAGTTGACGCGGCCGTGCATTTCTGTGATCATCAGACATTGCGTGCACGAGTTAGACAGTATTTCCTGCGTGTACCAGTGGCGTAGCAAGATAATTTTGCCAGGTCTTAAGCCTTGAATGTTTTGAGTTTAGCTCCGAATACAATCATAAATGTAAGCCCGTAACGATCGACAGAAAAACAAATGTTTTTTGAATGCGCTTCAGTGTTAGTAACATAAAAGACTGTCAAAGTAAATACAGTTGTCCAAACCGACTGTTTGTTTGTGGTGCAGGTAGCTCTGACAGTCACTGCTGAGTGACTCAAAGCTGGAAGAGTCGAGGAGAAATGGCAGAATTTATAGTTCCATATGGAGAAAAAAAAAAAAGAAATTAAACCTAATCTGGTCTAATCTATAACATGAATTAGGTTGTGTGCAGGTTGATTTTATTGAATAAACTTCACATTGATTTGAAACTATTGTTATCCAATTTTTGCTCTCCAAACATCCTGCTTACGGCCATGGTTGCCAGTAGGTGGCGCTATGACTATAAGTTAATACTGGCATGCAGAAGTTCTCAAGACATGACTCATCAAGCAAGTCAAGTTTGGAACACTTCTGACATAGTACAAACAACAAGTACAACAACTTCCTGTTTCATGGCGGTTGGATGTTTTTTGTCGCCACGAAGACAGGCCAGCTGGGAGATGTAATCCCGAGGCGTGTTCTGGGTCTTTCCCGGAGTCTCCTACAAGACCCTGAGATACTTGAACTCCTTCGCTTGCGGTAGGCACTCCGTCCTCACCTGGAGGGAGCAATCCACCGGTTTCCAGCAGAGCACCATGGCTGATTTGGAGGTGCTAACTCTCATCCCCGCCACTTCACACTCGGCTGCGAACCTCCCCCAGTGGTGCTGGAGGTCACGATTCGAGGAGGCCAACAGGACCACATCATCTGCAAACAGCAGAGAGGCGATCCCGAGACCCTCAAACCTGACGTTCTCTACCCCCCAGCTGCGCCTAGATATCCTGTCCCTGAAAGTCAAGAACAGGACCGGTGACAAAGGGCAGCCCTGGCAGAGGCAAATACTCACCGGGAACGTGTCTGACTTATTGCCGAGAATACGAACACAGCTCCTACTGCAGTCGTAAAGAGACCGGATGGCCCGTTGCAATGGGTCCGGCACCCCATACTCCCGCAGCACCCCCCACAAAAACCCCAGAGGGACCCAGTCAAAAGCCTTCTCTAAGTCCACAAAGCACATGTAGACTGGTTGGGCAAACTCCCAGGACCCCTCCAGTAGTCTTGCGAGGGGAAAATGGGAACCACCACCCCGGTCTGCCAGTCAATGGCCACTGATCCATGATTTTTTTACAAATAATACATGCAAAAAATAGGGGGCTGGCTGTTGAATTTATAATGCATTTTACCACCATTGGCAGCGCAATGGTCCGTACGTTTAACAGTAACCAAATGTATTTTTTAAAAGTAATGAATGCAAAATTCACGGTATTGATTTTTGTTCATACTACGTTGTATTTCCGTTATCAGTACAATGTTGAGTAAATTTAACAGTGACAAACTGAATTTTTTACGAATAATACATGCAGAAAATACGGGGCTGGCTGTTAAATTTATAATGCGTTTTACCACCATTGGCAGCGCAATGGTCCGTATGTTTAACAGTAACCAAATGTATTTTTTAAAAGTAATTAATACAAAATTCACGGTATTGATTTTTGTTCGTACAACGTTGTATTTCCGTTATCAGTACAATGTTGAGTAAATTTAACAGTGACAAACTGAATTTTTTACGAATAATACATGCAGAAAATACGCGGCTGGCTGTTGAATTTATAATGCGTTTTACCACCATTGGCAGCGCAATGGTCCGTACGTTTAACAGTAACCAAATGTATTTTTTAAAAGTAATGAATGCAAAATTCACGGTATTGATTTTTGTTCGTACTACGTTGTATTTCCGTTATCAGTACAATGTTCAGTACATTTAACAGTGACAGACTGAATTTTCTACGACTAATAAATGCAAAACATGCAAGGCTGGCTGTTAAATATATAATGCGTTATATTTCCATTGGTAGTACAGTGGTCCGTACATTTAACAGTAACCAAATGTATTTTTTAGAAGTAATGAATGCAAAAATCACGGTATCGATTTTTTTTCATATAACGGTGTATTTCCGTTATCAGTACAATTTTTAATGCATTTAACAGTGACAAAATGTATTTTTTACAAGAAATACATGCACAAATTATTGTTTCGGCTGATATATATATTTACGGTGTTTCACTGTCAGATAAACTGAATATAACCTATTTACAATTTACGGTCTCTTACTGTTGTGATTTAACAGTTTTTCACTGTAAAATTCACTGACTTTTTTTACAGTGCATCAGACGAAGTGAAGCGATGCAGCTTCTTACCCTTCATCAGAGAGAGGGCGTGTCCTCACGTCACCATCACAGTATGCAGCCTGACTGGTTGGACTGAGTCTCAGTCTGAGCTGCGTTCACAGGATCAAATGTCATCGTGAACACAAAGCTTCTCACAGCTCAAACAAGAGTCTTTAGGATCAAACTCAGCGTCTGTGGAGAAATCATTTCAACTTGTAAAGAGTTGCTTTGACAACAGACTGGATTGTGTTGTTTAGACCAGATAGTCTAGAGGATCCATGACGCCCCTCTTTGTCTCCTTGTCTTCTTGTATATGTAGACTAGTAGGGAACAGATGATCAAGCAGAAACCTTTGCAGCAAATGTTGTGTAGAGTTTATCTTGAATGAATACCTTCACTAAGACAACAGAGTCTGACCTGAGAGTGTTTGTATTCTTCACTCCACTTTGTGGATCTGGTTGAACCTGTTGGGGCGAGACAACTTACCCACGTATGAGACTGAAGCTGAGTTCTGAATCATTTACTTTTTATTTTTACTTTTAGGACATACTGCAGCTTCCTTACAAACTACATACTGATGCATGCTGTCTGCATTCAACTGGGACATTCTGCTTCCTCATCACATGACACCTTGAACTTTGACCCTCTCGCTCATATATCTGCTGTGCAAAGGCTTGTGGGTCAGAATAGCCAGGAAAGCATGCTGGCTTAAATACTGCAAAATTTGACCAAATGTAGAACACAAACTGTAATTCCTGCAGCAAACATCCCCAAGGTGGAAACAACACGACCACTGTCAACAACAACCTGCAGGAAAGACAAGATGTCCTCAAGAGAGCAGGAAGGAGGAGCGAGGCCCTTCATCTGCATCAGTCCACAAACAACCACAAACAAGTCAAGTAATCCCTCTATTGAAAGGAGACATGTGCATTTTGATACGTGTAGACAACAGGGACCGGTAGACCCAGGTTGCTCAGTCTCCCCCTTAAACCTCCAGACCATGAGGTGCTGACCCAAAATTGGTGGTGAGAGGATGAAACACCTCCGCTTCACACAGAGCAGTGGGCAGGTGAGGTAACGGACACGGGTCTGCCACCGCTAGTGATGCAAAGCGCAGGAACAACCTGGTGCCTGGACTCTCTGGAGCTACCAGTAAGATGGACAGGTGCGGCTTTGAACCCTGTCGAAGTTGCATCATCAGGTGCAAAGGGGGGGAAGGCATTCAGCAGGCCAGAGGGCCTGGTCGGAAAGGGCTAGTGCATCTACGCCCAAAGGGGGACACTGGGTGTTTTCTCTCATTTTGAATAATACAGAAAAGTTGACGATCTTCCCACGTCAGGACGGACACCACTGCCCTGTGAAGGATAGGGGGTCTGAGAACCTCCTGTCTGTTGAGGTTCACCTCCACAGTGGTGTTGTCCCACCTCAACATGCTTCCCCCTCAGTTGTGGAGTGAAATGGTGCAGCACCTTCTCTACGGCAACAAGCTCCAACAGGTTGATGTGAAGGGAAGAGTTTGGTGATGTGCCTACCACCCTGGCTTCCTCGATGTCCCGCCCAGACCTGCCAGGGTGCGGCCCGAGAAAACCTGGACGTAATGAGGGACGCACCCCAGGAGTACCATCTCACCAAGATGTCGCAAAGTCAGTAAAACACAGAACAGTAAAGTGACATGTAACTGTCCTCATAGAAAACATTGAGCTCACTATGGGAACATGTGGAAGCTTTCATTTGATGGATTGTTCACTTCACCATTTGATCAGTTAGTAAAAGGTCAACTACAACCTGGTGATCAATGAGAGAACAAGTGAACACTGAAGGAAACACAAACACATTCAAACACTGTCAGAAATGGACTAAATGTGTTGAGAAGCAGATGAAGACATGAACATGAAGCTTTGTGGACTTAAAGGATTGAAAGCATCAGGTGAGAGCAAACAGAGAGTCTCTCAGGTGTGTTTCAGTGCAGGAACAAAGGCCCAGGTGAGCGCTCTGGTCCCTGCTGGGTCCTAGTGCTCCACCACAGTAACAGTCCTGACAGACCCCAGACCCCTGAACTCCTCTTCTTCATTCAAAGCAACACTTCATCTGGACTTCAACATTCAAACTAACAGCAGCTTCTCTATGGAGTTAAATCCAGGTCAAAACTTTTGATCATTTGAAAAAATAATTTGAACCTGAAAGTTCAAGTTATGGTCGTGAACATTGAAAAATACAGTAATGTATTCAAAATAACAATAAGTGAATGAAATGAATGTTTTTTTGGGTGGAATATAATTTTGATTCAGTTCTGGAATTTTATTGAATACATTTATTTTTTTCATGTTTCACTTTCATATATATTTTGATATTTGAGGTCTTGTATTTTTCACTTTCTGAATATATATTATATTATATTATATATCACAAATGCAGAACATATTATTGAAACATATTTGTTATAAATTGTGTTTCAATGTTAAATTTAATTTTATATTTACTGATATTTTGTGAACTTTGAAGCTTAAGATTTCCATTCAGGAAAATTCACATTTTATAAATAATATAATCAAAATGAAACACAAATGTTTGAGATAGAAAGCTATTTTGTTTTCATGTTTTCATAAGGGAACACATTTCCATAATACTAATGAACCTGATTGTAGTGGCTTTAACAAATATCCATTTTATTCATAAAGCCACTGGGGGGCGAACGGGAGAACTTGTTCATGCCACAAACATTTCACTGTCCAGAGCGCTGTCTTTCTTTCGATCCGTATGATCCGTTAATTCAGTTTGAACATTGACACCATAGCAGAACAACACAGGATACTGCATGACAGGATACTACAACACCTGGAGACGCCACGCTGACACGCTGGCTGACTCACCACATTGACACGGTCAAAAGCTGTTGGCTTCCTGTCCACACACACCTGATTCTCATCACCAGGCACTTACCTATATGCACCTTTAGCTCAATGCGCCACCCTGTGTTCAGTGTCAGAACTGCTATGTGTAAACCCACCCCATGTTTCCCTCAAAGACAAAATAAACAACAAAACCACATTATGGCTCCAACACTGATATCAAAGTGTTTCTAAGGAGACAGACTCTCTGCTTTATAAAACCAGTCATCAGCTGAAACATGCTGCGTTGGTAACGTGTCAGTTAGTAAGGTTTCACACAATCTAGACTCACAACAATCACAACTCACAACAATGTCCTCAGCTTTGGTCACTAGAGGGCAGCAGAGGTCTTTCCTCACAAAATCATTCAGAAGATTTCAACAAACTTGGCCCCGTTAGATTCACACATTCTTCATTTGTCTCTACATATTCTCCATCAGCTGTGAAATCAGTCAGAGTGAACAAAACTAACTTTACACATAATATAGGAGGAGCTTCTTTTTACAATATGGTGGATTATGAGACAATCAGCCCCTAAAACACCTCACCAGCTCTCCTTCATAGGAGCAAGACTCACACTGTATAGTTGTTGAGTCTCTTTATGTTGTTTCATCCCTTTGTAGTCATTTTGAGTCTCTTTGTAGTTGTTTTATCTCTTTGTAATCATTTTGAGTCTCTTGTCGTTGTTTTGAGTCTCTTTGTAGTCATTTTGAGTCTCTTTGTAGTTGTTTTGAGTCTCTTTGTAGTCATTTTGAGTCTCTTTGTAGTTGTTTTGAGTCTCTTTGTAGTTGTTTTATCTCTTTGTAATCATTTTGAGTCTCTTTGTCGTTGTTTTGAGTCTCTTTGTAGTCATTTTGAGTCTCTTTGTAGTTGTTTTGTGTAACTTTCACTGGTTCAGACTTGAATCAAAAAGCCTGTCAATGAGACAATTGAAGGAAAGTTCAGTTTACTTATCAGGTCGGGCGAGATCCAAACCAGGAGATCAGTCACTCAGGATACCAAATGTGAAAAGGTTCAGGTAGAAAATCCAAAGTCCAAGAAGCAGACAAGCAGCTTCAGAACAGGCAGATCAGAGAACACGGACTAGGAAACACTGGAGAGTTTGACAGAAACATACAAGTGAATGTGACAAGGACTGAGTGAAAGTAGACTTGTAACAATACTGAGGGACTAATGAGAGGATGAGCTGCAGGTGAGGAGACGCTCGATGAAGACCAAAGGTCTCATTTATGAACCAGAGTGTAGGATCCTCACTAAATGTTTGTTTACGTTGAAATGAGGAAACGCACATGAAACATATTGTGATTCATAAAACCTTGTGTTCTGCTGTTAGTGAGCTACTTCCTGTTTTAAATCTCAACTCCAGCTGTAAATGTGAGCAGCTGGTTCAGCCTCACACCCCTCCCTCTACACGCCCACATTCAACCATCAATGGTGAAAGCAAAGCACCTTATGAACGTTGATGTATAGAAATGAGCTGCTGATCAATGAGTCTTTACAGTGAATCAGGGACCAAGAAAAGGAGTTTTAAATGAAGCTTCTTGTGGGTGAGGTGGTCCCTGAACACTAGTTCCCTCCTTTCTTCTACTCATGTGGTCCTAACAGTTCCAGAGCTTCCATCGTGCAGCGTCACACATAACGAGTGTCACTGTAGTATTTACATGTTTACAGGAATCACACTGATGCTTCCACAGTGATGGAGACAATCAGTGGATCCTCCACCCTGGAGATCATTTAAAGGATCTATATTTCTGTCAGGATCCATCTTATAGCACGGAGCAAACATGTTTGATGTGAACCAGCTTGTATTTACATTTACGGGTGTGAAAAAATGCTTTCATTTATTTCCACTGAGTGATATTCTCTGTTCCAGATCATGGACCTGGTGCTGCGACCAGTAATAAAGCATCTGCTGCACTGGAGTTCTTCTTGGAGGCGGTGCAGAAGTCTGTCTCTCCATTAAGGTCAGACCAACACAGAGGTGTGGCTCACCGTGGTCCTCACTCCTCACTGATTGGTGCATCAGCTGTCAGTTCAACATGTATTCTTGTTTGAACGTTTTGAGCAGTGAGATCACCAGAGAGCTTCATGCACAACTAAGACATGAGGGAACTAGGAGCCATTCTTTACTGACAGTAATTCAATTACTACGCTGAGTTGTTGAGGAGTTAAACACATGCTGTACTTCATTACTGGTCAAGATACATCAAAGTGAATCAAATCACTATGTATCTGTCTAAAGACCTGTTGGTGATGAAATGTATAGAATACAATACTTCATCACTTCACCTTCTATCTGTGCTGCTCATCAATTATGACAAAGAGTTGATGACACTATGAGGTATTTGTCCAAAGTCTATGGATTTGGAATCGTCACAAAATGAAGACGTTCAGTTATTGTAGCCGATATCTTCTGTTTTTACATTTAGAACCTTAACGAACGTCGTTAACTGTGTGATACATTCTCTTTAGAGGAAGAGGTGACCAAGGAGGGGAACATGTCTCACAGCACCATGCATGTTCACTATCAGAGGCTGTGAAGGGGACGCTTCCTGTCAGCAAAGAGTGAGGACAATCAAAGGTCTATCTCTCTCTGATGATATCCAGTAGAGTGAATCATGTCAGCTGTTGCAGTATACTGTACACACTTGAAGGTAAGTTGATGTGTTTTCACCAGAATAGAGCGTCTGTGGCGAGATGTTTGGATGGTTGCTTCAAACGTGCACCAAGAAATTCTTCACAGCCTTGAGGATGAAGGTGTTCTAGATCCTTCTGATAGCATCCACCTGTTCTGTGCCCAGCATGCATTTCTTCCACGTCTGCAGAGGGATCTTGATGTCTTCAGGGTGGGTTGGGACAATCATCCTTTAAGGACAGAGCAACATCTGTCCCCACAACAACTGTGGACCATCGGACTCCTCCAGAGTCCTGTTACTGCTCCAGACCTGGCAGAGGTTATCTTGAAGCAAACATAGTATTATATATTCATACTTTTGACCCGTGTTTCTACTTCATAGAACAGCAAAGCTCACACCATTTCCTTGATTTGTTTCAGACACAAGCATTGAGCATGAAACAGCTTTTCAACACTGTAAAGGAAGCCCTCACAACTTCTACCATGAAAAACATCGAGGTACAACTGCATGGTCTTCACTTTAGGTTACACTACCAATTATAATGTGGGCTCAGAAAATGTAATGTTTAGTTTGTATTTAATGTCTTAATAACAGATGTGTCAAAGTGTTTTTAATCACCAGCATCAAATGAATGAAAGAGATAACAGAACACATGTTATTCTAAAGTGTTGAAACGCTGATCAGGGCTTGTGTTTCTGTATTCACATGAACAACATGAAATACCTCCACTGTGTACTTGTTAACACCAACAAGTATACAAAGAAGGTGTTTTAAATGTGTATTTGTTGTGACTGACAACAGTGAAGCCACATGTCAAATGAATGAATGAATAAATCCTATAAAGTCTCGTTGAAAGATTTCATTCCAAAGCGTAACTTTTGATTGTCTTTCATGAACGTTCAACACTGTTTTAGTGTTTATGGAACTCATGTATTCATGTTGAAGTATTACAATGAGATGTGTTTCTTTTGTCAGAACACAGAGTATTAGAACAGCAGCAGTTTGTGCTCGACGTTGATCAAGTGTACATTGAAGCTTTAAGAACAGAGGCAGTTAACAGCACGGTCTACACATTGTTCAACTCTGGGCCCAGATGAAAAGCCTCCATCAGAACCTTTCTGAAGTGGACCTAGGACCTCGTGTGTCCTACAGGTAGGACAATAGTCTTTGCACATGCTGATGCAACAGGGTGACGCACACTGTGACGATCAAAGTCTGCACTGCAGTCGTGTTGAAGTTGAGCATCACAGCAGAATCCTTCTTCTCCGGTGGAAGAAGTGGGACGTGACCTCGGCCCGCGATCCACAGCACAAACCTTGCGGGTGTGATGGATTGTGGGCCGTCTTGGTCCTCGTCATGCCCCTGATCTTCAGCTATGAAGCCAAGAGAAGAAAACAACTACAGTCATGTGACAGTTTGAAGTGAAGCTCTAGCGTAAGTTCAGACAGGAAGACTCTACTCATGCATGCCTGAGCCCATAGCTGATTTACCATACATCTGCCGTCACTCCTCATGCATGCACACATTGTTTCCTTGTTGTTATTGTTTGGGGCTGTCAATCATGATATCAGCTGTCTAAGATCAGCTGGTCTCTAGCCAATAGCACAGGGACACGAGGACATCATTAGCCTATCATCTTGCCGCTGTCTGTCTTTAAATATGACCGTCTCTCTACCGTCCCTCAGCGCCGGCTCCTCGTGGCTGCAGCTTCATGCGCTCCGCATTCGTTCACTTCAAGTCGCTCAACAATCAAGGTGAAGACATGAATCCACGTGTTGGAACCAGACCGTCTTCTCAATCTGATAAATGCGGTCCGGCTGGTCGTCGGTAGTTTTGGGTCGTGTCAAACCCGTAACGATGCGTGTTTTCTTGGCGTTCCCTGTTCAATGGAAGTACTATTACCGTAAATTCGGTAATAGAGGCGGGCCTCAATGAACCTACCGTTACTACGGTATCTATATGGCTCATTTTAAGCTGGGATATTGGAGACACTCGCAGTTAGGACGTATTTCACCCTCTGTTCTAAGAGTATTAGATATGCAGCGTCTGCAGTGTTGCAGGCTCACTTAGATGGAACTTGCAAGGTTCTCATCAGTACCTTAGTGTAGCCGTCCCCATTCTGAGGCTCTCATGTTACGAAACTACAAGTACAGTTGTCGGGGAGATCATTATGGTTGTTTCATGGTTTAATTTTCAATCGAGCAAATTAAATACTTCATGCAAAAGGAATGATCATTCAGGTCATGCTCAGTTTTCCTTAGCAGCGCAATCATGAAGTCCTTAAAGATCAAGCCGGCCTCATTTAAACAAATGCCTGGCTATCGCTGACCTCATCACTATAAGCATGGTCAGCTGGCATAACGGCAACTCTCTTCATGCGTACTGGTGTATTCTCACAACTCGTGTCCATCGGCGGGCTATTTAAGGATTTCTCCGTGAGTAGTTCTCAGATATCTGCATCATGTAAGATGTTTTCACCAGAAAGTCCTGTCAGGGCCACGCACCAGGAACACTAATGTCTCACTCATGAGTAAATCAGTCGCTAGACTTTCTTAAGGTGTGCATTCCTCTTCACCATTCTAGCGATAGCATCCCACAGTTAGCGGTCTTCATCAACCTTTCAAATGCTACTGAAAGTGCTCGCTCCGTCAATCTGCTTTGCTTAGATTCTCTTTACTTCACTGGTGGTGGAGTTTATTGCTTCACAGCTTCACCGCTGGTCATTGCCCTCTAGAATAATATGTTCTCCTGGTCATAGCTGACCTTGACGTTACATTCAGGGAGCAGAACGACCACATGTCGTGAAAAAAAAAATCTTTTTAACCTCCCTGTGAGAAATAAATCAGGTGACGAACTTCTTAAAGTATTAAATCATATTTAATGAACAGACAGTTTGTAATAATTCAGCTGAATGGATAGAGCTCTTTCCCCACAGATGGTTCGGAGTTCTAACAACAAGGAACAGTTTAACAAAGTATAATATGCACATTATCTCCCCCCCCCCTTCACAGATGTCCTCCTCCTCTGTCTGATGATGCATCCACCAAGACCGAGTTCCCAGCCTTGGTGTTGTTATTGAGGGAAGAGGGTTAGACATGAAAATACATTCGATATGATAACATTTATTATTTGGGTTAAAATGAATATATGCAGGTTTAAGCCATACAAGTTATAACTAAGAGAACGGGATGATACATTTCAACAACAATTTCCCCTTTGGCCATTCCTATGGCCATTACAGTATTTACAATTTATCAAAACATCAACACATATCACCCAGAATGTTTACATATGCTCATCATTAATCAATAAGGTTAAAAACATCAGCTGTTTTTGTGAGTTCTAAGCATCTCCATGTTGTAGCAGCTAGAGAACGTTAACATCAACATGTTAGAATAAATCTCCTGAGATGAGGTGAAACACAGACATCAGACCTCCATCTCTGTTAAACTGTATAATGAGACAACATGTCAGTGAGTTTATAATAAACAATAATCAATTTGTAAGAAATTCTACCATTCAAGTATGTAACAAACATCCAGAATCACCTGTCAATTAAAATGATTCCTTCATCAAATAAAAGAAAACATTAGCTGTTTTGTGAGATTATATTTCTAAAGTAGAAAGCTATAACAAACCTGAGGTCTACAGATACATGATGCTACTTAGTTATTCTCTGAATTAAATACCCTGAAGTATAGTATGTCAAAGTTCAACTAGGTCCAATCAAAGGGTTACAATACAACACACAATAATGACTCACGCTATGACAGTTGTACTAACGTCTGTACGTAGCAACTGACTGTCAAATCAAATAAAGAAAGTTAAATTGAATAATATCTCAACAATATTTATTGTCCACTTTCAAATTGAACTGGATGAATTATAAATAATACATACTCTAATAATAAATAAATGTTCTCTCATTTCAAGTAAAATAAGAGTTGGATCAAAAACATTACATGACAGAAAGCTTTAGAAAAATGTGGCCCTTAAAATAAATGACTTCATTTTAGAAAAATGTATTGAACTGAATCGTCCTGCAGCTTTAATTCAGTTCAGATGTGAGATGGTACGTTCATGAAAAAGAGTTGTGCTTTGTCTCGTAGTGGCGCTTCACATTACCGCTTTAATTATAGTCATGGTCTCTGAACATATGAAACCTACTGGTTTTAAACTGTCCGGAGGAAGAATGAACCTATAAGAGTCTGTTCATCGTTGGTTAAAGACTCTGGTCTCTCTGGACTCTGGTCTCTCTGGACTCTGGACTCTGGTCTCTGGTCTCTCTGGTCTCTCTGGTCTCTCTGGTCTCTGGTCTCCCTGGACTCTCTGGTCTCTCTGGTCTCTCTGGTCTCTCTGGTCTCTGGACTCTGGTCTCTCTGGACTCTGGACTCTGGTCTCTGGTCTCGCTGGTCTCTCTGGTCTCTCTGGACTCTCTGGTCTCTCTGGTTTCTGGACTCTGGTCTCTCTGGACTCTGGTCTCTCTGGTCTCTCTGGACTCTCTGGACACTCTGGACTCTCTGGTCTCTCTGGTCTCTCTGGACTCTCTGGTCTCACTGGTCTCACTGGTCTCACTGGTCTCTGGTCTCTCTGGACTCTCTGGTCTCTCTGGACTCTGGTCTCTCTGGTCTCTCTGACCACTTCTCTCTCTTTGAAGAACGTCATGTGAAATAACTTCTGACTCACGTTGTTCTTCTACTCTTTGTTCTCTTTCCTCGTCTCTTGAGTCGTGAACCTTGTCAGAATATATGTGATTGGCTGCATCACATGGTGTGACTTAGAACGCATGCAATTGGTCGCTGTGTTTACCGTGCCACTGAACGAGTGCCGTAAAGGCTGGAAAAGCTGCGCCGGTTGAAATAAAAGCGCTCCATCAAAAATGTAATAATTCTCAATTATCTATCGGTTCCAGGTCCAGGGTCCACCTATTGGTGACCCCTGCTGTACCGTATTAGGCCAACTGTTTCAGAGAAAACACATCGTATTGTAATTTCTAAATAAATAACAGATGAACATTTATTGTTGCAGTTCTTTTACATTCCCTAATGTCAGTTACCAACTCATTTGAACACAGTGATATTGATATTATTTAATATAGAGGGCCAGCTCATCACGTCATCATGTGTTTTCATGAGAAGATATAGTAGAAAAGAGGTCAAATGTTCTTCAACATTTATACGAGCTGGACCTAAGTGGTGTTCTTATTCACTTTGATGAGACAGTTGAAGAAAAGGATTACACTCTGCATGGGACAGTTTCCAATGTAAAAGTATGTAGATTTAATCTAAATAAATATTCGTAATAAAATATGAATAATAAAATGACATATTCCCCCTTTTTCCAAGTTATCTCTGCTGTGAGCTAAAAGAGATCACTTGGCAATTGTCTGGGTCCATCCATACATCACTGTGTAAACTGGATCAGATGAGGCCCAATACTTTTGCTCTTTAGGGATAGCCAATGTCTGCAATTCTTGAATATCATACATCAAAATGACCTGAAAAATCAGAAGCGTTAGTGTGAGCATCACATTTCATCACATAACACAGACAGTTTTAGGGAGCGGTTTGGCTTCTAGCAGGTCGGCCACCAGACGGCGGTGAGAACTGGGTTTGCCGGATGATGTCAGAAAGCCTCTGTGTTTCCACAGGGCAGTAAAGTCGTGCTCTACACCAAAGGCGTAGCCAGAGTCAGTGTCAATGGTAACTGTTGTGTTGCAGCGAGCTTCCAGACTTCTGTAAGAGCCACAGGTTCTGCAGCTTGAGCAGAGAAGTGTGATGCCAACTTACCGCTGCACAGAGTGTCATGTGATGAGACTACAGCAAACCCAACAACCCGTCTCACGTGTCCGGCGAGCGGGACACAAACCGTCCTCTAACGGTTCTAAATCAGCATTGGGTGGGCGTGTCTGTGAGGTCTCTGTGTGCAGATCTGTTCAGGAGAAATCAACACAGTTATTTGGTTCTCCATCTGCTGCAGTAGGAACAAGAGCAGCAGCATTAAGGATAGTACATTGTTTCACAGTAATGTTAGGCTCATCTAATGTATTCATCTAATCTAGTGTGTGATACAGCATCAGGAACCTTGAGTGTGAGCTCACTATAACCAACAATGTCACGTGTCACAGCAGCAGACACTTTGACAGAGGAAGGTCAGCTGCTGCAGGGTCTAGTCTAGTAGAGACATATGCAGCAGGTCTCTGTCCCCCCATGGTCCTGAGTCTAAAGTGATGTCATGTAACCGTCTCTTTGGTCAACGTACTGTGTGAACGGTGTGTAGTTTAAGTAGTCCAAGTGTCAGAGCTGACAGTAAAGCTCTTCATGTCATTAAAGCAGCAGTCGAGGAGTCAGTCCAGGTCACTTTGTTCTGAGCAGAAAGATGTTCACCATGAATCATGGGAGAGAGGAATGCCTCTCTTTGTGAGAAGTTTAGGATCCACTGATCTAATATGACGTCATTCATATAAAGCTCATCATCTGTTTCTTAGTTGTGTTTTAGGCACATTTTGAATTGCCTGTATTCTCTTGGGAGAGAGGGTTTTGTCCTCTGCTGTGATCACATGTCCCAGATATGAAACTTTATCCAGAATGAATTTCATTTTGACAGATTTCCTTGTGACCATTTGCAGACAACATTTAAGTTACTCTATCTGCATGCTTCTTCTGTGGGGCTCAAATCATGATGTCATCAACATGTTGTAACAAGGCAGAACCATTTGGTCACTATGAATGAGCCAGATTGTCTCTCAAGACACTGTGAAATACACCAGGACTTTCTGAATGTCCCTGAGGACACCGGGTTCAGGTAGAGCTTCTTCCTTTAAATGAGAATCAGAATTTACTGTCTTTGTGCACAAGTACAGGAAAAAATAATGCATTGAACAAATCGACGACGGAAAAATGTGTGGTGTCTGGAGGGATGAGTGACACAATGGTGTGTGGACGAGAAGCTTGAGGCGCTCGCGGTGCACCGAAGCTTTAACTGATTGTAAATCTTAAACAAATCGTCACTCAGTCGGTTCCCCCAGGTCTCGAATTTTCTTTACCGGAAAAATTGGTGTGCTCACCGGTAAATCATCACACTGGACTATTACACCAGCCTTCAATAGAGACTCAAGAACGGGTGTAATACCATCAATAGCCTCTTGTTTGAGGGGATATTGCTTCATGCATGAACAGAGATCAGATTCTGGGTGAACCACCAGAGGAGTCGCCCCCCCTCACCGGTCCTACGTCAGACCACAGAGAGGAGGACACCTCGGACAGCTCAGCCATGTTGACAGATGGGACATTTGAAACCATGGTGTGTTTTCTTATCAAACATCAGATGAGTGACTCTTTTACTGTTGGTAATGACGTACATCTTGTTTTGTATACGTCGCCCTTTATACTGTACAGTGTATCAGGATCCTCTGTGGGCCTCGAGTCAGTGAGTTCAGTCTGTCCAGCCAGTCAGACATGTCCTCCTCCTCCATTCCTGGACCCCATCAATGATACATGTGGACACACCCTGTAACAACTCAGATTGTGTGGGAGACAGAGAAGCAGAGGCCGCAGTATTTTCTGTCCAATAAATGTCCATCATACATAACTTCTCTATCTCAAGCTCTCCTCCAAAAGTAAAATTTGTACCTTTAACAGTTAACAGAATTGGTGGTAACTTTCTAAAACCTTCATTTTCATTTGAATACACATGGTATGTGGGTGTGAGTGGTGTTTGTCTGGTTTCTAATGTGTGTATTGATGTACAAGGTTGTCATAGTTAGAATCTAAAGTTGACTCACCCTCTGTGTTGTAATGTTTGTGCGTCGAATGGTCCATCACTGAGGTCCGCCCCTCCGCCTGCTCCTCCCCTCTTGACTGCTGATGTTGAGCCCTCCCACCAGTCCTGTCTCCATGGAGATTGTGGGCCGTCCCTTAGACAATGTCCAAGTGTCCACTTTTATGGCACACAAAGTTTTCAGCCGGTGTCTGTTTTCCAAAGTCAGTTTTGCTCCTCTCCTGTCATGATCTGATTCCATCGTCAGCTGGGCCTCCTCCAGTTTGAGCTGATGAAAGTCTTTGCTTGTTCTCTGTCGTTGATCTGCTCCTCAGCGTGTTCAGCATCTTGTAATATGGTTGCAGTCTTCCATATCACACAACTCTCTTTAGTGTGATGTTTTTCAGATTCATAGATGGCAGGAAAGCCTTCTTACAAAGTTCTGTGGTATATCACATATTCCAGGTTGATTACGGCTGGTGTGAATGCCGCACATCTTTTATGATAACGCACAAAGGAGGTCATAGTTCTCTTGAATTCTGTGAAGTTGCTCTTTGACCTCTCCACATGAGTCATGGCTTCTTCTTCTTCTTCACGTCTTCTGTCTCTGTAGTAATGTCCTCTGTCTCGCGTTCAGATCATCAGGTTCATATTGTCACCAGTGTTCATTGACGGGCTTGTAGCTGTGAGCGTTGACATGGTGCCTGTAGGTTTTGATGAGTCTCCTTCTTCTTCATCCTTGGAGTGTTGAGTGGTGGGTTTGACTGTAATGTTGTTTGTGTCTGGGGAGCAAACAGCAGCGGCGTTGGAGACCAGATCAGGATCCACTCGAACATGTAAAACAAATACAAAACAAAAACACAGTTCAGCAGTATATTTTACTTTTCTATCAGTTGTATGTGTCTTATTCAAATACATCTGTTTCTTTCTTTACCTCTTGGACATCACTTCATCTGTTTCTGCTTCTCCTTTTCCTCTCTGCTCCAGACACGGGTTGAGTTGATCACATTTTTGTCGTAGGCTAAAGTTGCCTTTTCCAGGGAACCCCAATTTTATACATTCTTCCAATTGTTCGGCCGTCTGATTATCTTTGTCCCACATGTATTTTATTATTGGAGGTAAGACTTTGGCACCAGGCTGCTCAGGCTCAGACTTACTGTGACTCTTACCCTTTTTCTCTAGTTACTGTTGATTCTCGTATCTTAAACGAAGACCCTTTCTCACTCGTAAGGATACACCAGATCTTCTTTAAATACTACAAGTTCACTAGGACACGTCTGTTCAGCACCCTTATGTGTGAGAATACCGGCTTTTAATGGCGCCAACTTCTCTCTAGTTAAATGTCAACAGAATTCCATAAATCCATCTGGTCCAATCAATGAACTTGAAAGGATACACCAAATACTCTATAAAACCTGCAGGTTATACTAGGACATCCAATGTCCAGAACCCTGTGGTGTGAGAATCAAGTTTACCCTCAAAGTGTCTGTTCCATCACAGAATAATCTCTCACTGGTGAGATTCTTTTTCCGGTTCCAGGATCGGAGCGGCAATCTGGAACCCTGCCTGACGACAGCCTCTCACCTTCAGGGAGGAATCAACTATTATTGGCTCTTCTGTCGTCTAACAGAGTCCCGATTACTCGTCCAATCTCATCCTCGTCTCCATTTGTGGTGGAAAAAAAATCGTTTTTAACCTCAATGTGAGAAATAAATCAGATGACGAACTTCTTAAAGTATTAAATCATATTTAATGAACAGACAGTTTGTAATAATTCAGTTGAATGGATAGAGCTCTTTCCCCACAGATGGTTTGGAGTTCTAACAACAAGGAACAGTTTAACAAAGTATAATATGCACATTATCTCCCCCCCCCCTTCACAGACGTCCTCCTCCTCTGTCTGACGATGCATCCACCAAGACCGAGTTCAGCCTTGGTGTTGTTATTGAGGGAAGAGGGTTAGACATGAAAATACATTCGATATGATAACATTTATTATTTGGGTTAAAATGAATATATGCAGGTTTAAGCCATACAAGTTATAACTAAGAGAACGGGATGATACATTTCTCCAACAAAACATGTGAATGAAGTCTGTTATTGATGACTTCCATCACTTCAGATGTTTGAAGTCCATCATCTATTGGTCTGTAATGTGAACACTGATCTTTGATCTTTCTTCTTCTTCTTGTCAACTACTTTTTCTTCTTCTTCTCTTCTTTTTAAAGCGTCACATTTAAAACACGTCACATGTGAAAAGTCACTCATCTCTTCACATGTGAAGTGTAAGACAACACATGTACAACAACATCTACTGAAATACTTTGAATGTAAACTACTTCAAACAAACTCTCTCCAGTGAAGAAGCTCATGAGATAAGGTTGAAAGCTCTGGTAAAGGTCATTTAAAGGACTTTGATTCAAGACGTATTTAGATGTGATGAAGTCAAATATCACATGTATCTATTTGAACATTCTATCTCCTCTCAACACTTAAAGTTCTCTTGAATAAATGTGTTTGGATGAAAATGAAAAAGCTCTTTGAACAACATGAAGACATTAAAGGTGTCATGAAGTTTGTGTTCTTCTTGTTGGTAGAAGAAGAACAGACTCACGGACACTTTGAGTTGAACATGAGGAGACGTGTTTATTCCACTTCAGAGATAGTCTTGATAAGAACACATCTATGTTCATGTGGAGAGAAGAGAGGCTTGTAATGTAGTGAGAGCTGCTCTCTCCGGGGACAAGGAAGACATGATGTTCTGTTTGGACACAGAAGATGTAGGACCTTCAAGAATGAGAGGAAGCTTGTTGAAGTCCATCACTCTGTTCAGAGGATTGTTTCATCAACCTCTAGCCAGACTGGACAGAGAACACTACAAACAGAACCCTGAGGAGAAACTCCTCCCACATTCTGCTGACTGACATCAGCTGTGTGTGATCCTGAACACACGGAACTATGTGGTCAGAGAGAACGTTCCTCTAGAGGAGGAGACTCTGCTCCTACAGAGAACACAGAGACACTGAGGAACCAGAACCAAACCAGAACCCAAACCCAGGATAAAGAGGTTCAGTGAATGTGGTGTTGAAGGTGTGGAGGTGGATCAGTGTGTCAGAGGAGACTCTGTAGAAGGACAGAGAGCCAGCAGGACAGTCCACATACACTGCTACTCTACCAGAGGAGGAGGAGGAGGAGGAGGAGGAGGAGGAGGAGATGATGTCTGTTCTTGTCTTATTGTGATAGACAGAGTAACGACCACCACCACAGCACCTCAGACACCAGGACTGATCATTCCATCCAAACTCACAGTCATCACTGATTCCTTTCCTTCTGATTCCTCTGTAACTCACTGATATATAAACGTTTCCTCTCCACTCGACCTCATAGTAACAGCGACCAGTCAGACCAGTTCTACACAGCAGCTGATAGACATCAAACCTGTCTGGATGATCAGGATATGACTGAACCTCCTTCTCCACATATGTCACCTTCCTGTTGTTGTCAGACAGTTTGAGTTTTCTGTTCACTGTGTTTGTGTCGAGTGTGAGTTCACAGGAGTCTGATGGAGAGAACAAGACACAATACAGCTGCACTTATTCATCTGTTTGATGATGACATCAGAGATGTGAATGAGTGATGTCACAGTTTGAAGACGCTTTGTTCTCATGAATCAAATTCAAAGCACACTCACACTTTCTCAGACCTCCTGGTCTGAGCCATCGGACTCCAGCAGGCTCCGCCCTGAAAGGAGGAGGGGGGTCAGAGCAGCACGGACACATGGACATTACATCCTGTCATCACAGAGCTTTGTTCTTCATGTTCACATGGAGCACTTATGATTCATCAGGATCTCATGTTCTTTGACTTCAGAGGAGCTTCTTGTGATGGGCCCATGACGACGGCTCATCCCGTTCACTTATTCATGATGGATTATTATCAGGGTTATATTATTATATTCATAGTCGTGTCTAACATGATATCAAGCAGCTGTTATACATCAATGCTTTCTGTCATCGGTCAACTTGAGTCTCTACCTTGTTGATGAAGTCATCTCTGCACTTGATGCTAATCAATGTACTTGCAGTATTTTCAGACCTTTCCAAAGCCTTTGATACAGTAAACCATCATATTTCAGTGGAGAAGCTGAACAAATATGGATTCAATGACATGACAAACAAATGGTTCAAAGTATGTCACTATTCAATCCACTGGTTGTGGAAGCTAATGCTGCTTTAATGCTACAAGCTTCACATTCAATAAACCATCTTTCAATATAAAACATCCACTTTTATTATTTTCAGTGGAATAAAATCATACTCCTCTTGGGCCCGAGCGCCCCCACTAGTGGGGGCAACGCATTCATCCAAACGTTCATCCACTCATAACGTGCACTCATCAGTAAGGAGTAGGGTGACGTCATAGCTGCTCAAACTGCAGCTCCTGCGCTACAAAGTCATCTCAGCTGTTTGTACAAACTCCAAACACAACATGTGACAAAGCTACGTCTAATACCGAGAACCACGATCCACACAGCGCCCCCTAGGCAGTCCCACTCCACACATTTATGACAAGAACGTTTTGAAAAACTCATTCAATGCTAACAGCCGTTAGCTCCGGAGATCGCTAGCGACCAGACGGCAGCCATGTTGTTCACATTCCGCTACGACACAGCCTCGCAGTTTTACTTCCTAAACAAAGCCTCATAATCATAAACCACATCATAAACCAGCTCCTTACTTTGAGATGTTCTGCAGCAAAACTACATATGAATCCGTTCATGTTTACTAGCGATGGGTCCGGCAACACCGATGCGTCTGCGCATGCGTCGAGCTCATAGAGCGAAACCCCGTGTCGGTGCGCGTATCGCTTTAAGAAAGTCACGTGACCGATACAGCTGCTGTTTCGCGTGTCACTGAGGCGCCAAACTGTGTTTCTAAGGAAGCGCATCTGTCAGCGGGATGCATCTCTGCCAAAAGAATCACAGATCTTTAGAAGCGCAATTCTTCCCTTCAAGCCATGGAGCCCGAAAGAAACAGAAAGGCTTCCGTCGTGTGGGACCGTTTCGATCTTATGTCGGCAAATAAGGTTGTTTTTTAGATTTCCTTATTGTTTCATCCTGTTCCTCTCAGTTTCCGCTTGATCCATCAGAATTCAAATCCGTTTCAAAGTGACTCTTAGTTGAAATGATTCATTTTATTTTCTGCAGGTTAAATGTCGCATTTGTTCGACAGAACTGTCCTACATTAATAAAAGCACCTCGTCAATGCTGAGGCATTACAGAGCGAGGCATGAAAATGAGGAGGTCACAAATACACCAAGAATAAACACAGGTATACAGACATTTTACAACTTCCTCATGGTCACTTTATTGATCATTCATTCATATTATTTCTTTAGGACTTCATTTTGGACCATCAAGCTTCCAGGAAGCATGCGTTGGACCAGGCAGTTCTCAAGTTCATTCTCAAGGACTGCCAACCCCTCAGCATTGTTGAGAGTGAGGGGTTCAGGGAACTGCTTCAGGTCCTTGAGCCATCAGATGTTTTGCCAACCAGAAAGGTTTGTATCGAAAATGTCTAGAGAAGTAGTTGATGTATCCAATTCATTTAATATTTCATTTAAATATATTGATTTGCTTTTGGTTTAATTTTCAGACCGTCAAAGAAATGGTGGCCAAAAAATATGAGGAGGAAGGAGAACGAGTGAAAATGGAAGTACAGCAAGCTGTGGCAGTGAGTAGAACAGCTGACATGTGGACATCTGTGAACATGGAGGCTGACTTGGCTCTTACCTGTCACTACATTCATGAGAATATGCAGTTGTGTACATCTGTGTTGAGAGTGCAATACTTTCCACAAAGTCACACTGCTGACAATTTGGCCCGAGTCACAAGGGGCATGATGGATGACTGGGCCATAACTCATAAAGTAAAGGGTCTGGTGACCGATGCAGCACCGAACATCATTTCATCCACTAAAATTCTCCAAATTCGGCATTCAATTTGCATTGCGCAAAAAATCACGTGATCAAATCCCGACACTTACATCAATCGGACACAAATTGTAACATACTTCAGATCGAGCACCACGGCCAAAGAGACGCTTGCTCAAGTGCAGCAACAGATGGGACGGCCAAGCCTGAAACTCCTCAATGAGGCGCCAACACGCTGGAACAGCACATATGAAATGCTGGCAAGGCTACATGATGAGAAGGAACCAGTGTGGGTCTCCCTCGCCTCACTAAAAACACACAGAACTCCACTTACGGCTGATGAGTTTACCATCATAGGAGAAACACTTCTTGTGCTTGCTCCTTTCCATCGAGCTACAGTGGAGTTGTCTGAAGAGAAGAGAGTTTCAGGGTCAAAGGTCATCCCCGTGATGAAAATGCTCTATCATGCACTTGAGCGTAACGCTTCAAATTTGCACACACGGGCAGCGATACACCCCCAGGAACACCTGAGGCGACGAGTCACAGACACCGCTTCCAATCTGGAGTCATGAAGTGTGTTGACCCCATCAACACTTCTAGACCCCAGATTTAAATCACTCGGGTTTCGTAGTTCCTCCAAATGCAGTGAAGCGGTCGGTAGACTGAAATCTGAATGTGCGGCTGTAATTGGGCGCACATCCACTGAGCCACAGCCTGGACCTTCTTCACAACAGCTATCGGCACCCACTTCAGGCATGTTCTTCAGTTTGATCAGCTTATTTGTGCATTTAGTTGCTTGCAAATCATGTACTAAAATGCAAATTTCTTGTTTTTTAGATAACCTGTGGAAGCACCTGGATGAGGAAGTTGGCAGGCAGACCACCAACGTCACAGCCGATGCAATCATTGAGGTTCAGAAATACCTGGTAGAGGGCAACATTTCAAGGTCCCAGGATCCTTTGAAATATTGGGACAACCAAAAGAACACATCCCCAAACCTCTTCCGGCTGTCCCTACAATTGTTGTGCACACCAGCCTCATCTGTGCCATGTGAGCGGGTGTTCTCTAAAGCTGGAGAACTTGCGTCAAAGAAACGTAATCGCCTGAATGCCAAGACATTGGAACAACTTCTTTTTTTGAATAAAAATGTATATAAAAATAAATCCCCTCCCTGCCTCAAAGACAAGTACATCAGCATCCTCACATTCACATGTTAAAGATATCAAATATGTTTTAAACTTAAATTAAGATATAAAATAATACAATAACTTAAATTATATTCTTGTATATACTAGGTCATTAAGTCAGTATGTCAGGTGAGCCTGTCAACTAGGTTGCCTGTAATGATTTGTAAGATCCAGCAGGTGTCAGTATTGAGCAACACAGTGACACAGTATCAATAGAGTTTGGGTAATGTGCCGCAACGCTTCATGAGGCCTCATCTACCCATCACTGATGTTTACTGTCTATCTGTTCATCGGACGCCGCTCTGTGTGGATTCAAAGCTGGCGCTGCCGTCGTGTGCCTCGTGCGCTGCTAGCGGAAGGGGCGGGGTTATACTTCTTCTTCTTCTTCTGTGGTGTTTAACGGCAGCTTGCATCCGTTTTGTTGCATTACTGCCATCTTCCGGTTTCAATCACTTCCTATGTTCACAACTACTAAACTTTCCCCATCAGTCCCGTTGCTCACATAAAGTGAGTAAAGCACCTTCTTCCCTGATTACTGGATCCCCACTCCAGGATCTCATTCAGCTCTCTTCCTCTCAGCCCTAGTCTTTGCATTTCTCCCAGCATGCCCCTCCTTTGTGAGCTGTGTCTACTGCAGGAGGTGATGACATGTTGCACAGGTTCTGGTGCCTGGCAGTGCTCACAGAGACCGGTTGGATGTTTCCCTATCATGTGTAGTGTGCTGCGTAGATTGCTGTGTCCTGTTCTTCATCTTGATGTTGTAACTTCTTCTCTCCTGTTTCCTCCCCTATATCCTACACTGCTCACTTTACTCTGAATTGAATGTAGGCGTCTCCCCCTCCTCTCCTGGTTCCAGTGTTGTTGCCATACTTTGCCATACAGACCGGATATCACTGTGACACAGACTCAGATTCTCAGAGATTTTCAGATTGCACTAATAATAATAATGCAGTAATAATGTACATCTTACTGCACGGGTACTTTTACTTTCTGCACTTAAAGTACATCTTGCTGATAATAACATACTTGACTAAGGTTTTGAATGCAGGTATTTACTGGTAGTGGATTGTTTCATCAGTATTAGTACGTTTACTGCAGTGAAGGATCTGAATACCTTTTCATCCACTAATTACTTGTCAGTGATTGAAGTTGGGCAAACAGTTCATATAGAAACAGTGGTTCCTAACCCTGGATCCAGATCCTTGAGCGGGTCCAAATTGTTACTCATATTATAAACAACTCCATGATATCTCTTCTGTAAACACACCAGTATGATGAAATATGATCACATCATGTTTGAATCAATTCAGATCAAAGAGCTTCTTTGAGCTGTTTGACTATCAAACACACATTGTCTGTAATAGAATGATGAGTGAATTTAAATCAATCTGAGCAACTTGACTCCATTTACAAGAGAAACACATTTTGAATTATTGTATTTCAAAACGCTATTAACATCGTTTGTATTTCATCAGTCTGAACACTTTACAAAACCTGTCAGACAAATGTAGAACATGGTGAGTAGTGGAGTAGTGTTTAGTGGAGGATTGAGAACCACCTCTAACAGACCTAGGGTCTGTGTCACAGTGATATCCGGTCTGTCCGAAGACGAGGATTGTAACCAATAGATGTAGAGATACAACGGAGACTGGCTCCGCCCACTTACTGTCAAACAGAAACACTGTGAGCGAGCAGCTAAAAGGCTCACGAGGGCGCAGAGTAAAGGAACGTTTCTAGAGAGTGAGTTTTGCTGGTGGAGTGATGTAAAAGCGCTCGTTAAAGTAAAATACGAGCGCGGCTGTTTGATTTGTGTGGATCTCATTTGCGTTCTCAGATTTTGACAGTGATTTGCCTTCATACATCTCCCCCATTTCTACCTGCAGTGCCGGCACCGATGTTGTTTTAAAGGCCCCACTACATATTCTTCATGCTTGTATTACATCCAGTTTCCCCAACAAGGTTTTAGACGGCGATCTATATGCCACACATCCATAGTCTAGAGCTGATCTTATCAGACCCATATATACAGC
The DNA here is from genome assembly GCF_023349555.1 of Cebidichthys violaceus. Lineage (NCBI taxonomy): Eukaryota > Metazoa > Chordata > Actinopteri > Perciformes > Stichaeidae > Cebidichthys > Cebidichthys violaceus. The sequence continues at coordinate 1,925,948 of NW_027176628.1, forward strand.
TTTCAAAGCAGCCCTGTCAGCTCCCCACTCTGCTCCCACCAAACATCTCATTACATTTAAAAGCTTTTTACATTTATTTACCATTTTATCAATATGTACATTCCAGGTGAGCCGAGCATCAAACCACATTCCTAAAAATGTGTACGAGTCCTTTTCAGCTCTTTACCATATAAATACATCTTGACCTCTGTTCCAATGTTCTTTCTTGTAAAGAAAAGGGTATTTCTTTCTTCCCCATTCCAATGACCACTGTTCCACTCTTTAGATTGTTTCCTGCATTCCTACCTCTTTTCCAGAGCGCCCCATCATCTGCAAATAAAGATCTTCCTATATGTTGTCCAACATTTTCATACACATCTCAATCATGATTGAAAACAATGAAGGACTAATCACACTTCCTGGTGGTGTTCCATTGTCCACCAAATGGCCGACAAACACCTTCCCGCTCTCACTTCTGTAGAGCGACCAAACTAAACATCTTGAACCCATCTGAACATTTTACCTGATATTCCTAATCTTTTCATTTTGATTAAAAGTCCCTCTTTCCACAGTAAATCATACGCTTCTTCTACATTAAAAAATACTGCTACCACTACCTCCTTATTCACTTGTGCCTTCCTCACCTCTGCTTCTAGACATGCTACTGGATCCATTGTTCCCTTCCTTTCCTAAAGCCACTGTGATGTTTTGACCTGAGATTCCTTGTTTCCAGATAATATGTCAGTCTTTCTGTGATCATTCGCTCCATGATTTTACACATGTGTGAAGTCAAAGCTATTGGTCTATAGTTAGATGGATTGGTGGGATCTTGTCCTGGTTTCCTGGTCGGTATTATAACTGCTTGTTTCCAAAGTCCTGGTAATTTTCCTTCCTGCCAAACTTTGTTATACAAATGCAAAATCACCTCTAATGCTACATCAGACAGATGGTTCAACATGATGTATCAGAAACCTGGTCTTTACCTGGAGCAGTTAGACCTGATTTACTTATGGCCCTTTTTATGTCTTCCAAAGTGAAGGAGCATTAATTGCATCGTCCGTCTCTCTATCTGCTTCCAACAATTCTTTATTTGCTTCACTTGTTCTGTGTCTTCCACTTAAACCCTCCTCTGACATATTTCCAGAACTATGGAGCTCAACCAGTGCTTCAGCTAACATTTCTGCCTTTGCTTCATCATCGTTAGCCACCACTCCACCATTTTCTCCATCTTATTTCGTTTCTTTATGACCTCACTGCACTCATCATTCCACCATGGAACTAACTTCCGCCTCTTTGTACTGTTTCTTCTTATAATCGTCTGATTGGCAGCTCCAATTATTGCATCTCTCACATTTTCATGAAATATTTCTGTATCCTGTTCTCCATCTGTATCTTTAAAACTCGATTCACTAGTTTCTCTAAACTGATCCCACTGAGCCTTTCTGCTGTATCTTCTGAACCCACCCTGCTTCCACTAGCTACTCTACAGAAAATGGGGTAACGATCACTTCCAACAGTAGAATGCTTCCATAACTCCCACACACAAATACCTGCCAATGACCGTGATGCTATTGTCAGGTCTAAACTTGACTTAATCCTTGTGGAACTCCCATCATTGAAACATACCAGTCCCAAGGAGTCCATCACATCCTCTACTATCAATCCATTCCTATCAGTCTTTTCCTCCTCAGGGAGTACTATGGGCATTCAAATCACCACACCACATGACCCTTCTTCTGTCTAGTCCCTTTATTGCCTCCAATGCTTCTAATTCAAATCGTTGACACTGATTGTAGAAATTCACCACGACCAAACTTTCATCCCCTATCCACACTTCAACAACTACATCTTCTAGGTCTTTTCCTTTTTCTATCTCTCCATAAGAAATTCCTTGCCTAACAAAGGTAGCACTTCCTCCCCCATTACCCCTTCTCTCTCCCTTCTTATGCACACATATCCCTGAATCACAACATCTAAGTTTGACTGAAGCCAAGTCTCTTCAACACACATTATATCTGGTTCATCTTCTAACCCATTAAGAAAAGCTTTACATTCTTGGCCATTTGCCAACAGACTCCTTGCATTCCACTGGAGAATTAACATGATGACTGATCCTGTGAACACCATTCTTTGTTTAACTGTTCCTGTTTTTGAAGCTCTTCCTGAACAGCCGTCCCAGTCACCCATGAATATTCAAATATCTTGTTGCACTCTTTACTATTATTTCAATCTTCTCAGATCTCCCTTTTGCTTGGAATGTGCAGTTAACTACTTCAGCCATGAAATACGCAAAGCTCTCCTTATTTATTATCAATATATTCCCATATATAATATATTCATATATATTCTCATCTCCCCTTTGCGTCTTTGTCACACGTTGTTCATTTGACTGTTGAGTCGGTTCCTTCCTTGATATATCTCCCCCCCTCTCCCCTCTACTCTCCCTCTGGACCATCTTTGCTGCTCATATGATATATTCATGTTCACTTTTATCTGCTGCACTTCCACTGCCTTCTTCCTCTCTTCACACCCACCATAGGCCACACTATGTGCACCTCCGCAATCTGCACATTTGAGCTCTGTCCCGTCCTCACATTCCCCATACTCATGTTCCCCTCCACATCTTCCACACTTTAGTTTCCCTTTGCACCCTGCAGCAATATGTCCATATGTTAGTCATTTGAAACACCTCACAGGTGGTGGGACAGAAGCTCTTACAGAGGAACTTATATATCCCACAGTGACTTCATCAGGCAACGCCCTCTCTTGGAAATCCAGCAGCACTGACAAACTATCAACCCTCTCTCCTGCTCTTCCTGCTTGCAGACGTTTCATCTCTATCATGTTTCCACCTCTTATGCTTGATCTCATATTCTCCATCTTTTCCTCCACTGGGACACCAAATATAACTCCTCTCACAAAGGGCCCATCACTGGTCTTCTTAGCGTTCTCAACCACCATGTTGCACACTGTTTTCAGCTTCATTGCTTTCTCTCTCTGCTCCTCATCCTAACACTTGATCAACAAGCCGCCGTCACCCAGCACCTTCGCCATCAACATTTCACAGACTTCCTCCTTCAACCCGCGAGTCGGCGCCACCGGACTAACTTTCCTGATATCATATCCAAACTACTACCAGATACATTACTCTGATTCCTGACTCGTCTATCTTTCCGTACTTCAGTCCAGTTCTTGTAATCCATATCCTCACTCCCACCCTCTCCATCACTATTCCCTCCATCCTTAGTCACAGATCACTTTATGCACAATCCGCTGATACTACTTCTCCAAACTCTCCGTCCGTCTCTCTCGCGTCACTTCCCCCCCGTCACAATTTATACACGCCAGGCAAACATTAATAATAACAATAACAATAACAGAGCCTAATCCTATCCTGTGTAATAACTACAGGCAGCTGATAACAGTCCTAAGTACAGCACTTTATACAGGTGAAGGGAAACAAGCCACAGGTTCCACAATGTGCTGAACACACAGGCTGACTTCATCATTACAACATATTGACTGGTAGTAGAAAATAAACCTACAGGAATAATAAGGAGGGGTAGACATCTTGTCTCCTTATTCTTTATTACAGTATCATGTATCACTATCTTTCATATTGTACTGTACTTTGGATCAGTACTTTTCCTTCTCATGTTGGTCCTCCAGAAAGGTTTTGTTAGGATTGCAACCCGATCAGAGTCTCACATCTCATCTGCTCCTCTATTCAGAAACTGATTCTTACTATTTATGACATCAATATTTATCAAACTTGTGTTTTTATTGATGAGATACTTTCAAGTGAAGGAATATTACTGATCATTTCAAGACTTTAAAGTCAATTCACAGGTTCACTCTAACTCAACTCGTCATCTTCACATCTTCATCCTCCTAAATTACTGACTAGCAGAGGTCAATTTTCAATATGATTTAGAGGAACCAAATTATGAATCACTTTTCACACCTAACAAAAAAATGTTCCTTCATAAAATGTTTCATAAAGTGCTTCAAATAAAATGTAATTGCTGTTTTAATGTATTATTGTTCACGTCTGTCTTGTTTTAGCTGTTATATTATATTTATAGTTGATTCACTCATATGGACTAAACCAACATCCCTGAACAAACACAAGTCCAGACTTACTCTCACTCACACACACTCGACACAATTACATTTTATTTCTCTTTTGTTGGTTGTAATGTATTGATATGTTTTCATATTTCATATCTTGTAAAAATATCTTGTCAATAATATTGTACTTGGTCATGTCTTATGCATATTCATTTTATGTTCTCTGTAATATTGTGATACTTTAATATTAAATATGCGGAGACCTCAAATAAGCCCAGTTGGCTTTCTGCCTCTTCCTGCACTGTGATATTATTTATCTCTGTTATGTTTGTTTATTTTTATTTTATCGTTTAAATGTTGCAAAATAAATAAATAATTAATTAAGCTAAGCATGATGACTCATCAGGAGTCTTTGTGTTTGTGTCTTTTTCAGCTCTGTTTTTGGTCTCCACCACCTCCTGAGGGAAACATCTGTCTCTTTAGCTGCTGAATGCTCCACTATGTTCACCAGCTAGTCTCTGACTGAGTCTGTCTGCTGTTTGCTGCTGAGCAGGTAGTGAACAGAGGCTTCATCACAGCTTGTTGGATGAAAACAGCTGCTGCTGGAAACACTGAGACTGAACCAAACAGGAAATGTGCTGCAGAACCAAAACTAGGAGCTAAAAGAGGCTCAAAAGCTCTGTAGAGCTGCAGAGATGGAGACGCTTCTCTGTGGGTTCATCAGCACCACACGACTCTTCACCATCACACAGAGTCAGCTGATCCGTTGTCAATATAGAAGTATTGATTGTTGATGTTTTGTTTTTGTCTTGTGTTTGTGTGATAATGACTGTTGTCTCTCAGAAGTAAAGGAGAAAGATCCTGAAATCACTACAGCGCCACAAACCCTCTGATGGAGGAGGTCGGGGGGGATGGTTGAGTTTGGACGTAGTGGGCGGGGCATATGCTGCTGAATGAGCCAGGAGTTTCTATTGGTTCACTTGGATCACTGTAAACACTGACGGGAGGTCACTGTGATGAGCGACATGGAGGTAAGTTGACATTATATTGCTGTTTGGTCACAATGATTTTAAATGTAGCAGCACTTCACTTTGTTCTCATGTTGTTCGTGTCGTTAAAGAACGACATGGAGGACTGCTGTGTTCACATGAAGCCTCACTTTCTCACAAAGCTCAGGATTTAGTTAAATTGTGTCATACATGCGTAGCTAACCTGAGCTAACATAGTCATGCCTCAGGCGTACGTTACTCCCTTACCTGGAGCTTATAACATCACACGTTTGTTAAAATGATCGGTTAAGTTACGTGACATTTGTAGTTGACAAACGAGCTAACGTTTGCTGACAAGCTAACTAACGTTAGCGGCAGCTCGTCTGCCTGCATCCGACCGTAGTTGACCTTGGAAAGTAACTTTTAATGCCTTCACTTTCAAACTTCAGAGGTTCACTAATATCTTACTGAGATTATGACGATTTTACAGATGATTTATGCTTCATTTTATGTCCATAAACGGACCAACAGGAGCTCAGGTCGACCGGTTGTGAACCTGAAATATCACTATAAATCTGGTAACGTTACAAACTTTGAGATTAATTACACGGATAAACTGAACTTGAGTATTTTGCTCCTTTTGTTTTGTGAAATAAAATTAACTATACATTTTGTTTTGTTACAGGGAGCCAGGAGCAAACGGCTCAGTTCATCAAGCTGAAGGGGAGAACGACGGCCTCTTCACCTGGACAAACATTCAGCAGCCGTAGCTTTGAATGAAGACATTAGTCCATTTGTAATATCTCCATTTGACCATCCTGTACTTAAGGTTACAAGTACATTAGCTCTCATCCAATACAAAGCCTTTACTAATAGGACAAACAGTGGAGAGGACAATACACTTCTGATGTGTTATTGTTGTTGTCACACAGATGACAGTTGTGATGTCACCTTTTTCTTTTATTTATTTAATCCCACAATAAGACATCCATGTAAATGATTTCTATGTGTATTTGTGTATATTCTGCTGTGTAAAATGTGTCAATCCTCTAAGTTTGCATCCTTGTGTTAACATTATTGATTTCTCAATGTTTTCTCAATGTGACAATTTTGGAGAAAATAATCCTGCAAGCAAAAAAAGGGACAATTTATAGAAAAAAGTAAAGTATGTCCATATATGTTACTGCAAGTTAATAAACACGTTTGCTGACATTTGTTTCTGTTGTTTTTGTTAACTGTCTTCTGCCTAAAGAATTGCAAGTATCCAGACTCTGTTCTCTACTAGAAAGATTAATTGAGAAATAAATATATATATATATATATATATATACATTTATGAATATATATATATATATATATATATATATGTGAATGAAATAAAAAAGTTATTGATAAATACATTATTTTATTTACAAGAACTATAAATTATTGAAAATTTGTTATTTAACATAGCAACTGATTGAATTATTAACTGATTATTAATTTAGAAAAACTATATTATGAAAAAGAACTATGAATTAATTATTGAATATATGATTGAAAAACTGATTAAAACTAAAACCTTTACAATATAAATATATATATCTGTATATACAGGATAATCCTTCTGAGCAGGCATATAGGCACGGGAGCCTATATTGTTTCATCAACATATAGGCAGCATAAAGTTAGCTAGTGACGCAAACAGGAAGTCCTCTGTAGCATAGGCCGTCTCATTTCAGAGGCCGCTCGGTCCAGCCTTTGTGGTCCTCAAAGGACGCGGCCGACGTGGACCATGAGGACTGGGTCCACCAAAGGATGCAGCCGCTGGATTGGGACATATGCAGTGTTTACAGTGGAAGCAGATACCGGGATCAAAGTCGAACCCACCAATAGAAACTCCTGGTTCATTCAGCAGCGTATGCCCCGCCCACTACATCCAAACTCAACTCATAGGTTTTCGTTTTGAAAATGTAGGTTTTTGATTTGCAGCCAAACATTCTAGTTTCATAAGCAAAACTAACAAATAATTTATTCTCAGTTTTTATATTTTCACTTACAAACTTGATTTTTGATTGCAGTGTGAGATTTCTTTTGTTTGCGTAATAAATATACCTTCATACTGTGTACCCCTAGAACTTCGGTCCAGTCCTAAATAAACCTCTTTGGGCTCTGACACACCATGTCCACAATCAGCTGTTGGTTCTTCACTGAGCGTCTGTGGCCGACTGTCACCTGTAGTTTCAACAAGTCGACTCTTATCAGCCAGGGAACTGTCTCTCAGTGCAAAACAAACCACAACCAGGTAAAGCTGAACTCCTTTAATTAAAACAGAAAAACATTCCTATTGTGATGATTTATCAAGACGTTTGAAACAGATTGTTTCTTTGTCTGTTTGTCTTTTCACAATAATGTCTGGACTAAAGGGCAACACACACTGGTGGCAGATGACGAGCATCAAAACATCAACTATTGTTTGATATGAGCCCACAAACCTGCAGAGTGATGACGTGGACGCATGTCAACCCAACGTGTCAGGATACACCACTGTCCTATTTTCTAATGTTGAAACAAGTTTCATCACCTTCCCTCCCTGTTGTGGCTCATCCTGGCTACTGTTCCCTGATTACTTCTGTCTGTATTGATGGTCTGATGTGGGGCACAAACAGTTTGATGAGTCTCTGGTAGTTTGAGGTCAGCTTGGTGTGTCAGGGTCATATTAACCAGGCTGACAGTGTGACAGAGAAAACGTCTCCAGCTCTACCTCCTCTATCAGACTGATTGTCTGTGGCTGCAGCAGGCCTCTTCATACCTGAGAGTTTCCAGTCTCCAGTGTGGATCATCCCGTCCAGCAGACAGCAGCTTCACTCCTGAGTCTCCTGGATGATTGTAGCTCAGGTCCAGCTCTCTCAGATGGGAGGGGTTGGAGCTCAGAGCTGAGGCCAGAGAAGCACAGCCTTCCTCTGTGATCAGACAGCCTGACAGGCTGCAAACACACAAAACAACACACATGTCGGTTATTGTTGGTTAAATCTTTGCACTACTGTTTGTTTAGTTGATTTAATATTATTCTGTTATTCTATTTCATTGTGTATATAGTGTGCATTCTTTATCTAATATCTTTACTCTGTTGTTATAATTGTATATATTGTGTATTGACATATGCATTTTTTATATTATATTTACTGTAACCTATTGCTGCTTGCAACAAAATAATTTCCCCTCGCGGGGTCAATAAAGTTACTATCTATCTATGTCAATTAATCTGAGGGAACTGTGAGGGCTGGAAGGTTACAGCAGCACTGAGATACTGTCTGCTACTGTGGGGTTACATTAACATTGTTACTGATTGTTTTCTAGTCACAGCCAAACACTGATAACATTACTGATAACTGATATAACAGCAGAGTGAGAGAAAAAAGAAAAGACTATTAAACATATTTAAATTATTTTTTTAAATAATGGAAACAAAATAAACACAATTGATTTAAAACCATTCAAGCAAAGACACAATTGTATGCAGGTTAAGAGATTATCCATTAATGTAAATAAGGATAAATGTGGTCATCAGTGGAACATATTGATGAATCCTGACCTGAGAGTTTCCAGTTCACAGTGTGGACTCTCCAGTCCAGCAGAGAGCAGCTTCACTCCTGAATCCTGCAGGTTGTTGTTACTCAGGTCCATCTCTCTCAGACAAGAGGACTGGGAGCTGAGAACTGAGGACAGAGCTTCACAGCTTCTCTCTGAGAGGTTACAGTCACTCAGTCTGAAGAGACAACAATCAACAAGAAGAAAAATTACATCATCAGGATGAGGGATGGATATTTAATGTTGTTGTTTGGTGTAAAATACTAAATTAGGCTTTTCTGTTGTCTTCCTGACTCGTTTAAAAGAGAGAGAGAGAGAGAGAGAGAGAGAGAGAGAGAGAGAGAGAGAGAGAGAGGACATAGTGAGTGATAAAGAGAAATTAAACTTCATATTCTGATTTCATGTCGGTTACCTTCTAAAGCAGAAATAAACAACCATCAAACTCTCAGCAGATCATCACTGCAGAGCCAGACATTCAAGTTTTCAGTCTCTTTTCCACTTCTGCTTTTCTACTTTTCATTCATTAATTATTTCAAACATAACTTCACAAAGCATAAATAAGAGGAACAACAGGATTACTCTGTGATGTTTTAATGTGAATGAAAACTGTGTTTCAAACGCTGTCATTGTTTTTAATCCACTGTGGCTCAAATGTGTCTGTTCTACAGGGTTCTTATAATGTGATGGAAACAGAAATTCACAATAATTACTTTTGGACCCTAGTTTAATCTCTGAGATTAGTTCCTCTGGTTCCAGAGTTCTCGTTAATTTCCTGGTGAAAAAGGGTTCATAAAATCTGAAATTCTGAGGAAAAAAATCCAAAGATTCAGAAAGAAAGAGGCTGTTTACACTGCATGGAGCTGATAGTTTAGAGACACATTTAAATCATTGAAGACAAACTAACTTGATCTGACCTCAGAGTTTCCAGTTCACAGTGTGGACTCTCCAGTCCAGCAGACAGCAGCTTCACTCCTGAATCCTGCAGGTTGTTGTTACTCAGGTCCATCTCTCTCAAACTAGAGGACTGGGAGCTGAGAACTGAGGACAGAGCTTCACAGCTTCTCTCTGAGAGGGTACAGACACTCAGTCTGAAGAGACAACAATCAACAAGAAGAAAAATTACATTATCAGGATGAGGGGTGGATATTTAATGTTGTTGTTAAATACTAAATTAGGCTTTTCTGTTGTCTTCCTGACTCGTTTAAGAGAGAGAGAGAGAGAGAGAGAGAGAGAGAGAGAGAGAAAGAGAGAGAGAGAGAACAAAGTGAGTGATAAAGAGAAATTAAACTTCATATTCTGATTTCATGTCGGTTACCTTCTAAAGCAGAAATAAACAACCATCAAACTCTCAGCAGATCATCACTGTAGAGCCAGACATTCAAGTTTTCAGTCTCTTTTCCACTTCTGCTTTTCTACTTTTCATTCATTAATTATTTCAAAAATAACATCACAAAGCATAAATAAGAGGAACAACAGGATGACTCTGTGATGTTTTAATGTGAATGAAAACTGTGTTTTAAATGCTGTCATTGTTTTTAATCCACTGTGGCTCAAATGTGTCTGTTCTACAGGGTTCTTATGATGTGATGGAAACAGAAATTCACAATAATTACTTTTGGACCCTAGTTTAATCTCTGACATTAGTTCCTCTGGTTCCAGAGTTCTCGTTAATTTCCTGGTGAAAAAGCGTTCATAAAATCTGAAATTCTGAGGAAAAAAATCCGAAGATTCAAAAAGAAAGAGGCTGTTTACACTGCACGGAGCTGATAGTTTAGAGACACATTTAAATCATTGAAGACAAACTAACTTGATCTGACCTCAGAGTTTCCAGTTCACAGTGTGGACTCTCCAGTCCAGCAGACAGCAGCTTCACTCCTGAATCCTGCAGGTTGTTGTTACTCAGGTCCATCTCTCTCAAACTAGAGGACTGGGAGCTGAGAACTGAGGACAGAGCTTCACAGCTTCTCTCTGAGAGGTTACAGCCACTCAGTCTGAAGAGACAATGATGAAGAAAAAATAAACAATAAGTAGAAAAGATAGCAGCGTATTTAAGTTATGATATATTAATGTAACTCTCTCTATACTTACAGACCTTTGTTGGAGGCTTTGACCACTGGCAGCAGCCTCAGAAGAGCCTCCTCTGAAGCAGAGTATTTCTTCAGGTCAAACACGTCCAGATCTTTTTCTGATGACAGTAAAATAAAGACCAGAGCTGACCACTGAGCAGGAGACAGTTCATCTGTGGAGAGACGTCCTGAACTCAGGGACTGTTGGATCTCCTCCACTAGAGAACCATCATTCAGTTCATTCAGACAGTGGAACAGATTGATGCTTTTCTCTGGAGACACATCCTCACTGATCTTCTCCTTGATGTACTGGACTGTTGTCTGATTGGTCTGTGAGCTACTTCCTGTCTGTGTCAGCAGACCTTGTAGGAGAATCTGATTGGTCTCCAGTGAAAGACCCAGGAGGAAGCGGAGGAACAGGTCCAGGTGTCCATTTGGATTCTGTAAGGCCTTGTCCACAGCACTCTGGTAGAGACGTTTTGGTTTAGGTTTGTCTCTAAAGACTTTAGACAACCGGGAGGTTGTTTGTTCTTCTGACAGCAGATTGACACCAGACTTGATGAAGGTCAGATGGACATGAAGAGCAGCCAGAAACTCCTGAACACTCAGATGGACAAAGCAGAACACCTTGTCCTGGTACAGTCCTCTCTCCTCTCTAAAGATCTGTGTGAACACTCCTGAGTACACTGAGGCTGCTCTGATATCGATGCCACACTCTGTCAGGTCGGATTCATAGAAGATCAGGTTGCCTTTCTGCAACTGATCAAAAGCCAGTTTTCCCAGAGACTCAGTCATCTTCCTGCTCTCTGGACTCCAGTGTGGATCTGTCTCAGCTCCTCCATCATACTTGACCTTCTTCAGTTTGAACTGAACCACCAGGAAGTGGATGTACATCTCAGTCAGGGTCTTGGGCAGCTCTCCTCCCTCTCTGGTCTTCATCACATCCTCCAGAACTGTAGCAGTGATCCAGCAGAAGACTGGGATGTGGCACATGATGTGGAGGCTTTGTGAGGTCTTGATGTGGGAGATGATCCTGCTGGCCTGCTTCTTATCTCTGAATCTCTTCCTGAAGTACTCCTCCTTCTGTGGGTCAGTGAACCCTCTGACCTCTGTCACCATGTCAACACACTCAGGAGGAATCTGATTGGCTGCTGCAGGTCGTGTGGTTATCCAGAGGCGAGCAGAGGGAAGCAGTTTCCCCCTGAAGAGGTTTGTCAGCAGCACATCCACTGAGGTGGACTCTGTAACATCAGTCAGGACCTCATTGTTGTGGAAGTCCAGAGGAAGTCGACACTCATCCAGACCGTCAAAGATGAACAGAACCAGGAACTCTTCAAACCTGCAGATTCCTGCTTCTTTGGTTTCACTGAAGAAGTGATGAACAAGTTCCACCAAGCTGTACTTCTTCTCTTTCAGCACATTCAGCTCTCTGAAAGTGAATGGAAATGTGAACTGTATGTCCTGGTTGGCTATGTCTTCAGCCCAGTCCAGAGTGAACTTCTGTGTTAAGACTGTTTTCCCAATGCCAGCCACTCCCTTTGTCATCACTGTTCTGATTGGTTCCTCTCTTCCAGGTGAGGATTTAAAGATGTCTTCTTGTCTGATGGTTGTTTCTGGTCTGTGTGGTTTCCTGGATGCTGCTTCAATGTGTCTGACTTCATGTTCATCATTGACCTCTGCAGTCCCTCCCTCTGTGATGTAGAGCTCCGTGTAGATCTGATTCAGAAGGGTTGGGTTTCCTGCTTTAGCGATCCCCTCAAACACACACTGGAACTTCTTCTTCAGGTTAGATTTGAGGTCACGCTGACAAACTTCAGCAAGAAGTCCTGAATGAACACACAACAAAGAAGATCAGTTAGTCAAGGAATAGATTTCAACATGTCATGTCCTCAAAGAATGAGTCTATGAATATATGTTGGTCCATCTCTTGAGACTTTAGTAAACGTCACATTTATCCAGCATGTTAAATCTTTAGAGAAATCCTCTTACTGCTCTGCAGACGGTCAGCCAGCTCCTCCTCCTTCATTCTCCTCAGGAAGTTCAGTGTGATCTTCACAAATGCCTCTCTGCTGCTCCTCCTCTGCTCTTCATCCTCACCGTCCAGCACCTCCTCATCCTCCCTCTGTCTCTCTAAGCATTCTGGGTAATCTGAACTCACAACCTTCTGGATCTTCTTCAGCTCGTTCTTCAGAAAAGTGACGATGTTCTCCTCCAGCAGCTGGAACAAAACATTCTATGAATTACACAAACTAAAACCATGGAACCAAAATGGTCTACAAAGTGCAGCATGGAGATGATTGTGAACAGAATAGATGTACATGTAGTAGATGTAACAGTAGTTGTACATGTACAGACCATAAATATGGAGTCCAGGTGTTTTTGATGCTGCTGGGCAGACTGACCTCTGGGAATCTCTGAGCTCTCCTGGTCCTCTCTGTGGAGGAATCATGAAGAACCAGCTCACATTGTGTCTGTCCACTCAGAGACCAACACAAGGTAAAGGTCCATGAAGTGATATCTGGATGTGGATCAGGTGAGTCCCTGTAGTGGTGAAGGTTTACTAGTCCTGCTGATCCCACTGAGAATCAACAGCTCAGTCTTTCAGCTCACTGTCTTCTTCACCAGTCAGTTTGCTTTAGTCCCAACAGGTCTCACCAAGCCCTCCATGGAGCTCTCCCTCCCTCACTGTACACTGCTGAAGTGCCCTGGAGCAAGGCATCCAGAACCTCCAGCTGCTCCAGTGGAGCGTCTCAGTGTCAGACTGGTTGTACTGGGCAGCTCCCAGTGTGAGTGTGTTTCAATGAAGAAGAGTGTTGGTGCTCAGAGAACTTCATCTGAGTCAGTAAATGTTTAAAACCTGGAGATCTGACAACAGAGTCTGATAGAAACACATCTTCATCATCAGTTTGAAATCCTCACCTTTGATCAACAGAGTCTCGTCCATCTTTGAACATAATAGGACGACTCATAGACCAGTCACTCTTCATGGACACACAGCTGGGTTCAGGTTCAGGTCCTTCCAGCTTCCTCCTGATAGAAACACCAGATACATTCTGCACTGAGACAAAACTTGTCAGTGATTTAATAAACCTACTGTACAGAGGTCGTGTTCACACACACAGACACACACACACACACACACACACACACACACACACACACACACACACACACACACACACACACACACACCTCAAAACAAACTGGTTTGTTAAGTTCAACAAGTGGAGTCTGATATGAGCTCATCAGAGGAAGCTCCAATACTCTGCACTCAACTCTGTCAGCAACACAGTGATGCAGGAAGCCAAAGCACTCTCCACAATCACACACTGTGATATCATGACACCACAGAGCTTACACTGAACAACACATCTCTCTTCAGGAGCAACTTGAAGACAAATGGAACGGACAAGGTCAACGTGAAGACAAGGTCAACATGAAGACAAGGTCAACGTGAAGACAAGGTCAACGTGAAGACAAGGTCAATGTGAAGACAAGGTCAACATGAAGACACAGTCAACGTGAAGACAAGGTCAACATGAAGACACACTCAACGTGAAGACAAGGTCAACATGAAGACAAGGTCAACATGAAGACAAGGTCAACGTGAAGACATGGTCAATATGAAGACAAGGTCAACATGAAGACACAGTCAACGTGAAGACATGGTCAACATGAAGACACACTCAACGTGAAGACAAGGTCAACATGAAGACAAGGTCAACATAAAGACAAGGTCAACATGAAGACACAGTCAACATGACTGGTTGTACTGGACTGATAGTCAATGTACTGTCTCGTTGACTTTGTCTAATACAACTTTTTCACACTCTGACCCTCATATTGTGTTTTGTCGTGATTGATTACAATGAAAACACTGTACTTGATGCACGACCAGTTCTGTATCATAACTGAGGATCAGAACAGCTAGCTCATTGTTTCATAAGGTTTTAATTACTTACTCTGGGTCATAAGAACGGCGTCCATCTTTGAAGTTAATCCAACGATCATTAGAGCGATCACTCTTTATGGACACACAGCTGGGTTCAGGAGACTTTTCTCTCTGCTGCTGTGAACTGATAGAAACACTGACATTTACTGAACATACAATCTTCATATCTCTGCTTTCATTGGACGGTAAAAGTTATTTAATTTCAATTAAAGTATGTCTTTGGAACACGTCTTGCTTGTGTTCATTCAACATGGGATACTTGTTGTATTTCCTGCAGCTTTTTTTGAACCAGTGTGTTGTTGGTCAGATGTCTGAAGACTTAAGACTGTTGACCTGTCACATCACTCATGTATGTGGTTTGGTCCTCTCCTGTCTGATAAACTAACATCCATGTTCTCCTACACGGCTTCTCTAAACCGCCTCCCAGCCTCAGCTCACATCAGCTCCAGACTCTGGTGCTGGTCTACAGGGAAGTGAAGGGAACTGGTCCTTCCTACTGAGGAGCCATGGTCAAACCCTACATTCCTCCTCTACCTCTGGACGTTTGTCCGTCCTGTCCCTCAGAGGACCCTGTGGTCTCATCTCCATCCTCACACTGTTCTGTTCTGGTCCCACAGTGGTGGAATGAAGACCTGAAGTCAGGACAGCAGAGTCACTGAACATCTTCCACCACCATCTGAGAGCCATCTGTCACACGACACCTCCACACAGCTGACGTACATCTCATGTCTTTAACACATTAAAACGTAGCTCTCTAACACACTTTCACTTGTTTACTTGAGAAGGATGTACTTTCATGTTCTCATGACATGTACCTGAAGTTCTGGTTCAGTTTGACTGCTCTGATTGTGAATCACTGGACTGTAATGAACTCTGTCCCTCATTGGTTGTCTGAACTCAAACACACTGTCCTGGTTGTAGTCTGGACACACATTAGGTAATAAACCACTTCCTGTTTCATCCAGGAAGTGACCGATCACTGACGTAGTTCTGGTTTTACTACTAATCGTTACTTTTCAGAAAGCAGGACAAATAGCAGTATCATCACCGGTCCACTCTTCTTCACAGAGTACTTTAATATCAGCAGTAGAAGACCAGTTCTACTGGGAAGCTGTCAGCTACATGTTAAATGTAATGTATACTTACTCTGCAGAAGACACTTCTCCTCCTTTAAAATCGACGCCATGTTGGTGTGACTGGTTAGTCTCAGGGGACACACAGCTGGGTTCAGGTTCAGGTCCAAGGGACTCTGGTCTCTGATGGATCTTGGCACACAGAGGAAGACCAGCAGGGAAGCTAATTCACTTTTTAGTCTTCAGTCTCAGCAGCTGTTGTAAAAACTATCAGCTCTCAACAAGAGAAGGATCAATACATCAACGCTTTATGATAAATATATGTCCTCATAAGAACGTGTGTGAGTGCTGTGAATGTGAAGGTTATGAATAAAGAAGCTGTCATTATGTGACACGTAGCATCTTCTAGCACCGCTGGGATTTGAACCGATGACGTTTAATCAACAAGGTTCACACTGCACCAAGAAGCTGATGCCAGACACAGAGATGCACATCTACAACAAACAATATTACTGTAGATCAACACTTTAATGTACAAGTACAACAAGAACTACAATGATCCATGATGATTCCTCAGAGCTCAAGATGTCGTCTTGAAACAGTTCAAAACCCAAAAATATTCAGTTTACAGTGATTCAAAGAAGAGAAACAGCTGATTGTAGAAAGATGAAGTCATCACATTGAAGAGATGAAAGAATGAATGTTTGCTTGAACAAGGTCTGAAGTGTGAGTGAATGATTGAAGCCGTTCATCTGTAAAACAAGGTGAACAAAGTAATGAGTGTGAATGAATCCAGCTGAACATGAAGTCTGTTGACTGAGTGTAAACCTCACTGACCACCAGGGGGAGCTCAGCAGCTGAGGTAGAAACATAAAGCTCCACCCTCTGGACCTGAGCCCTGAGCCCTCCTCCTGTCACTCTGTGGTGTGTTCAAGTGCTCTCTGTTAATAACAGCGTCACACCGCTGGGTCCACAGGGTGAACGCGAGGACTTCAGTCGTTGTCGTGGATACAGCGTGACGTGTGTCGTGTTGAACCTGAGATCATCTCACAGTTTGTCTAAAGAGCTCCAGTCAGCATTTGAATCAACAACTTTATTTAAAATGTTCAGTCTGCTGCTTCAGACAGTGAACGTTTTTTTACTCCCGGTATCATTAGCTCTGGAGAACAACATGAACCTAGACCTCTAGAAATAGTCCCTAGACCTCTAGAACTAATCCCTAGACCTCTAGAACTAGTCTCCAGATCTCTAGAACTAGTCCCTAGACCTCTAGAACTAGTCTCCAGATCTCTAGAACTAGTCCCTAGACCTCTAGAACTAGTCTGTAGACCTCTAGAACTAGTCTCCAGATCTCTAGAACTAGTCCCTAGACCTCTAGAACTAGTCTCTAGCCCTCTAGAACTAGTCTCTAGACTTCTCTGCGCACATTGGTTCTTCCTTCATAGACTGATCAGTTCATCATAATAACACATTGTCATTGAGTTCATGAAGTTATTTATTAACAGTATAAATGGACCTTTGATCTATGAGAGCACTTTGACCAACAGAGGCCTCAATCAACATGAAATATGAGCTTCATAAAACACCTGAAGTATCAAAGTCTAACCACTGAATCTGTTTTAAAGATTTATAGGTTTATTATGAGTCAATGTTCTAGTGATAAGAGCAGAGAAACAGATCTCTGTAACTAGTCCCTTAGAGTGATCATTGAGGATTTAAGGACAATAAAATCAGCTAGAACCAGAACACACTGACCCACAGTGGCCCATGATCGTGGCTCTGACCAGGTTGGAAGAGTTCCGATCCTCAAGGTGTGTTGGAGGTCTTTCCATGACATGGGAGCACTGACTGGAAAGCTGACTTTACAAGAGCAGAAGTTGTTCATGGGACCTTAAGCATTGGAGCGTGTTTGATTAGATCCGAAGTTCTGATCCAGATTCATCGTGATGTAAGCTGGTTTACCAACGAGAGACAAACTAATACTGACGTTTATTACTTCTCTCTGCTGGGAAGTCCTACCAACCTTTCATACAGGAAGCGTAGATGAATGCTATAAACACCACCAGTAATAAACCTAAGAGCAGAATCATCAACAGCATCCGAGGGCTTAAGAGTAGAGGCAGAGGTAATCCCCCAGTCCTTCAAGACCTCCACTGGTTTACAACAAATAATGCAGTTCAAGGTTGTCCTCATCACAAAAACAGCCCTTCACAACCCTGAACCCCTCCATACCTTTAGACCTCCTGCATCGACACGCTCCCACCCGCAACCTCACATCCACCGACGCCAGCCTCCGTTGCCCCCCCCCACTCTGTCCAAGCATTAGACCTGGGGGGACAGGGTCTCCTCCATTGCTGACCCCCCCCACCCTGGAACTCTCTCCTCCAGCACCTCAGACATTCTCAATCACTTAAAACTCACCTATTTAAATCTGCTTTTAACCTGTGAAGCTAGTTATGTTTTTGTGTTGTTCCTGTTATTAATTAACAGTATAAACGGTCCTTTGATCTATGAGAGCACTTTGACCAACAGAGGCCTCAATCAACATGAAATATGAGCTTCATAAAACACCTGAAGTATCAAAGTCCAGACTTTAGTCCAGCATCAGAACTCAGTCTAACGACTGCATGTGTTTTATAGATTTATAGGTTTATTATGAGTCAATGTTGAAGAGAAAGAGCAGACAACATCACGTTAGTAAGAATGAAGATGTTGAAGGTAAAACAGGATCAAATGTCATGAGAAGTGTTGAGTGTGATACCTTTTCATGTTGCTGATCAGCTGCAGCCACCTGATGAAGACAAACAGACGGGTTCATCGTTAGTCTTCAGTCTCGTTTGATTTGTGTCTCATCAGGAAATCAGATGTGTTTCTGCATGTCGACTTTAAAGACAGCCAGCTGTAGCTTCAAGGATCTGTTGTCAGATCAACGCTGTGCTGTGGACTCATGATCAAAGACAGGAGGTCAACACACGAACCAACAAAGAGCAGCTCGCTTGTCATCAATTCAAGTTCCACTTACTCAGTTTCTCCTCATGGACTTCAACACTCTGGACTGGGTCTGTGTGGAACAAGAGTATTGTGTCGAAGCGAGTGTGACGATGATGAAATCCTCTTCTTCTTCTTCTTCTTCATCAGTCCTCAGTGTCTTCAGGCTGCTGTCACACTCCAACACTTTAATAAACCAGTGTGAAGCTGCAGCACTCAGTTCAAAGATCAGCTGCATCATGTTTATAGGACTTTATATGATACGTGTTAAAGTTTAACCCACAGCATCTTCACACTGGAACAAACCTGAGAACATGAAGCTCCTCCTCACTGACAACATCAACACTCAACACTGTTACTGGCTGTAGAAGAGGACATGGATTCACCTCCAGAGCTGTGAATGAAGCAGCAGGAAGGGTTCATGTTGTAGACCTGGTAGAGATCAAGTCCATCAGAGGTTCTGCTCCATTTAAAGCACAGAGATATGGACCGTTGCTGTCTTCATGTGTTTGTTAAAGTGATGACATGTAGTCATTCAGACAGAGGAGACTTTTACATGGACCTCACAGCTTCATTCACACATGAACCTTTATGGAAAGAGACTCGGTGGTGTTGGGCCATGTGTTTGATACCTGGGCCTTCAGTGCTGTCCTCCTACAGTTGAGCCACATTGCGTGGTGGGACATATCTATTCTGGTCCTCTAGAAGATGGTTTTTTAAATTATTTTTTAAACTATTTTTTTGTTTTGTTTATCTCTGACAATGTTGTATTACTGTTGTGATGTTGCTGTTATTAGATATTATAATTATTATCACTATTAGTATAATTACTGTTATTATTATAAAAAGAAAATAAATAAATTAAGAAAAATACACAAATTCCTATCCCGCACTGACAACCTCTCATTTTATATTTCTTAATTAAATTTAAATTTAAATAATAACATGATTTAACCACGGCCTCCCCTGCGGTGTTCCGTCCCTGGTGGCTCGAGCTCAACTACTACTACTACTACTACTACTACTACTACTACTAACGTCTGCTAGCTGCTTCAGCTTCACAACAGTGATGCTGGCCCACTGACCAATCACACGACACCTTAATGCTGATGTACTTGTAGACTACCTAGAATACTGACACATCAAAGAACACGCCCAACATGTCAAACTAAAGATCTGATTGGTTGAACACGATGACAATCAACAATATCGTCCTCATGTACTTTAATCTGTAAAGTCTACCTAGAGGACCTCGGGCCTCTCTCCTTACATAGAGACATAGAGGCTGAGTCTGATTGGATAAGAGCTCTACTTAAAACAAGCTGCACTGGAAGCAGAGCAACAGAGGAAGACAGGAGCTGTGCAATGAGAAAATAAGATAACTGGAAAAAAATAATACTTGTAGTATATTTATGAAAAATGATAAAATAGCCATAACTTTGTGATTCTGTTCAGGCCAGCAGAGAAGGCTTAGCTGGCCCTGACGGCCACCACTGGTCTCTACTGTAACGGATTGTATATGAACCCATTTACAGCACACAAGATTCCAGGAACCGTTGGCTTTTATTGTAAACTCAACAGGTACAGAATGAGACATCAGAAACAGCAGCAGAATAAATCCAGGTCAGGAACAGAAGGCTGGGGAGTTTACCGGGAGTCAGGCGAGACGGTAGATCAGGAGCAGGAAAGGTCGACAACAGGAAACCAGTTCGGGATAAAGCGCTGCAGAGTCTGGCATTGAAAAGCAAAGAACAATCTGTCAATGAGTGTCTTCTTCTTTTGGTTTTACGGCAGTTGGCATCCATCTTATTGGTGCATTACCTCCGGAGTGTGGACCAGACAACAGACTTACACTGTTTACCCCAAAACAAAACAAAACAAACAATTCAATACAAAAATAAAAAACAACAACAAAGAAAGAAAGTAAAACAATGGCAATGAGTGTGTGGGAGGCAGGAGTCTGTATAGGGGCTTGATTGGTGATCAGAGGCAGGTGAGTGAACAGGTGAGGAGGGAGTGGAGCTGAACTGTGACATCTACACCTCGGACTTCAAACACGACTCTGCCACCTGCAAAAGCTCTCTGACGACTCTGCAGTCGTCGGCCTCATGTCCGCCGGTGATGACGGGGAATACAGAGAACTGAACCAGGACTTCATAGGGTGGTGCCAGCGGAACCGCCTCCAGATCAACTCTGGTAAAACCAAGGAGCTGGTGGTGGACTTCACCTCCTCCGGTCCCAGTGAACATCCAGGGAACGGACATTGAGATGGTGAGATCTTATAAGTACCGGTGTTCACTTGAACAATAAACTGGACTGATCACACACAAGCACTTTATAGAAGGGTCAGAGCAGACTCTCTGCTGAGGAGACTCAGGTCCTCAGGAGTGCAGGGAGCTCTCCTGAGGACCTTCTTTGACTCATCAGACTCATCAGCCATCTTCTATGGAGTGGTCTGCTGGGGCAGCATCTCCACAGAACAGACTGATCAAGAAGACAGCAGTGTGCTGGACGTCCACTGGAGACGGTGGAGGTGGTGGGAGACAGGAGGATGATGGCTAAGCTATCACCCTATTATCCTCCATATATATATATATATATATATATATATATATATATATATATATATATATATATATATATATATATATATATATATATATATATATATACTCCACTATGCTGCTGTAACCCTGTACATTTCCCTGCTGTAGGACTAATAAAGGATTATCTTATCTTCCTCTTCAGACAGTGTTTGGAATGTAACTTAAATACATTTACTAAGTACTGTCATCTCTGAGTAATTCCATGTACTGCTACCGTATGGTTGTATTCTACTACATCTCAGAGGTACTTATTGTACTTTTTACTGTACTACATCTCAGAGGTACTTATTGTACTTTTTACTGTACTACATCTCGAGGTACTTATTGTACTTTTTACTGTACTACATCTCGAGGTACTTATTGTACTTTTTACTGTACTACATCTCAGAGGTACTTATTGTACTTTTTACTGTACTACATCTCAGAGGTACTTATTGTACTTTTTACTGTACTACATCTCGAGGTACTTATTGTACTTTTTACTGTACTACATCTCAGAGGTACTTATTGTACTTTTTACTGTACTACATCTCGAGGTACTTATTGTACTTTTTACTGTACTACATCTCAGAGGTACTTATTGTACTTTTTACTGTACTACATCTCAGAGGTACTTATTGTACTTTTTACTGTAGTACATCTCAGAGGTACATGTTGTTAAGCTAACAAACCTCAGACTTTCAGTTAAATTAGAAGGTTTAAACTCACAGATGTGTTGAAGAGATTTCATCACACTGTAAACACGAAACTCAGAAGAACCTTCAGTCAGTTTTAGTCCAGTTTTCTTTTCCTTTGTTTAGTTTAACAATCTGTGAAAAGAGCATCAGTGAAACAAGTGTTCACATATTCTGTTGAAGTAAAGGTAGTAATACTACAGTGTAGAAATACTCTGTTTCAGTTCAAACTAGTACTATCAACATGTACTTAAAGAAGCAAATGAAAGCTCTCATTATGCAGAATAATATCCATATTTGATTATTGTATTATTGATGCATTCATGTGTTCATCACTTTGATGCAGCAGTTAACTGTGTAGCTGTGGGGCTTATTTTTTACTTTATAAACTGCCTAGTAGCAGTCAAGTATCATCTAATAATCATAATTTATATTTATTTAAATTATGAATCTGAACCTGTAAAGTAACTAAAGCTGTCAGATAAATGTAGTTGAGTAAAAAGAACCATATTTAATCTGACATGTAGTAGATTAGAAAGTAAATTCAAAATTGTATTGAGTAAATGTACTTGGTTACTTTCCACCTCTGTACATTTTTCTACTGATCGGATCTGATAATGTTCTGATCGGTTCCACTGTGAACATGATGGAGGATCAATGCAACACGTTTTAAAGTATTTAATTAATATTGTATACGTGAGTTTGGTCTCTATACCATCAGTTACTACGTTAAAGTAAAGTGTTCTTAGTTGACATTAGTTAGTTGTTTGGAATACACAAAGTACATTTCACTTGAAATGATTTAGTTGTTTGAAATAGTAATTTCCCAGTTTACCAAAGTAAAAGACTTCCTGTTAAACTTCAGGAAAGACTCAGACTCATTGAGAAACACAGCTCACCTTTATTGACCGTAGAGTTCTCTACATTTGACACACAGACAGGTTAGTTTCTTTTGAATCACAGACATTCCTGTGTCTTTGATTCAGATGAATGGAGATTAAAATAGTGACACTGACCAGCTGGATGGAACTGGTTCTGGTCTTTGTGGTGGAACCAGACCAGTAACCCCACCTCACAAACTGGTCTGGTGTCAGCTCTCCTGACAAGAGGAAAGGCCTCGGTATACAAGCAGCAACACGTTTCTGTTATTACTAACATCTACTTCTTCAGGAGGAAACCAGAGTCTAAGTTCAGCAGGAGTTCAGAGACATGAGACACAGTTTAAAGAACACCAAGACACACACACACACACACACACACACATACTGTATATATATATATATATATATATATATATATATATATACACATCCATATACATCTTGAATTACACATATCTTATTGCTGCTAAAACACCATCACATTCTCTGTCTTCGTTACACTGGGACTACTTCATGTGTCGGTGATGCTTTATGATGCGTTCAAGCACGTGGGAAGTTCTCACACTCATCATCCACGTTGTAGTTATGACCTAGAAGCCCTGACTGTGAATCTCACGTGTTTTTATTGACACTGAAATGTTAACGAGGTAGAATTTACTTTTGTCTCTTTCTGTTTTTGGTAAGTTTTTGGTATCAAAACAACAGAAAATCAAAGAATCAGACTGTAAGACATGTAAAATATTCAGTAACAGAGCTTTGCAGGAATAAGTACTAAAACCAGACATGACTCAGCAGTTTACAGACTAACGTGAAGTCATGTGACCGTGGTGGAGTTCCTTTATAGACTAACGTGAAGTCACGTGACCGTGGTGGAGTTCCTTTATAGCCTAACGTGAAGTCACGTGACCGTGGTGGGGTTCCTTTATAGACTAACGTGAAGTCACGTGACCGTGGTGGAGTTCCTTTATAGACTAACGTGAAGTCACGTGACCGTGGTGGAGTTCCTTTATAGACTAACGTGAAGTCACGTGACCATGGTGGAGTTCCTTTATAGACTAACGTGAAGTCACGTGACCGTGGTGGAGTTCCTTTACAGACTAACGTGAAGTCACGTGACCGTGGTGGAGTTCCTTTACAGACTAACGTGAAGTCACGTGACCGTGGTGGAGTTCCTTTACAGACTAACGTGAAGTCACGTGACCGTGGTGGAGTTCCTTTATAGACTAACGTGAAGTCATGTGACCGTGGTGGAGTTCCTTTACAGACTAACGTGAAGTCACGTGACCGTGGTGGAGTTCCTTTACAGACTAACATGAAGTCACGTGACCGTGGTGGAGTTCCTTTATAGACTAACGTGAAGTCATGTGACCGTGGTGGAGTTCCTTTACAGACTAACGTGAAGTCATGTGACCGTGGTGGAGTTCCTTTATAGACTAATGTGAAGTCATGTGACCGTGGTGGAGTTCCTTTACAGACTAACATGAAGTCATGTGACCGTGGTGGAGTTCCTTTATAGAGTAACGTTAGCTTTTTACTTTATACTTCAAACATCATAAAAGTGGAGTTTATTAGTGAGGACTATCTTGATGAACTAAACCTGGAAGAATCAGAAATGTTTGTTTTCTTTAATAATTCAGAATACAATAGAATAATCTAATTGGCTGTTTGTGGAGGGAACCAGTGATCACGACTTCCTGTTGGACTACAGAAACACGTCAACCTGCAGAACTCTACACTGATGTCTGATTACATGTGAATCTCTCCTGTTGGTCTCCTCCTTCCCACATGACCTGAACGCAGCATTAGTAGTATTGGTGTTGTTGGCATTTTTTTGTTGTTGGTGGTGTTTGTGTTGTTGGTGTTTTTGTGTTGTTTGTGTTGTTTGGATTGTTGTTTTTGTGTTGTTGGTTTTGTTGGTGTTGTTGGCATGGTTGTTGTTTGCATTGTTGTTGGTGTTGTTTGTGTGTTGTTGGCGTTGTTGTTTTTGTTGGTGTTGTTGGCGTGGTTGTTGTTTGCGTTGTTGGTGTTGTTTGTGTTGTTGTTGTTGTTGTTTGTGTTGCTTGCGTTGTTGTTTGCGTTGTTGTGTTGTTTGTGTATCAGACAGTAAAAGGCTGCTGACATGAAGTCAAACACATTCTTTGGCAGAACAAGAGACAGAAACAAAATCTGCTGGTGGACGGTCTGATGGGACGGAGACACACAGCTACACAACACACACACACACACACACATGGAGAAATGTTCTCTATGCTCCTTTTTACACACTTTGGTCCTTCAAAATAAACTACATCTGATATATTTGCAGTTTTACCAAATACATTTTTATATTTGATATGAGCAGCTGTTACACCATACATATTTATGTATATTTATATATATATTTATATATATTCATCAGCTGGAATCACAAACAACAACAACTTCCTGTTTGTAAAATGTTTAAATGAGACCCACCAATTAGAAGCATGATGATCGATTATAGAGTATTAATATTTACAATAATAATAATAATAATAGTAAGCTATTTACTATTATTTCCTATTGGACGGTGAGCCGTCTCTGTGTGTGTGTATGTATATATGTGTGTGTTTAGGTGTGTGTGTGTGTGTGTGTGTGTGTATATATATATATCTACTGTGTGTGTGTGTGTGTGGCTGGTCACAGCTGGGTGGGTCCTCTGCTGTGCGTCTCACTACCAGGAGAAGGAGGTGCCGTCACCAGACTCCTCAGGTAGACACAAGGGTTCCTCCTCCTCCCCGAGCCAAGGGGGGCGGAGCCTTGTGGCAGCAGCGGCGGTGGGGGCGGAGCCAGTAGGGCGCCGGTTGTCCTCGGAGACGACATGAGAGGCTGCATCTCCTGCAGCGCTCTTCCTCCCTCCTCTTCCTCCTCTTCCTCCTCTTCCGCCTCTTCCTTCTTTTTCTCCGGGAAACAGAAGGAGCCCTGCACCACCTGAGCTCCGATGGCGATGGAGGAGGTGCTGCCCGGTGGCGTGTAGGAGGCCGGACGGGACCCCCCCAGTCTGGACAAGGCGATGACTCGGGGGTGGACCGGCTCGGAGTGGGCCGGGGGGGAGGAGATGCTCTCCAGGGACGAGATGCTCTGGTTCCAGGCCTGCTGGAGGTCCACTGGGATGATCTTAGTGGCCTCCATGGACACACATGGAGGAGGAGAGCCTATGCTGGTCACCTTCCATGGGAGGTGTGGGGGGGGGTCCACCGCCAGTGGTGAACTCTGACCGCTGTCATCCAGAGCTACTGGGACTGATGGAGGTCACACCGGACAGTTAGACCTGATCATCATGATCACAGGACTTCAGACCTGATCTGTCACTGACTGGTGTGTAGTAGTAATATTAGTAGTATTAGCAGTAGTCGTAGTAGTAGTAGTAGTTGTAGCAGTAGTAGTAGTAGTAGTAGCAGTAATAGTAGTAATATTAGTGTTAGTAGCAGTAGTAGCAGTAATAGTAGCAGTAATAGCAGTAGTAGCAGTAGTAGCATGTGTGTGTTCTCACCTGATCTGGGTCTTTGTTTGGGAGTGTCCACCTTACGAGCTATGAAGGTGATCCCAACATCTTCCTCCTTTTCAGGATCTGAATGTTCAGCTTTCTCCTCCTCAAACTCCACAGGAACCACCACCGGGTCTGAACACACACACACACACACACACACACACACACACACACACACACACACACACACACACACACACACACACACACACACACACACACACACACACACACACACTTTACATGGAGGTTTCTTTTGTAACATTTTCTATTTAAATACCTTCTTCAGTTAGTCTTTTTATTCATCCATCCCCATTTTAAGATTTAAGGTCATTTTTATGAAATATATTTTAAATAATTTTTATGTTTACAAACCAAAACTACACTTCTAAATTGTTGCATATACTCAAATAATAAATCAGATTTACTCTTGTTGTTTTTCGCCCTGATCAATAAAAAAACATTGAATACTGAGCTCAAACTTTATTCATATAACATATTCAGAACAGACGACCTCAGCTGTCGTATTATTTATCACCAGCTGAAGATCTTTTTGTTCATTTCTAATTGTGATAGAAGTATTTAGATGGTCTCTTATTGTGACAGAAGTATTTAGATGTAACTGTTGGTGAGTCTTTATTTACTCTTGTCCTGCCAGCTGACGTTGCGTCTGGGTTTGTCGCTGCCATCCTCTCTGGAGTCAGATCCTCGCCGCTGCAGAGGAAACAATGAACACGAGAGTGAACCTGAATGAAGCATTAAACAAGAAGCAGCTCCTCCAATCAGAACCAGCTGCTAATGACCCAGAAGAACCAGCTGCTAATGAACCAGTAGAACCAGCTGCTAATGACCCAGAAGAACCAGCTGCTAATGAACTAGTAGAACCAGCTGCTAATGAACCAGTAGAACCAGCTGCTAATGAACCAGTAGAACCAGCAGTGTACTGGGAGAACTGGTCCACAGAGGCTGAACTCTGTGTGACGGAACAACTTCAACTGGTTAATTATTAAAAAATGAATATCTAAGAGACGCATTTATTAAACATAAACAAACTTATCAAAGGAGTTATTCATGATCCAGTGATTGTGGACTAAAGGTCTCTCACAACAAACAACAAACATTACTGCTACCACTACTATACTACTACCACTACCACTACTACTGCACTACTGCTACTGCCACTACTACTACTACTGCTAACACTACTACTACTACCACTACTACTACTATTATTACTACTGCTACTGTTACTACTACTACTACTACTGCTACCACTACTACTATCACTACTACTACCACTACTACTACCACCACAACCACTACTACTACTACCACTACTACTACTATTACCACTACCATTACTACTACTACTACTACTGCTACTACCACTACTACTACTACTGCTAACACTACTACTGCACTACTGCTATTGCCACTACTACTACTACTGCTAACACTACTACTACTACCACTACTACTACTACCACTACTACTACTATTATTACTACTGCTACTGTTACTACTACTACTACTACTGCTACTACTACTACTATCACTACTACTACCACTACTACTACCACCACAACCACTACTACTACTACCACTACTACTACTATTACCACTACCACTACTATTACTACTACTACTACTGCTACTGCCACTACTACTACTACTGCTAACACTACTACTACTACTACTATTATTACTACTGCTACTATTACTACTACTACTACTACTATTACTACTACTACTACTATTACTGCTACCACTACTACTATCACTACTACTACTACTACTATTATTACTACTGCTACTACTACTACTACTACTACTGCTACTACTGCTACCACTACTACTGTCAGTACTACTACCACTACTGCTAACACTACTACTACTACCACTACTACTACGATTATTACTACTGCTACTGTTACTACTACTACTACTACTACTGCTACCACTATTACTACCACTACTACTACCATTACTACTACTACCACTACTACTACTACTACTATTACTACTGCTACTACCACTACTACTACTATTACTACTGCTACTAACACTAATGCTACTACTACTACTACTACTGCTACCACTATTACTACCACTACTACTACCACTACTACTACTACCACTACTACTACTATTACTATTACTACTGCTACTAACACTACTACTACTACTATTACTACTGCTACTAACACTACTACTACTACCACTACGATTATTACTACTGCTACTTTTACTACTACTACTACTACTGCTACCACTATTACTACTACTATTACTACTGCTACTAACACTAATGCTACTACTACTACTACTACTACCACTACTGCTAACACTACTACTACTACCACTACTACTACTACGATAATTACTACTGCTACTGTTACTACTACTACTACTACTACTACTGCTACCACTATTACTACCACTACTATTACCACTACTACTACTACTACTACTACTACTACTACTACTACTACTACTATTACTATTACTATTACTACTGCTACTAACACTAATGCTACTACTACTGCTACTACCACTACTACTACTACTACTAACACTAATGCTACTACTGCTGCTACTACTACTGCTGCTACTACCACTACTACTACTACTACTACTACCACTACTATTACTACTACTACTACTAGAAGTACAACCAGTGTATGTTTCTTACCTTCTTGAGGCTCCGGTCCTTCTTGTGTCGTTTGTGTCGGGTGGACTTGAACGTCTCCATGCGGCTCTTCATGTTCCTCTGGAACACCTCTCGGTCCTGACGCTCCTTCTCCCCCAGAGGCATGAAGTGTCTGCTGTAGTGGGACTGATACTGGACACACACAACAACAACAACAACACACATGACACACACAACAACAACAACACACAACAACAACAACAGTCAGAACACAGTTCAATGTTTATTGTGTATACGTTTTTAGCCTCAAATCACCAGTTTAAACTTTGAAAACTTCACAATTAGAAAGTAAAACGTGTTTTTGAAGGATTCAGTACTTGATGTTCATGTTTCCATTAGAGACGCCTCTCCTCCTTTGTTACAGCCTCCTGAAGGTTCCCTTTTTAAAAACCCTGACACCTCTTTAATGACCCCTGAAACATCTTCAAGGAACCCTGGACTCTCTTCAAGTAATCAAAGACTCTCTGTAAGGAACCCTGGACTCTTTTGAAGGAAGCCTGGACCTCTTTAAAGACTCTACAACATATTCAAGGACCCAAAGACTGTCCTCATGGACCCTTGGAACTCCATAGAACCCATCAAATGTCTTTAAAGACTCCGATAACATCTTTACTTAAAGAATGAGGTCACTGTTGTGAGTATTAGTGCGTGTGTGTGTGTGTGTGTGTGTGTGTGTGTGTGTGTGTTACCCGTCTCCTGGGTTTGTACAGGTTTCCTGTGAGGAAGTGATGCGTCTCGGTTTCTTCCTCCACTTTGGCTCCGGGGACGTTATCGATCACCTGGAGGTCCAGACACACACCGCTGCCGTTCTCACGCCTGGAACACAACAACAACAACAGGTCAACAACAAGTCAACACGTGCAAACATGCAAACACGTTGACAACATGCCAACAACAACACAACAGGTCAACAACAAGTCAACAAGTCAACAACACAAACAACAGGTCAACAGCAAGTCAACAAGTCAACAACACAAACAACAGGTCAACAGCAAGTCAACACGTAAACAACAGGTCAACAACAAGTCAACAAGTCAACAACAGGTCAACAACAAGTCAACAAGTCAACAACACAAACAACAGGTCAACAACAGGTCAACAACAGGTCACCAACAGTTCAACAACGCGCCATGGAGACAGTCAGTCATGAGACTCACAGGTAGTTGGTGACGTTGGTGACTTCGGGGAACGAGGCTCTGCTGGCCATTGAGGGCAGAGACAGTCTGGCTGAGGTCAGGACGTTCCCACCCTACACACACACACACACACACACACACACACACACACACACACACACACACACACACACACACACACACACAGAAACAGACACACAGGTCACAGGTGATTTCTCTTCCTGTCATTTAGACTACATTACCCAGAAGCCCTATAGATAAATACCTGCTGTAATTCAATGACCCTGAGGACCTGGTTTCACCTGACCCTGAGGACCTGGTTTACACCTGACCCTGAGAACGTTGTTTCACCTGACCCTGAGGACCTGGTTTCACCTGACCCTGAGGACGTGGTCTCACCTGACCCTGAAGACTTGGTTTCACCTGACCCTGAGGATCTGGCCTCACCTGACCCTGAGGATGTGGATTCCCTGACCCTGAGGACGTGGTCTCACCTGGTCTATGACACTGATGGCGTCCCTGATGTTGATCTTCTGATACGCCTCCCACAGTTCACTCTTCCTGTACACTGACTTCCTCAAGAGCAGCTTACTCAGGTAGTTCTTATCAAACTGCTCCCACCTGAGAGACAGACAGGGAGACAGAGAGAGAGACAGAAACAGAGAGAGACGAGACAGAGACAGAGAGAGAGAGAGAGAGAGAGAGAGAGAGAGAGAGGGAGAGATGGAGAGACAGAGAGACAGAGACAGATAGAGAGAGAGACAGAGGGAGAGAGAGAGAGATTTGATGTTTTAATATAAATGTGTTGACTCACAACTGAACATGTTAGCTGTTTGTATCTGTATAGTATATATATATATATATATATATATATATATATATATATATATATATATATATACTGTATGTGTATATATTTGAAGTTTGTCTCAGACACAGAGGAGGATATTACTTCATAATATATTCAGATGTTTTGAAAGACAAGCTGTAGTTATTAATCATTCATAAATGCAGTGTCTCTATGGTGGAGGAGCAGCGCCTCCTGCTGTTCACTGTCACTTATTACAACAACTATCGTTAGTATGAATATATATATATATATATATCTGTTAGATAGATAGATAGTAACTTTATTGATCCCACGAGGGGAAATTATTTCGTTACAAGCAGCAATAGGTTCCAGAGCAGCAATAGGTTACAGGTATAAAAATCTTAATATTATATATATTAAAAAAAAAGAAAAATACACATGTCACAATACACAATATATACAATTATAATAGAGTAAAGATGTTATATAAAAAATGCACACTATATACACAGTGAATAGAATAACAGAATAATATTAATCAACTAAATAAATAAGTAGTGCAGAGGTTTAAAAGACAGTGAATGATTTGGCCCGAGGTGATTTGTTATACAGTCTGATTGCGGTAGGCAGGAACGTTCTCCTGTACCTGTCCTTGTGACAGCGGAGCTGGATCAGTCTGTTGGAGAAAGTGCTCCACTGTCCCTGCAGTAGGTGGTGGAGAGGGTGGTCCGGGTAATCCAATATGGATAATAGTTTCTTCAGTGTCCTCCTCTGCACCACCTGTTCCAGATAGTCTTGTTTACAGCCGATGATGGAGCCGGCCTTCTTAACCAGTTTGTTAAGTCTGTTGGTGTCTCCGGCTCCAATGCTGCTCCCCCAGCAGACTACGGAGAAGTACAGTGCACTGGCCACAACAGTAGAACATCTCCAACATCTTGCTGCACACAAGAAAAAGAGTCGACTCATCCCCTTCTTGTACACAGCGTTGATGTTGGCCTTCCAGCTCAGTCTGCTGTCGATGGAGACACCCAGGACCTTGTCCTCCTCCACCATGTCCACGTCCTCTCCCAGAACTCTCAGTGGCTGTGGAGCCGTCGTCCTCCTCCCGAAGTCGACCACCATCTCTCTGGTCTTGGCCACGTTCAGAAGCAGGTGATTTCTACCGGCCCACTCCACAAAGTCCTCCACTACTGCCCTGTACTCCTCCTCCCGTCCGTCCCTTATACACCCGACCACTGCAGAGTCATCAGAGAACTTCTGCAGATGACATGTCCCTGAGTTGTACTGGAAGTCAGTGGTGTATCAGGTGAACAGGAAGGGAGACAGAACAGTTCCCTGTGGAGCTCCAGTACCACTGACCACCGTATCAGACAGTACACGGCCCAGTCGGACAAACTGTGGTCTGATTGTGAGGTAGTCAGTGATCCAGGAGACGGTGGACTTGTTAACCCCCACCTCCCGCAGCTTCTCACTCAGCAGCACTGGTTGGATGGTGTTGAATGCACTGGAGAAGTCAAAGAGTCACAGAGCCACTGGTTCCATCCAGGTGTGACTGAGCTCGTTGCAGCAGGTAGATGATGGCGTCGCCCACTAACACATGAGGCTGGTATGCAAATTGCAGAGGGTCCAGTGATGATTTCACCTACGGTCGGAGGTGGGCCAAGAACAGCCTCTCCAGCACCTTCATCACATGGGATGTGAGGGCAACTGGTCGGTAGTCATTGAGGCCAGATGGTGTCGTCTTCTTAGGAACAGGAACCAGGCACGACGTCTTCCACAGCACCGGGACTTCCTCCTGCTTCAGGCTCAGGTTGTAGAGGTGTTGCAGGACATCAGACAACTGGATGGCGCAGGTCTTCAGGACCCTGAGGCTGATGCCATCAGGTCCCTCAGCCTTTCCTTGGTGGAGTCTCTCCAGCTGTCTTCTAACCTGGCCAGTCGTCACAGAGAGGGGGGGGAGGGTGGTCATGGTGTCGGTGGTGGAAGAGCCCTTTGAAGTAGAGGGCTCATTGTCCGTGCCGCTCACCAGGGGGGACAGAGGGGGGAGGGGAGGAGGCAGCCGAGGTGTTTGTGAGGTGAGGTGTGTGGAGGAGACAGATGAGGACTGTGAGCTAAATCTATTGAAGAAAGAGTTTAGCTCGTTGGCCCTCTCCAGGGAGCCCCCTGGTTGTCTCCCTCCAACCTTGAAGCCAGTAATCAGCTTCATCCCGGTCCACACCTCCCTCACATTGTTCTGCTGGAGTTTGGCCTCCAGCTTCCTCCTGTAGGTGTCCTTGCACTCCCTGATCTTCACCTTCAGGTCACGCTGGACTCTCCTGAGCTCGTCCCTGTCCCCAGACCTTATTACTGTTATTACTGATTATAGAGTTATTAATATGTTAGTGGGACAACAGAGTCGCAGTGATGTGGTATGATGTTAAATGTTTTTATTATTGTAAATGTTTTTATTATATTAAATGGTTTTATTATATTAAATGTTATTATTATATTAAATGCTTGTATTATATTAAATGTTTTTATTATATTAAATGTTTTTATTATATTAAATGTTATTATTAAATTAAATGTTTTTATTATATTAAATGTTATTATTATATTAAATGCTTTTATTATATTAAATGTTATTATTATATTAAATGCTTTTATTATATTAAATGTTATTATTATATTAAATGTTTTTATTATATTAAATGTTATAATTATATTAAATGCTTTTATTATATTAATGTTTTTAATATATTAAATGTTATTATTATATTAAATGTTTTTATTATATTAAATGCTATGATATTGAATGTTATTATAGTGTAACATTGTGATGATGGACTGACTTGTCTCTCCAGTGGTGATATCCCTGAAGTCCTGCTATGTCCTCTACTGCTGCCAGGATGTGGTCAAAAGCCTGGAGACAACAACAACATCAACAACAACAACAACAACAACAACAACAACAACATCAATGACAACAACAACATCAACATCACATCAGCAGAGGAAGACCGTGAGATGTTGCTGAAAGGTCTGGAGAAATGTGTCTCCTGCGTTCAACTTCTAGTAGTAGTAGTAGTAGCAGTAGTAGTAGTAGCAGCAGTACTAGGAGCAGTAGTAGTAGTAGTAGTAGCAGTAGTAGTAGCAGTAGTAGTAGTAGTAGTAGCACTAGTAGTAGCAGTAGTAGTATTAGTAGTACTAGTAGTAGTCTCACCCTCTCGTGGATCTCCTCGTTGATCGTCGGCTTTCTGCTCGTTGAACGAGGAACTTTGAGCCAGTTTACCAGAGGTTTGATGGTCAGACCCTGAAGGAGGAACACAGAGGAAACACATGAGGATGCAGAGGATGATGATGCTAATAATGATGAAGATGTAGTGTCCTACCTGAAACATGACGGTGAAGAAGACGACTACGATTGTCGTGGCGACGAAGTAGTCCTTGGCCTTGACGTGGTCCCCGTCCAGCAGGACCACCAGAGCGAATGCCACCGCCCCCCGCAAGCCACCATACGACATCACCACCTGGTCGATCTTGTCCAGCGGGACGAGGCGGAAGCGGTTCAGGACCCAGGTCTGACCGATCACACCTGGAGCACAGAGATCACTACAGATCAGGACGGTCATCGAGGACACATCAGAAGAGATGTTTATTGTTCCATTGCTATGGAGGTTGACAAACCTGCAGCCCTGAAGACAAAGATGAAGACGAGGGTGCAGGACACCAGGCCCGTGTCCCAGGCCCACTTGGACTTGTCCACCGCCGAAATTCCCAGGAAGATGAAGATGATGGTCTCGGCGATGCTGGCCAGAGTCTTCATGGTGTACTTCACCGTGGTCCGGGACTTCTGAGAAATGTTGGCCTCCACGTATTTGTTGGCTCCGATACCACAGAAGGTCATTCTGAGGAGGGAGAGATAGAGACGTCTGGTGAAGGAGACACGGCCTGGAACCACATAGAACCACATGGAACCACATAGAACCACAAAGGGGACACCAGTCTGCTGGGAAATACCCAAAGTCATCATACAAACCCAAACTACCGATGATGGACCCAGTGAACTTAGCAACCATCATAGTGGTGTCTATGGTTGTACTGGTCATAGTAGTCTCTATGGTTGTACTGGTCACAGTAGTCTCTATGGTTGTACTGGTCACAGTAGTCTCTATGGTTGTACTGGTCACAGTATTCTCTATGGTTGTACTGGTCACAGTAGTCTCTATGGTTGTACTGGTCACAGTAGTCTCTATGGTTGTACTGGTTATAGTAGTCTCTATGGTTGTTCTGGTCACAGTAGTCTCTATGGTAGTACTGGTTATAGTAGTCTCTATGGTTGTACTGGTTATAGTAGTCTCTATGGTTGTTCTGGTCACAGTAGTCTCTATGGTTGTTCTGGTCACAGTAGTCTCTATGGTTGTACTGGTTATAGTAGTCTCTATGGTTGTTCTGGTCATAGTAGTCTCTATGGTTGTTCTGGTCATAGTAGTCTCTATGGTTGTACTGGTCACAGTAGTCTCTATGGTTGTACTGGTCACAGTAGTCTCTATGGTTGTACTGGTTATAGTAGTCTCTATGGTAGTACTGGTTATAGTAGTCTCTATGGTTGTACTGGTTATAGTAGTCTCTATGGTTGTTCTGGTCACAGTAGTCTCTATGGTTGTTCTGGTCACAGTAGTCTCTATGGTTGTACTGGTTATAGTAGTCTCTATGGTTGTTCTGGTCATAGTAGTCTCTATGGTTGTACTGGTCACAGTATTCTCTATGGTTGTTCTGGTCACAGTAGTCTCTATGGTTGTACTGGTTATAGTAGTCTCTATGGTTGTTCTGGTCATAGTAGTCTCTATGGTTGTTCTGGTCATAGTAGTCTCTATGGTTGTACTAGTTATAGTAGTCTCTATGGTTGTTCTGGTCACAGTAGTCTCTATGGTTGTACTGGTTATAGTAGTCTCTATGGTTGTACTGGTTATAGTAGTCTCTATGGTTGTTCTGGTCACAGTAGTCTCTATGGTTGTTCTGGTCACAGTAGTCTCTATGGTTGTACTAGTTATAGTAGTCTCTATGGTTGTTCTGGTCATAGTAGTCTCTATGGTTGTACTGGTCACAGTAGTCTCTATGGTTGTACTGGTTATAGTAGTCTCTATGGTTGTTCTGGTCACAGTAGTCTCTATGGTTGTACTGGTCACAGTATTCTCTATGGTTGTTCTGGTCACAGTAGTCTCTATGGTTGTACTGGTTATAGTAGTCTCTATGGTTGTTCTGGTCATAGTAGTCTCTATGGTTGTTCTGGTCATAGTAGTCTCTATGGTTGTACTGGTCACAGTATTCTCTATGGTTGTTCTGGTCACAGTAGTCTCTATGGTTGTACTAGTGGTAGTGGTCTTACTGGCTTTAACTGGTCTTAACTGGTTGGGAAGACTCACGACAGAATGGCGGACAGGGAGAAGAGCTCGGCGGTCAGGTAGGCCAGGTAGACCAGCAGGAAGACGAAGAGCGGCTCGATGATCCGAACCTTCTTAGTGAACCGAGTAATGAAGCCGAGGAGGATGGCGAAGACCAGACCCACCAGAGTCCCTCCAATACTGACGATGAGGAAGGAGGCTGAGGAGGAAGAAGTGGAGGACAAGGAGGAGGAAGAGGAGGAGAAAGAGGAGGAGGAAGAAGAAGAGGACAAAGAAGAGTGAGGACGAGGAAGAAGAGTCTGATCTACTTCTGATTGTTTCTTTGAACTCACCGACTCCTTTGAAGTAATCGGCTGTCTGAACGTTCTCAGGTCCAACTTCCACAAATGAAATGTAGACTTTATATAAAACCTGGAGACAGAGAGACTTTTAGATAGTCATGTATTATATGTAGGTACAGTATATATATATATATATATATATATATATATATATATATATATGTATTATTAAACTGTGACATCTATTAGAGACACACAGGGTCTCTGTGTTCATCATGTAGACCTGTAGAACGTTAAAGGGTCTCTGTGTTCATCATGTAGACCTGTAGAACATTAAAGGGTCTCTGTGTTCATCATGTAGACCTGTAGAACGTTAAAGGGTCTCTGGGTTCATCATGTAGACCTGTAGAACGTTAAAAGGTCTCTGTGTTCATCATGTAAACCTGTAGAACGTTAAAGGGTCTCTGTGTTCATCATGTAAACCTGTAGAAAGTTACAGAACGTGAACATTCAGAACCCTGAAGCTCCGCCTCCTCTCTCCTCTCTGAGTGTCTCCGGTTGGTCCACTCGTTGGTGGATTAGCTCGTTCTCATGAGTGCTGCTGAGGATTAGAAGAGTTAATCTTCTTTAATCTGAGCTTTAACGGAGTAACAAGCCTCCTCTTCATCAAACATCTGGTGGTACTGAGAGGAAGAAGAAGGTTTAAAGGAACGTTCTGCTGTTTCCTCCAGAGATCTTCTACTGATGACCTCCATGAGCTCTGGAGGTAGACACCTGTTGGTTTGGGCAGAATCACCTAGAACCACATAGTGGACACCAGCTGCTGGGAAATACCCAAAGAGTCATTATACATGTGTGGTTGTGTGTGTGTGTGTGTGTGTGTGTGTGTGTGTGTGTGTGTGTGTGTGTGTGTTTGAGTGAGTGTGTGTTTGTGTGTGAGTGTGTTTGTGTGTGAGTGTGTGTGGTTGTGTGTGAGTGTGGTTGTATGTGTGTTTGAGTGAGAGAGTGTGTGTGTGTATGTGTGTGTGTGAGTGTGTGTGTGACTCACCACGGTGACGGCGTCGTTAACCAGCGACTCTCCGAAGACGATAATGAAGAGCGTGTCGTTGACGTGAACTTCTTCAAACACGGCGAGAACAGCGACAGGATCTACAGCTGAGATCAGAGCTCCAAACAACAGGAAGTCCATCAGACCGGCCTGGACACGCTCATCTACACACACACACACACACACACACACACACACACACACACACACACACACACACACACACACACACACACACACACGCACACACACACACACACACACACACACACACACACACACACACACAATGCACACACACACACACACACACACACACACACACACACACACACACACACACACACACACACACACACAATGCACACACACATAGACACGCAATACACACACACATGCACACACACAAAGAGACACATAGACACAGATACACACATAGACACAATACACACACACACACACACACACAGACAACACACACACCCACACACACAATAATATGAATTATATTATTATTTCCATTATAGATTAATTATATTATATATTTATAATCTATAATTCTGTATCATCACATGTGCAGATTGTTGAATGAATAAATAATATAAATAATATTATTAGTAGTAGAAATAGTAGTAGAAGTAGTAGTAGTAGTAGTAGAAGTATTAGTAATAGTAGTAGAAGTAGTCGTAGAAGTAGTAGAAGTATTAGTAATAGTAGCAGAAGTAGTAGTAGTAGTAGTAGAAGTATTAGTAGAAGAAGAAGTGGTAGTACTAGTAGTACATTACAGTCATTTAGCAGATGCTTTTATCCAAAGCGACATTTTGGGGTTAAACCTTTTAAAAACGAGGCCTATTTGCAGGCCTCAGCTCGAATAAAGATAAGAAATACCTAATTAATTGTATAAAAAAAAATAAAAAAATAAAAAAATTAAAAAAAAAATAATTTTTTTTTATATATTTTTGAGATGAGAAAAATCATGGAACTATCAGAATACATGTTACTGGTTCACATAAGATAAGGATGGAACACAGCAGAACTTGGAAAACTCAAAAGCTCGATCTTGAAAAACAGCACTTTTAGGGTATTGTTTTTTGGAAAGTATGGGTATCCAAGACTTTTAATATGCTGGGCTCTTAGAACAACTGATATAGGCTCTATATACACAGCTATACATAGATACAGTGAAACATTTATGAAATATAGAGCATTTCAAATTAGAAAACTGATCAAATACTCCAATATTTGAATAAAAAAGTATTTTTAAAATTCAAAAACACTCTATATCACTTCTATGTATCACTCATGATGTTCATTGAATCAATAGACCGAAGATTGGACCTTTTTTGAGTGTTTTAAGCTCTTTCTATGCCCTTTTTAGTTATTTAGTTTAAGGTCAAATCCTGCTTCGACTCTCTGTTCAGGGCTGTATCTCAGCCCCCCCTTCTCCGATTTTCACCATTGAGACATCCTTCGAACCGTAGGAGCCAATAGAATTGCCTGGAATTGAAAGCTAGATGATTGACAGCACTATTAGCCAATAAAGCTCAAAAAGGTCCAGCTCTGAAATCGGATTTGCTGAGCTTCCAACCCTCCCAAGAATCCGAGGAGTGTCGGAGAGACACGAATCGAACGGATTCACACGGAGCACCAGCAGCTGGACGAACATGCGTTGGAAGTACGGAGATATTCCATTTTTTCGCTGAGATTCGACCAAAAGTAAGTACAATATTCGATGAAAGCTGTGTGACTTTTTGTGTTCGAAGCTGAATATCTCTGCGATGGTTTACCGGGGAGAGAAATGGAAACTATGTCCGTAATCTCCGTCAGGCGCTCGTGCTTTTTCATGCTGCATGTTCGTAGGTAGCACGTTGCTAACGGAGTGTAGCAGCCTTTTTCTCCGGTCTGTCCCAGTCATATCGAGTATGATTTATGATATTTTGTTATTTGTTTGCTTGGCTGATGGGAGATGTGTTTGTCTCATGTAGAAGTGACCTAGTTCATGTTGTTCCCAGGACGCTGAGGTTTCTGCAGAACTATAACATCACTATATTCGTTCTTCGTGGGTTCTCTGCCAGTTACTTTTAACACAAAACTCTCTAAGTTTTGATGTACTCTGCGTCCAAATGGGGGACCTACGGGTGTATCTGGTTTGTGTCTTGCTCAAGGACACATCGACATGAGACTAGTGGAGAAGGAACCGTCGACCCTCTGATTGAAAGGCGGCCCTGCTCTCCACTTAGTAGTAGAAGTAGTAGTTGTAGTAGTAGTAGAAGTAGAAGTAGAAGTAGTAGTAGTAGTAGTAAAAGTAGTAGTAGTAGTAGTAGTAGTAGTGGTAGTAGTAGTAGTAGTAGAAGTAGAAGTAGTAGTAGTAGTAATAGAAGTAGTAGTAGAAGTGCTTTCCCACGGCCTTCAAGACCGTGACAGAGTCACCCCCCTCCTGAAGAAACCATCACTTGACCCCTCTGATGTCAAGAACTTCAGACCGGTTTCTCTTCTACTCTTTCTATCCAAAACACTTCAACGTGCTGTCTTTAACCAACTGTCTTCCTATCTCCACCAGAACAGCCTTTTGGACCCTCACCAGTCCGGGTTCAAAGTGGGTCACTCGACAGAGACGGCCCTCCTTGCGGTGACAGAGTCGCTTCACGCCGCAAGAGCGAACTCTCTCTCCTCTGTCCTGATTCTCCTGGACCTGTCTGTGGCGTTTGACACTGTGAACCATCAAATCCTCCTCTCCACCCTTGAGGGGATGGGCGTCTCAGGCTCTGCACTCTCCCTGTTTGCATCCTACCTGACGGGTCGATCCTACCAGGTGACCTGGAGGGGGGCCGTGTCGGAACCACGCATGCTGACTACGGGGGTTCCGCAAGGTTCAGTCCTGGGCCCCCTTCTCTTCTCGCTCTACACAACATCTCTGGGTTCTGTTATTCGCTCACATGACTTCTCCTACCATTGTTATGCCGATGACACCCAGCTGGTCTTGTCATTTCCCCCCGGTGACACCCAACATCAGGAGGATTCTCCTCTTCCTCACTGACGAGACGGTGCAGGTTCTCATCCAGGCTCTTGTCATCTCCCGTCTGGACTACTGACACTCTCTACTCGCCGGAGCCCCGGCGTCGGCCATCAGACCTCTGGAGCTTGTCCAGAAAGCCGCAGCTCGCCTGGTGTTCAATCGCCCCAAGTTCTCCCACACAACTTCCTTTCTCCATTCTCTACACTGGCTCCCTGTAAGAGTTCATCCAGTCTAAGACTCTGGTGCTAGAATACAGGGCAGTGAAAGGAACAGCTCCTTCCTATCTCCAGACCACGGTCAAGACCCACACCCCCGGCCAACCACTTCTCTCTGCTGCCTCGTCGCTCAGAGGTCCTGGCGGCCGATCGACCCGGTCACGTCTGTTTTCTGTCCTGGCCCCACAGTGGTGGAATGAACTTCCCACTGACGTCAGGACAGCGGAGTCGCTGCCCATCTTTCATCAGGCTGAAAACCCACCTCTTCAGGAAGTGCTACCCTGAGCCTTCCACTCACCACTTATTGTATTCGTACTAGCTTGTTGCACTTATTGTTTTCATATTACTTATAGCACTAACTGTTTCTCTTGTTTCTGTACTTTGGCTCTGAGTTATGCTCTGCTTCATGCTCTTAGATGCTTGTTTGGAAAAGGAAATGTACTTATGACTTCTGGTGACTAGTAGTTCTTTTGATTACCAATGTTGATGCACTTATTGTAAGTCGCTTTGGATAAAAGCGTCTGCTAAATGACTGTCATGTAATGTAATGTAAGAAGTAGTAGTAGTAAGTCGTCCTGTTCATCTCTGCGTGTTGTCATCAGCTCACACTGACCTATGACTCCCAGCAGCTTGGCGGCGTACAGACAGAAGCCGGTACAGAAGGCGTTCCACAGCGTTCCCACCACGGCGTACGTCAGGATGGCTCCCAGGTTATCAAAGAAGAGCCGAGCCGGCATGAAGTAACCGGCGTCTCCCACGATGGTCGGCAACAGGA
>NW_027176628.1:1972680-1975180 GCF_023349555.1 Cebidichthys violaceus
ATCAATTCATTCATTTTTGTAGTTTTTATTATTTATCATTTTAACGTTTGTTTTATTTTTTGTATTTAAGACAAAAGTGAATTACATGAAATTCACTTTTGTCTTTCAAGCTGTAATTCAGTTTTATTAATTAATAATAAAGACATTTTGGTTTAGTTTGGGGGGGGGGGCATTAATCAGGATGATGAATATTGTTCTGAGACAAACTACAAACATGTTTAATTATTAATAAACAATAAAGACGTTCATCAAGTTATCAGAAGTTTTATTAATTAATTCATTAAGTTAAAGAAGAAAACATTGTTTACTTTGTAACATCTTGTTCAGACTAATAAAGATTGATTGAATTCTGAGACACTGAAGTCTTCAAACTTCATAAATAAATGAAAACTGTCGTTTGTTAAAAACTTTATTAATAAAACAATCTATGAAGTAAAATGTTCATCTCGTTAACTTAAAACCTGAAGACACACACACACACACACACACACACACACACACACACACACACACACACACACACACACACACACACACACACACACACACACACACACACACACACACACACACACACACTAGTGATTTTGTGACAAGAAACATTCCCACTAACCCTAACTACAGTCTTAAAGGAACCACGTGTGTGTATGTGTGTGTGTGCGCGCGTGTGTGTGTGTGTGTGCACGTGTGTGTGTGTGTGTGTGCACGTGTGTGTGTGTGTGTGTGTGCAGTGACCTCACTGTTGAATGTGAACACATTTAAAACTGCAGAAAAATATCATGTGGTTTGATCAAAAGAAGAGGAACTAAATGGACCTGTTGTTTGTTTGTTGTGTTGTTTGTTTGTTGTGTTTGGTTGTGTGTGTTTGTGTTGTTTGTGTGTGTGTTGTGTTTGTGTTGTTTGTTTGTGTTTGTTTGTGTTGTTTATTTGTTGTGTTGCTTGTTTGTGTT
Source organism: Cebidichthys violaceus (assembly GCF_023349555.1). Classification (NCBI taxonomy): domain Eukaryota; kingdom Metazoa; phylum Chordata; class Actinopteri; order Perciformes; family Stichaeidae; genus Cebidichthys; species Cebidichthys violaceus. The sequence goes on from NW_027176628.1 coordinate 1,973,631, forward strand.
GTTTGTTGTGTTGTGTGTTTGTTTGTGTGTGTTTGTGTTTGTTTGTTGTCTCAGAGCTGAACGTCTCTTTAGTTTGTCTGAAACATGTCAACATTAATATTAATAAACTCATGACGTCATCACTAAAGTTAAACACTGATTGTCCTCCTGAAGGAGACCCGACATCGTGTCTCTCAGCTGGTCTGGGACCAGGTCTGGGATCAGACCCGGTCTGCCGTCTTGCTGTTGAGTCCCAGAGCCTGAACCACGTCCAGACTGAGCCCGCTCTTCAGAGTCCTCCTCACTGAAACACACACACACACACACACACACACACACACACACACACACACACACACACACACACACACCACACACACACACACACACACACACAAATATAACATTATTATTATTATAATAAATATATTTATATGTAGACTACATGATCCGGTCCTTCAGGTCGCTATAGGATCTATCTGGTCCAGGTCTGGGTTCAGACTGATGTGTATCACAGAGGATTGACTGAGGAAGTAAAAACAGAGATAAGAGTCTGTTATGGACACAGAGAGTCTGAACCAGAGTCAACCGGCTGAGGGGACCGAGACTCATGCTGGTTCTGGATCAGACTGCAAGGGGGGCATCTCAAGACCAGGTCTTTTAAAAAAAATAAAAAGCCAAATGAGACGTAACTTTTCTTGTCTTTTGTATCGAGGACTTTCTTAAAGTCCATCAGACCAGCAGAGGATCAGATGCTGAACCAGATCCACATCGGACCGCATACTTACACGACTTCCTGTTCATGCGGGACCGCTTGCGGGTCTTGGGACTGGACGGTCTGTCGGACGGATTCTGGGTCACAGACTTGACCAGTCGGTCCATGATCTCGTCCGTTGCGTCGTCCTGGGAGCTGGTCCCGTCTTCTCTGGCTACGAACGTCTGGGACGGACTCACACTGCCCAGACCTGAAGACCAGAGCCAGAATCAGAACCACATCCCACAGAACCATGAAGAGGACATGAGGAGGACACGGAGAGGACATAAGGAGGACATGAGGACAAGGAGAGGACATGAGGAGGACATAAAGAGGAAATGAGGAGGACATAAGAGGACATGAAGAGGAAATGAGGAGGACATAAAGAAGACATGAGGAGGACAAGGAGGACAGTGTTGAGGTCCTGGTCCAGAGTCCTGGAGGAGGAACTAGACTTACTGCGGACGGCTCTGGAGCGTCTCAGGCCTCTCTGGTCCACAGTCAGACTGTCGGTGCTGATCAGCAGGTTCTTCATGTTCTCATGTTCCTCCTGACCAGGCTCTGCCTCTGGGGAGACAGGGGAGGAGCCATCCTCCTGAGGCACCGCCCCCGAAAACTTTTCCGTCTGAGAGGAAGAGGAGGAAGAAGAAGAGGAGGAAGATAAGGAGGAAGAGGAGGGAATAAAGGGAATACTAATGATTAATAAATGTTTTTAACATCACAATAGAGACAGAACCCGATCCAGTATCAAGTGGACCTGATCCAGGATCACGTAGTCCTCAGCGTTACCTCTGTGATCATCTTGCCCCTGGTCTTG
>NW_027176628.1:1980180-2002680 GCF_023349555.1 Cebidichthys violaceus
TCTATAACAAAGTATTGAGATGAACTTTTGTTATTGACCAAATACTTATTTTCCACCATAATTTGCAAATACATTCTTTAAAAATCAGACAATGTGATTGTGGGTGTGTCCGTCCTCACGTTGGAGCTGTTCAGGAAGTTCCCGATGGCGAGCAGTGTGGCCAGGATCCTCCTGAAGGTCTGGTTGGAGGAGAGCTGCTCCATGCCCAGCTTCAGGTCAAACAGAGGCTCAGCGATCTCCTGCAGGGACACACTCAGGATCAGTCTCTGTGAGACACCACTCACCTGTCCTCAGAAGTGCAGTCCTCGTGGCGTTACCTTCTCCAGAGCCTCGTAGTTGAGTTTAAAGGCCCAGAGCTGCAGGCGGGGGGTCAGGGCGCTGATGGAGCCCAAGCTCAGCAGGAACTGCTCCGCGGTCCCCAGAGGGACGTCAGGGTTGGCCAGCTGAGCGTCCTGGATCTTCTGCTTCTCCTCCTCTGTGGGGGTCATGGTCAGGATCTTCTGCTCAGGACAGAGGGGGGGGGGTCAGCCGAGTCTGGTTCAGGTCTAACTGGTGGTCTACTTGAATACACACACTCGCTCTGTTTTAATGGTAGATATTTAAATAAAAGATGGAATAACAAGATACTGTTACTTCCTGTGACCCTCTACATTCTCATCTTTATCATCACAGCCCTCTATCCCCCGACAGGAAGTTCTCTTTACCTCTATCCCCCGACAGGAAGTTCTCTTTACCTCTATCCCCCGACAGGAAGTGCTCTTTACCTCTATCCCCCGACAGGAAGTGCTCTTTACCTCTATCCCCCGACAGGAAGTGCTCTTTACCTCTGTCCCCCGACAGGAAGTGCTCTTTTCCTCTATCCCCCGACAGGAAGTGCTCTTTACCTCGGTCCCCCGACAGGAAATGTTCTTTACCTCTATCCCCCGACAGGAAGTGCTCTTTACCTCTATTCCCGACAGGAAGTGCTCTTTACCTCTATCCCCCGACAGGAAGTGCTCTTTACCTCTATCCCCTCCTTGCTGATGGCAAACTCGTCAAAGTTGAGGATGGCGGTCTTGATGACGTGGACGGCCGGCAGGACAGTCATACCGATGTTGATGGCGTTGCTCCTCTTTGAGTCCAGAACCAGAATCTCAGACCTCTTTGTCTCAGGTCCTTTCTGCAACGAGACATCAGATTAATGAATGTATCAATAACAGTAATAACACTAATAATAACGCTACTAATAACACTTAATTACAGTATTAATAACACTAATAATAACACTACAATAACAGTTAATTACAGTATTAATAACACTAATAATAACACTACTAATAACAGTTAATTACAGTATTAACAACACTACTAATAACAGTTAATTACAGTATTAACACTAATAATAACACTACTGATAATAGTTAATGCGAGTATTAATAACACTAATAATAACACTACTAATAATAGTTAATACGAGTATTAATAACACTAATAATAACACTACTAATAACAGTTAATTACAGTATTAATAACACTAAAAATAACACTACAATAACAGTTAATTACAGTATTAATAACACTAATAATAACACTACTAATAATAGTTAATACAAGTATTAATAACACTAATAATAACACTACTAATAACAGTTAAAAACAGTAGTAACAGTTAGGTCTTCGATTTTCTTCTTACTTAATCGGCTCTTACCCTGATCCTGTTTTTAAATTTAAATCTTAAATAATAATCCAAACTTTAAAATAACTATTTAATTTAGCTTTCTTTCACATTAATGAATAAAATGATGAGAAATCGGTCAACTATATATTCTAAAACAATAATTGTCTTCCAGCCGTTTGTATGAAGAAAACCTCACGACCTCAACAAACCCTTAGATATCGATTGATCTGTGATGAGGTATCAGCTGATTGATCAGCTTCCCACAATGCATCTGTTCTCCAGCTGAAACGGGCCTCATTACCTTGGCGACGGACAGTTCCTTGGCTTTGGACTCAAACAGGTGCTCCAGTCGGGACGTGTCCACGGACACTTTGTCCAGAGACGCCCACACCGTCCCACGACCGAATCGACACCGCTGAGGCCCGTCGGCCTGCTTCAGCTCCCTCCAGAACAACTTCACCGTCTTCTTCTTCTTCTGAGAAGAGGAGGACGAGGGGGGGGGGGGGAGGAGCACCGGGAGGAAGGGGAGGAGGAGGAGGGGCTAGACCCCCTGGTAGTGGAAGAGGAGGAGGAAGAGGAGGGGGAGGAGGAGGACCACACAGGCCCGGGGGGGGGGGGTGGAGGAGGTGGGACGCCAGAGAAGCAGGAGGAAGAGGAGTCGAAGGAGTCAATGTCCAGGACATCGATGTCCTCCTCGTCCAGCAGGTCGGAGAAGTCCAGGTCTTTGATACGCAGAGCGGCAGCGCTCGGCTGCAGCTGGTCCCAGGCGTCGGGGGGGCCCCCGGGACCCAGCGGGGTCATCGGGGTCGCCTCCAGACGGCGGGTCTCAACGTCCACGCTGCTCTGCTGCCGGAGGAGACGGGTCTGATGGAGGACGATCAGGTGACACAGTGAGGACAACAGGAAACAGTCAGAAACACACAGCGAGGACAACAGGAAACAGTCAGAACACACAGTGAGGACAACAGGAAACAGTCAGAACACACAGTGAGGACAAGAGGAAACAGAACACAAAGCGAGGACAACATGAAACAGTCAGAGACACACAGCGAGGACAACAGGAAACAGTCAGAGACACACAGCGAGGACAACAGGAAACAGTCAGAGACACACAGCGAGGTCAACAGGAAACAGTCAGAGACACACAGCAAGGTCAACAGGAAACAGTCAGAGACACACAGCGAGGTCAACAGGAAACAGAAGACACAGCGAGGACAACAGGAAACAGTCAGAGACACACAGCGAGGACAACAGGAAACAGAACACACAGCGAGGACAACAGGAAACAGTCAGAGACACACAGCGAGGTCAACAGGAAACAGTCAGAACACACAGTGAGGACAAGAGGAAACAGAACACAAAGCGAGGACAACATGAAACAGTCAGAGACACACAGCGAGGACAACAGGAAACGGTCAGAGACACACAGCGAGGTCAACAGGAAACAGTCAGAGACACACAGTGAGGTCAACAGGAAACAGAACACACAGCGAGGACAACAGGAAACAGTCAGAGACACACAGCGAGGACAACAGGAAACAGAACACACAGCGAGGACAACAGGAAACAGTCAGAGACACACAGCGAGGACAACAGGAAACAGAACACACAGCGAGGACAACAGGAAACAACATAATACATGTTCTTCTCTTAGTGTCCACTAGAGACATCACTGCTGTATTATAGAGATAATACATGTTCTTCTCTTAGTGTCCACTAGAGACATCACTGCTGTATTATAGAGATAATACATGTTCTTCTCTTAGTGTCCACTAGAGGCATCACTGCTGTATTATAGAGATAATACATGTTATTCTCCTGGTGTCCACTAGGGGCATCACTACTGTATTATAGAGATAATACATGTTATTCTCCTGGTGTCCACGAGGGGCATCACTACTGTATTATAGAGATAATACATGTTATTCTCCTGGTGTCCACTAGGGGCATCACTACTCTATTATGTATTAAATCATCTCTAACTCCTCTCTTAGTTATTGGTCATTATAAGTAAACAGTATGGGGGCGGGGCTTCAGGAGAAGATCCACATGCATATAAAAGAATCTGAAACATTCGGACTTGTTGTTCTTCAGCGAGGCGGGCCAGCGCCGCCTGGGCGGAGCCTTCCAGCCCCTCTAGCTCCGCCCTGCGGGAGGCTCTGCTCTCATTGGACGGCTCTACTGAGCGCGCTCCGAAGCTGGAGAGACGCTCCAACACACGACCACGTCCACCTGAGAGGAGAACAACACACAGGAGGTCTCACTCTGACTACAGAACCAGAACCAAGTAAACAAAGACACTTCAGACTTTTAAACAGTATTTAAAAATGATTCATTTGATCAACTTTGTACAAAAAGAAACTCTAGGAGATAAAGCAGTAAATTGCAGAGGTGGAAAGTAACTGAGTACATTTACTCAAGTACTGTACTAAAGTATAAATGTATTAGAAAACGTTATTAATCCCCGGTGGGGAAACTCATTTTCCATCCAAAGCTTATACAGACAATAGACACGTCAGTAGTTACTTACTTGAGTCTAGAGTACATCTCAGAGGGAAATCTTGTACTTTTTCGTCTGCACTACACTTTGTCTGATAACTTTAGTTATTTTATATATTGAAATTTTTGTATAGAAAACATAAACACACAGCTCAATCAATTGGTTGAAGACATTTTTACAGTAAAAAACATCTGCTGGATCCTGATGTAACGTTAATAATGTGGTATTAGTACTTTTACTGTAACAGAGTATTTTTACAGTGTGGTATTAGTACTTTTACTGCAGTAAAGGATCTGAGTACTTGCTCCATCAATGGTAACTGTAAATTTGACAGGCCTTCTGTAAACATAGTTTTACTCCATCCCTAAAACTACATTCATGTATTTATAGTTTATAGAGTACTACAGTACTACTACAGACCAGTGAGCCGTCTGATCTCACCGGACAGGAAGTGGGCTTCTTCTTCGTTGGTGTCGGGAGCAGCAGCGGTCGGGCTCAGAGGTACTGAGCCGGAGGTCTTGCAGTACAACATGTCCAACAAAAACTTCTTGTCGGTGGACAGAGTACTGCTCGCTGCAGACACAGAGGATCACATGGTGACAGGAAGTCTGAGGGACATCCTTCAGAATAAAAGCAGCAGCTGACTCATTAGTTAACATCTCGTTTCAGAGAATCACCTTCAATTTAAAATCTATTTTATCTCTTTTATTCAGAGAGAAAAGTCACTGAGAGCTGCTGCAGGTCCAGAGTCTCCTCACGTCACTGTATAGTAATATTAATACAATAATTCACACTGAAAAGCAAACTTTGAATGCTGGTGAGTTAATACGATCAAATCAGAGATGATGCTTTGAACAAAAGGCAGCTTTCACTGCTAACAAACCAGAATGTGGCCTTTAGAAGAAACTAACTGATCTAGAAAAGTTATTTTAAATGATGTACATTTGTTTATAGCAGTATTGTTTGTTTTGGTTCTCATATCTGCTGATAAAAAAATTCAGTAATCAGGAAGTAAACATATTTTACATGAAGATGTTCTGATTCCATATGACAGTTTATGAAATATCTATGTATCAAAAAGCAGTTTGATTGAATTAGATTCATATAGTATTCATAAAGTAATTATATAGCATTAATATAGTTGTAATGTAGTCTTAATATAACATTACTATAGTAGTATTACTATAGTAATAGTAATACTATAGTAGTAAAGACAGTTTTCTGTCCACTGACTGAAGGAGGACAGCAGTGACTGCTGGCCTCCACCAGGTGGCGCTTCATCACCACAGAGATGATTCCTCATCAGCAGAGAAACAAGTGAACAGACACTGAGGATTGTGGGTAACTGAAGTCTCACCTGGGGCATTCTGGGAGTCTGAGTGTCTGTTGGTGTCCAAACTGCCGGAGGTGGGGACTACCGACAAAGACACAAGAGAAGAAGAAGATTAAAACGAGGGCCTGTCCCTTTAAGGAGACGTGAACGTGATGTCATGAATGAACATATTTACGTTCTTCACTCGGGTCACTGCTGCCCTCCTCAGCAGGCTGCAGGTTCGGGGTGATGTCATCAGACGAGGACAGCCTGGACTGGCTGAGGTGTTTACTTCTTCTCTTCTTCTCCCACTGAGTGGCTGCCAGGCTGCGTAGGAAGGTGTCTCTGTAGGGGGGGCAGGAAACCAGGTGAGACGGAGCCAACATGGCCGACACGCTGCTTCATCATCATCATCACCACTTATTGATTTTATTAATATCATGCGTCTTCATGTTCAGACTCAAAACCAGAGAGTTTCATAGAGCTCCTTTAAATGTTTTTTAAGACGTCTTCAGTAGGAACCAATGAGACGCAGACAGGAAGTCAGACAGGAAGTGAGACCGTGTTGAGGGACGGACCGACATATTGACATTTTGAGTCTGAACATGAGAAACATAAAAAAATAATACTTTTATTTAGAGGTCTGCAAAAATAAAAACAGCAATCAGGAACTATAAGGACCAGAGATTAGACTCCACCCAGCAATCAGGAACTATAAGGACCAGAGATTAGACTCCACCCAGCAATCAGAAACTATAAGGACCAGAGCCACCAGCAACACACACACACACACACACACACACACAGCAGAGCCCAGCTGTCCTCCCTCCAGCTCCCAGAATGCAGTGGGGCTGCAGCTGTACTTACTGAAACCTCCTCAGAACCGGCTTGTCTGGATTTACATCACAGTCATCTGAGCTGCAGACACACACACACACACACACACACACACACACACACACACACACACACACACACACGTTTTGTTTGGTTCCTCAGAACAAACAAAGAATGAAGTGATGTCACTGCAGACAGTGTCAGAATAACATTTTCATAAAAGGTTTGATTTGTGGTCCAAACCACATGTTTACTTTAATTTAAGTATTTATATCAGTTTAAATGTTAAAGTCTGTGAGTTTTGCCACCATGTCCTCGTGAGAGGGACCAGTCAAAGGACCACTTAAAGAACCAGTCAAAGGACCACTTAAAGAACCAGTCAAAGGACCAGTGGACCAGTCAAAGAACCAGTCAAAGGACCACTTAAAAAGAACCAGTCATATGACCACTTAAAGAACCAGTCAAAGAACCAGTCAAAGAACCAGTCAAAGGACCAGTTAAAGAACCACTTAAAGAACCAGTCAAAGAACCACTTAAAGAACCAGTCAAAGAACCAGTTAAAGAACCAGTCAAAGAACCAGTCAAAGGACCAGTCAAAGGACCACTTAAAGAACTACTTAAAGAACCACTTAAAAAAACCACATACAGAACCAGTCAAATGACCACTTAAAGAACCACTTAAAGGACCAGTCAAAGGACCAGTCAAAGGACCAGTACCAGTCAAAGGGCCGACTGATAAAAACAGTATTTACATTTCACAGGATTTTATAAAGGACGATTCATTTTTAAATGTTTAGAAACAGGAAGTCGAAAAAATCCACATTTGAGTAAATATTTAGCAGCCACATCTTTTAGTTTACAGGATGTTCAACCTCCCAGTAACATTCCCAACCTCCCGGTAACGTTCCCAACCTCCCGGTAACGTTCCCAACCTCCCGGTAACGTTCTCAACCTCCCGGTAACGGTCTCAACCTCCCGGTAACGGCCCCAACCTCCCGGTAACGTTCTCAACCTCCCGGTAACGTTCCCAACCTCCCGGTAACGTTCTCAACCTCCCGGTAACGGTCCCAACCTCTCGGTAACGTTCTCAACCCTCAACCTCCCGGTAACGGTCTCAACCTCCCGGTAACGGTCTCATCCTCCCGGTAACGGTCTCAACCTCCCGGTAACGGTCTCAACCTCCCGGTAACGTTCTCAACCTCCCGGTAACGGTCTCAACCTCCCGGTAATGTTCTCAGCCTCCCGGTAACGTTCTCAGCCTCCCGGTAACGGTCTCAGCCTCCCAGTAACGGTCTCAGCCTCCCAGTAACGTTCTCAGCCTCCCAGTAACGTTCTCAACGGGTCAACTCTTGGTGCTTCAGACTGTTTCAACATTTCATCAGTTTGTTTTCTTGATTCATGAACAACATGAAACTTTAAATCAACACTTTAACTCTTTACTGGAGATCCTAAATAAATGATCTATATAAACTAAATAAACGTTAACATCTGAAGACGATTCAAAATCATAAGTATTCACACAGCAAGAGGAAGAGGAGGAGGAAGAAGAGGAGGTGTGTACTTACCAGAAGAGTGAGTCAGACTCCCCAGAGCTGGGGGAGGAAGGAAGGAAGGAAGGAAGGAAGGAGAGAAAAGACGGAGGAGGAAATTAGAGGAACAACATTATGTTATTCATAATGTTATGATAGAGACAGACAGACGGACCTTCTACAATGATTCTATCAAACTGAAAATCTAAAACATACAATTATTGTAAAATAAACCAGAAACCCTAAACCAGAACAGATCCAGATATAATCTGAAGATAAACCAGAAAAGACCCAGATATAATTTAAAGATAAACCAGAAAAGATCCAGATATAATCTAAAAATAAACCAGAACAGATCCAGATATAATTTAAAGATAAACCAGAAAAGATCCAGATATAATCTAAAAATAAACCAGAACAGATCCAGATATAATCAAAAAATAAACCAGAAAAGACCCAGATATAATCTAAAGATAAACCAGAACAGATCCAGATATAATCTGAAAATAAACCAGAACAGATCCAGATATAATTTAAAGATAAACCAGAAAAGATCCAGATATAATCTAAAAATAAACCAGAACAGATATAATCAAAAAATAAACCAGAAAAGACCCAGATATAATCTAAAGATAAACCAGAACAGATCCAGATATAATCTGAAAATAAACCAGAACAGATCCAGATATAATTTAAAGATAAACCAGAAAAGATCCAGATATAATCTAAAAATAAACCAGAACAGATCCAGATATAATCAAAAAATAAACCAGAAAAGACCCAGATATAATCTAAAGATAAACCAGAACAGATCCAGATATAATCTGAAAATAAACCAGAACAGATCCAGATATAATTTAAAGATAAACCAGAAAAGATCCAGATATAATCTAAAAATAAACCAGAACAGATATAATCAAAAAATAAACCAGAAAAGACCCAGATATAATCTAAAGATAAACCAGAACAGATCCAGATATAATCTGAAAATAAACCAGAACAGATCCAGATATAATCTAAAGATAAACCAGAACAGATCCAGATATAATCTAAAGATAAACCAGAACAGATCCAGATATAATCTAAAAATAAACCAGAAAAGACCCAGATATAATCTAAAAATAAACCAGAACAGATCCAGATATAATCTAAAAATAAACCAGAAAAGACCCAGATATAATCTAAAAATAAACCAGAACAGATCCAGATATAATCTGAAGATAAACCAGAACAGATCCAGATATAATCTAAAGATAAACCAGAACAGATCCAGATATAATCTAAAAATAAACCAGAACAGATCCAGATATAATCTAAAAATAAACCAGAAAAGACCCAGATATAATCTAAAGATAAACCAGAACAGATCCAGATATAATCTGAAGATAAACCAGAACAGATCCAGATATAATCTAAAGATAAACCAGAAAAGACCCAGATATAATCTAAAAATAAACCAGAACAGATCCAGATATAATTTATAAACATAAAATAGCCTTTAATGTGCAGCATCGAGGTTGCTGTAGCTACGTCACCATGGATCACAGTACATCTGCTTCACTTACTTGAAACTGGTTTTAGTTTCCGTCTTGTTGTTGAGCTGCTCCTGGTTCAACTGGGACGACTTCTCCTGGTGAGAGAGGTCTGAGGAAGACGAGCTGCAACGCAACACACACACACGAATGGAGTGTAAAAGGGTGTAAAGACTTTCCAAACATCATTTTCTGCCAGTTCATTCCTTGTGTGTATCTACTGTATATACATACATACAGTTGTGGTCAAAAGTTTACATACACTTGTAAAGAACATAATGTCATGGCTCTCTTGAGTTTCCAGTTATTTCTACAACTCTGATTTTTCTCTGATAGAGTGATTGGAACAGATACTTCTTTGTCACAAAAAACATTCATGAAGTTTGGTTCTTTCATGACTTTATTATGGGTTAACAGAAAAAGTGACAAAATCTGCTGGGTCAAAAATACATACAGCAACATGAATTGGCAATTTTGGTGACTTAGAAAGTTGTGTCAATGAAATGAGCTTCATAGCATGGCCTCTTAACTTCTTGTGAGTGATTATGAGTGACTACAGCTGGTGACTTCTCTGAGGCCATTTAAATAGGGCTCATTGGATACAAACGCCCACAAACGCTACAATGGGAAAGTCAAAGGAGCTCAGCATGGATCTGAAAAAGCGAATCATTGACTTGAACAAGTCAGGAAAGTCACTTGGAGCCATTTCAAAGCAGCTGCAGGTCCCAAGAGCAACAGTGCAAACAATTGTTTGTAAGTATAAAGTGCATGGCACTGTTTTGTCACTGCCACGATCAGGAAGAAAACGCAAGCTATCACCTGCTGCTGAGAGAAAATTGGTCAGGAGGGTGAAGAGTCGACCGAGAACCACCAAAAAGCAGATCTGCCAAGAATTAGAAGCTGCTGGAACACAGGTGTCAGTGTCCACAGTCGAGCGTGTTTTGCATCTCCGTGGACCGAGAGGCTGCCGTGCAAGAAGGAAGCCCTCGCTCCAAAAGCGGCACCTTAAGGCTCGACTGAAGTTTGCTGCTGATCACGTGGACAAAGATGAGACCTTCTGGAGGAAAGTTCTGTGGTCAGACGAAACAAAAATCGAGCTGTTTGGCCACAATGCCCAGCAATGTTTGGAGGAGAAAAGGTGAGGCCTTTAACCCCAAGAACACCATGCCTACCGTCAAGCACGGTGGTGGTAGTATTATGCTGTGGGGCTGTTTTGCTGCCAATGGAACTGGTGCTTTACAGAGAGTAAATGGGATAATGAAGAAGGAGGATTACCTTCAAATTCTTCAGGATAACCTAAAATCATCAGCCCGAAGGTTGGGTCTTGGGCGCAGTTGGGTGTTCCGACAGGACAATGACCCCAAACGCACATCAAAAGTGGTAATGGAATGGCTAAATCAGGCTAGAATTAGGGTTTTAGAATGGCCTTCCCAAAGTCCTGACTTAAATCCCATTGAGAACATGTGGACAATGCTGAAGAAACAAGTCCATGTCAGAAAGCCATCAAATTTAACTGAACTGCACCAATTCTGTCAAGAGGAGTGGTCAAAGATTCAACGAGAAGCTTGCCAGAAGCTTGTGGATGGCTACCAAAAGCGCCTAATTGAAGTGAAAATGGCCAAGGGACATGTAACCAAATATTAGCACTGCTGTATGTATATTTTTGACCCAGCAGATTTGATCACTTTTTCTGTTAACCCATAATAAAGTCATGAAAGAACCAAACTTCATGAATGTTTTTTGTGACAAAGAAGTATCTGTTCCAATCACTCTATCAGAGAAAAATCAGAGTTGTAGAAATAACTGGAAACTCAAGAGAGCCATGACATTATGTTCTTTACAAGTGTATGTAAACTTTTGACCACAACTGTACCTACCTACCTACCTACCTACCTACCTATCATGAGTCAGCATTTAGAAAGTGATGAAATGATTCCTGTTCTGTTAATAATGAAGCTTCAGCCTTTTGAAGATGAAACACCAGACGAGACCAGTTGAACAATAATGAGCTGAACAGATGATCTCAGAACGTTAATCACATGACTCCATGGTCTGAAGCCTGTAGGGGGCGTTAACATCTCAGCAGGTCTAACATGTCAGCAGGTCTAACATGTCAGCAGGTCTCAGGTCTCTGTTACAAACCTGCAGGAGGCTGAAGGCTCCTCAGAGATGGAGCTGGTTTTGGAGAAGAGCCTGGACCTCCTGCTCAGACCCAGAGCTGACATGTGGTGGCTGAGGAAAGAGCGACTCCTAGTGGTCCAGACCCGCCAAGGGAAGGAGGAAGAGAAGGAGGGAGGAAGGGAGAGAGACACCAGTGATCAGAGACAGGAAACACCAACACCAAGTCACCAAAATAGACCCAGAACCAGAACCAGAAGAGACCCAGAACCAAATCTAAATCCCAGACCCAGGACCAGATCTCAGACAGACATGCAGAGAGAGACAGACTCCAACTATTATGGATTCCTTTACAGGTTACTGTTTCTATTAATTGTTTAATCTACACAATATCAGAAAACTGACCCTCAAATGATTTACATTACATTACATTACAGTCATTTAGCAGACGCTTTTATCCAAAGCGACTTACAATAAGTGCATCAACATTGGTAATCAAAAGAACTACTAGTCACCAGAAGTCATAAGTACATTTCCTTTAAACAAGCATCTAAGAGCCTGAAGCAGAGCATAACTCAGAGCCAAAGTACAGAAACAAGAAAAACAGTTAGTGCTATAAGTAATACCAATACAATAAGTGCAACAAGCTCGTATGAATACAATAAGTGGTGAGTGGAAGGCTCAGGGTAGCACTTCCTGAAGAGGTGGGTCTTCAGCCTGATGAAAGATGGGCAGCGACTCTGCTGTCCTGACGTCAGTGGGAAGTTCATTCCACCACTGAGGAACCAGGACAGAAAACAGACGTGACCGGGTCGATCGGCCGCTAGGACCTCTGAGCGACGGGGCAGCAGAGAGAAGTGGTCGGGCGGGGGTGTAAGGCTTGACCATGGCCTGGAGATAGGAAGGAGCTGTTCCTTTCACTGCCCTGTAGGCTAGCACCAGAGTCTTAAACTGGAAATGATGTCATCAAATAGTTCCGCTGCAGTAAAAGTACTCGTATACTTCAGTGTAGAAATACTCTGTTACAAGTAAAAGTCCTGCATTCAAAATGTTACTGAAGAAAAAAATATCAGCAACAAAATAGACTTCAAGTACCAAAGAGTAAAAGTACTCATTATGCATAATAATATACATTATATCCCTGGCGGAGGCCGCTAAGTAGTCAAAAAGCTCCTTGGTGGCAAGGCGCCGGGAGTGGATGAGATCCGCCCTGAGATGCTGAAGGCGCTGGACACTGTTGGGCTGTCTTGGCTGACACGCCTCTTCAATGTCACATGGGGGTCGGGATCAGTGCCCATGAACTGGCAGACCGAGGTGGTGGTTCCCATCTTCAAAAAGGGGGACCGGAGAGTGTGCTCGAATTACCGGGGTATCACACTACTCAGCCTCCCGGGGATGGCTTATGCCAGGGTGCTGGAAAGGAGGCTCCGACCGTTTGTCAAACCTCGGATTCCCCTCCTCGGATCGTGACCTCCAGCATTCACTGGGGCGGTTTGCAGCCGAGCGTGAAGCGCCGGGGATGAGAGTTAGCACCTCCAAATCTGAGGCCATGGTGCTCTGCCGGAAACCGGTGGATTGCTCCCTCCAGGTGGTGACGAAGTACCTACCTCAAGCGAAGGAGTTCAAGTATCTTGGGGTCTTGTTCACGAGTGAGGGTAAGATGGAGCAGGAGATCGACGGGCGGATCGGTGCGGCTGCAGCAGTAAAGCAGGCCCTGCACCGGACCGTCTTGGTGAAGACTCAATTTACCGGTCGGTCTACGTTCCGACCCTCACCTATGGTCACAAACTCTGGGTCGGGCAAGGTCGCGGCTACAAGCGGCCGAAATGAGTTTCCTCCGTAGGGTGGCCGGGCTCAGCCTTAGAGATAGGGTAAGGAGCTCGGACATCAGGAGTTTGGAGTTGAGCCGCTACTCCTTTGCATTGAAAAGAGTCAGCTGAGGTGGTTCGGGCATCTAATCCGGATGATTCCTGGGCGCCTCCCACTGGAGGTTTTCCAAATGTATGTATGTATGTATGTATGTATGTATGTATGTATGTATGTATGTATGTATGTATGTATATATATATATATATATATATATATATATATAGAGAGAGTTGTGTTCAGTGATTCAGACCCTGAGATATAGATATAGATATATAGATATATATATATTGAGTGAACTTACGCGCTGGACGGAGACTTGGCCTCCGGCTCTGTGGTCTCGGTACCGTTGGGGGGCGTGTTGGGGGGCAAAGGAGACCCTCTGTGGGACCCGGACGGACTGGAGGCAGCCGGGCTGCCGGGGTCAGACGTCAGCGGGGACGAGGCCCTGCTGCCCAACCCCGCCGTGGAGGAGGAGGAGGCGGAGGAGATAACGGGGGAGAGGAGGGGAGGGATGTTGGTTGTTGTGGGGGACAGGAAGGTGGGGGAGGCGGAGGGGGAGGAGATAACGGGGGAAAAGAGGGGGGGGATGTTCGCAGTGATGGGGGAGAGGAAGGTGGGGGGAGTGGGGGAGGGGGAGGAGATAACAGGGGAGAGGAGGGGGGGGATGTAGGCGGTGGTGGGGGAGAGGAAGGTGGGGGGAGTAGGTGAGGCGGAGGGGGAGGAGCCTGCGGAGGACGACAGGAGGTCCGGCAGGTTTTGGCTGGACGAGCGGCGGCTCCTCCGTCCCTCCTGGTCGCCGGCGGCCATCTTTCTCCTTTCCTTACGGAGGTGAGGGGAGTAGTCGTCCATCTCACCATCCTCATTCTTCAGAGCAGTCTGCAACACACACACACACACACACACACACACACACACACACACACACACACACACACACACACACACACACACACACACACACACACACACACACACACACACACACACACACACACACACACACACACACACCAGGCTTTTATTGTGAAAGTCAAGAACAGAAAGAGCAGATCTGGTCTGCTCCTCGTTCGACCTTGTTCAATAAACAATACGTCACTTATTCTCTGCGTAACATTCACGTTCTGTGTTAAAGTATCCATAAAAAACAGTAAATATGTAATAAAAATGACTTTAATGTCTCCAGAGGAGAGCCTCAAGGTTCAGTTCTAGGACCCGGCCGTTGAACTATTCATGTGAATAATGTGGCTCAAAATATGAATGCATTAGTCATATTGATCATCATTTAATGAAGGTTCTTTTTTTTAGAAACAAACACAGTGAAAGCTTGTTGCTGCTTCTGTCTTAAGACTCTAATGAGGTTAAATAAAAGAACAACATGTTGTTGTTACCTCGTACGTGGTGAACTGAGCCCGTAGGTCCGGCTCGGTCCCCTTGTTGCTCATGTGTTTGTAGATGATGGTCTCCATCCCCAACTGCTCCAGACTGTCGGTCACATCGTAGAACGAGTCCTGATCAGGGAGCACTGCGAGAGTCTGAACCACAACACACACACACACACACACACACACACACACACACACACACACACACACAAATTGTTGTAGACTGTTTACCCGGTAGACTGTCCGTTTATCCGGTAGACTGTCTGTTTACCCCGTAGACCATAGGTGTCAAACTCGAGGCCCGTCATTTTGTGTGGCCCGCGAATCCGGCAGCAAAAAAAAAAATAAAAATTGAAAAGTTAGATATGATAATAAAAATATCCCCATGGTCGAAATTATGAGATAGAAAGTCGAAATTATGAGATAGAAAGTCGAAATTATGAGCTAGAAAGTCATAATTATGATAGAGTAATGTGGGTTTCTTAACCCTAAATTAAAATGATTTATGTTATAATAACAGAAATGTGCTTAAATATATTTTTACATTTATATAACTGCATGTACAATATTGTTACACTTGAATAAACAATAATCAAATGCAGAGACCGTTATTTAACAATATGTTAGGAGTAGTTACATTTATAGTCTTACAGTTACAACCGGCCCTTTGAGGACAACCATGATGCTGATGTGGCCCAGAGTGAAAATGAGTTTGACACCCCTGCCGTAGACTGTCCATTTACCCCGTAGACTGTCCGTTTACCTCGTAGACTGTATGTTTACCTCGTAGACTGTCCGTTTACCTTGTAGACTGTATGTTTACCCCGTAGACTGTCCGCTTACCTTGTAGACTGTATGTTTACCCTGTAGACTGTCCGTTTACATTGTAGACTGTCCGTTTACGCCGTATATTGTATGTTAACCTTGTAGACTGTATGTTTACCTTGTAGACTGTCCGTTTACCTTGTAGACTGTATGTTTACCTTGTAGACTGTATGTTTACGCCGTAGATAGTATGTTAACCTTGTAGACTGTCCGTTTACCCCGTAGACTGTATGTTTACCTCGTAGACTGTCCGTTTAACCCGTAGACTGTATGTTAATCTCGTAGACTGTCCGTTTACCCCGTAGACTGTCCGTTTACCCCGTAGACTGTCTGTTTACGCCGTAGACTGTCCGTTTACGCCGTAGATTGTATGTTAACCTTGTAGACTGTCCATTTACCCCGTAGACTGTATGTTTACCTCGTAGACTGTCCGTTTACCCCGTAGACTGTATGTTAACCTCGTAGACTGTCCGTTAACCTCGTAGACTGTCCGTTTACCTCGTAGACTGTCCGTTTACCTCGTAGGCTGTACGTTTACCCCGTAGGCTGTACGTTTACCCCGTAGACTCTCCGTTTACCCCGTAGACTGTCTGTTTACCCCGTAGACTGTCTGTTTACCCTGTAGACTGTCTGTTTACCCTGTAGACTGTCTGTTTACCCCGTAGACCAGCGGTCGGGAACCTATGGCTCGTGAGCCATATATGGCTCTTCCGGTGACGGCATATGGCTCCCAGACAATTTTGAGTTGAAAAAAAAAAATCAGTTTGGAACTGATTTTAAAATACGTTTCTTAATAATACTGTGTCATTTTAAAGTAAACAGAAATTAGTTTTGCAGATAAATTTCACGGGTCACAGGTCACCCGTGGGTCGGGTAGGGAACCAATGGCTCGCGAGCATGTCCGGGTCATTGTAAAGGTGAAGAAATCTATTTTATCAGATAGCCAACTAGTTTATCCGCTTCAACCCTTGTAACGGAAAAGATGGCATAAAGAAAAAAATACGATGATTACCGTGCATTCCAGGCTGCGTGGACAGAGGAATTTGCATTTGTGGACAGAGCAGGATCTGCGGTATGTCTAATATGCAATGATAAAATTGCATCGATGAAACGGTCAAATATAAAGCGGCACTTCGATACGCACCATGCTTCGTTTGCATCGAAATATCCAGCGGGGGACAGCAGGAAAAGGGCATGCGAGGAGCTACAGCGGAGAGTGCAGACGAGTCAGCAGCAACTACGTGTGTGGACCAGGCAAGGTGACGGGAATTCCGCTAGCTTTGCGGGTGCTTTGGCAATAGTAAGGAATGGAAAACCTCACCACGTATGAACCAGACTACAAGGCCATCAGCAAAACCATGCAGCACCAGAAGTCGCATTAAAAGTAAGACATATTTATTATACGTTAAAAATACTATATGGCTCTCAATGAAATATATTTCGAAATATTTGGCCTTTATGGCTCTCCCAGTCAAAAAGGTTCCCGACCCCTGCCGTAGACTGTCTGTTTACCCAGTAGACTGTCTGTTTACCCCGTAGACTGTCCGTTTACCCAGTAGACTGTCTGTTTACCCCGTAGACTGTATGTTTACCTTGTAGACTGTCCGTTTACCTTGTAGACTGTATGTTTACCTCGTAGACTGTCCGTTTACCCCGTAGACTGTATGTTTACCCCGTAGACTGTATGTTTACCTCGTAGACTGTCCATTTACCTTGTAGACTGTCCATTTACCTCGTAGACTGTCCGTTTACCCCGTAGACTGTCCGTTTACCCCGTAGACTGTATGTTTACCTCGTAGACTGTCCGTTTACCTTGTAGACTGTATGTTTACCTCGTAGACTGTCCGTTTACCCCGTAGACTGTATGTTTACCCCGTAGACTGTATGTTTACCTCGTAGACTGTCCGTTTACCCTGTAGACTGTCTGTTTACCTTGTTGATGAGTGTCATGGTCAACATGAGGAGCTCTGTGTCGGAGCCGTTTCTCTCTTCCAGAACCTCCAGCAGGTTACTCCACGGCTTCAAACCTACACACACACACACACACACACACACACACACACACACACACACACACACACACACACACACACACACACACACACACACACACACACACACACACACACACAATGTGGTTTATAGAAATAAGTATGTTTTCTTGTGTTTAATCAGCTGATACTAAGAATCCTGTTGTTGTTCCCTTAGAATGAACTGTTTACATAAAGAACAGGTCACCATGTTTCTACAGGAGCCTACAAGGGACAAACCAAACCCCGTCTCTAGAGAGAGACATGTCGGCCATCTTAGTTCTCTATTCACAGACGATTAGTTGGCTGTAATCTGAACCTTCACCACGGGCCCTTCAACTAAAGCTGAAACTATTAGTCCAATGATTCCCAACTATGATTGGGCCGCAAGCGCCACCTAGAGGGCCGCAAAAAACTTTCAGTTTTGTTGTTTTGTTCTTTTGCACGAGGAGATTTTCTCAATCTGGACCTTTTTGAAATCTGCTTGTTAAACTGAGTGAATTTGATTTAGTTATTGGATACAAATCAAACCAACAGTTTAAATCGTTACAGCGTTCACACTTGAATGAGTCACTTTGTACTTGAAAAGTTGAGCCCCGAGGTCAAAAAGGTTAAGAACCCCTGATTTAGTCAATCAACAGAATATTGATCAGTAGTTATTTGGATAACTGATTAATAGATGTCATCAATTAAATAAGATATTTGAAGACGTCACTTTGAAACTATGCTAAATAAATAAAACATATTTTCTTTGATGGACTAGACTGACTAATCAAGAAAATAATTAGCAGTGTGTGTGTGTGTGTGTGTGTGTGTGTGTGTGTGTGTGTGTGTGTGTGTGTGTGTGCACCTCTCTCTCCGTCCACCGTGTTGACAGCGTCGATGAGTCGAGGACTGTTGGAGTCTGAATACTCAACAAAGACGATGAGAAGCTTCAGAGACGTTTTCACCACCAGACGAGACTGAAGACAGAGACACAGGTTCAGTCTGTGTGTGTGTGTGTGTGTGTGTGTGTGTGTGTGTGTGTGTGTGTGTGTGTGTGTGTGTGTGTGTGTCCACCAGGTGGCGTCTCTGCTCTGATGAACTGTCTCTTTAGTTCATGTCTCTCCTCAGACTGAACTGGTCATGTGACCTTTCAGTCACATGACCCAGTTATTGTAAATCAATACAAACCTGATGAGATCGATCAGACTCACCAGACTTCCTGTCAGACTGTAGAGCCACTGGACCGTCTCACTGTGGTTTATCACCCCGTTCATACCGTCCACAAACAGCATGATCTGACTCAGAGCTGAGAGACAGACAGGGAGACAGGGAGAGAGACGGGGAGACAGAGAGAGAGAGAGGGGGGAGAGACAGACAGACGCGGAGAGAGAGAGAGAAAGAGAGAGAGAGAGAGACAGACGGGGAGACACACAGACAGGGAGAGAGAGAGAGAGAGAGACAGACGGGGAGAGAGACAGACGGAGGGAGACAGATGGGGAGGGAGACAGACGGGGAGACGGGGAGAGACAGACGGGGGGGGGAGAGAGAGAGAGACAGACAGGGAGACGGGGAGAGACAGACAGGGAGAGCGAGAGCGAGAGAGAGGTCAGTATCAGTCTTCAGCTCTCTGTTTGTTTCCATCATGTCTTCTGAAGGCTGACCTCAGAGCCGTCTCACCTCTCAGGATGTAGTTCTGGTAGTTGTGGTCGGCCTCCGCTCCAACGTTAACGAAACAAGTCAAACCTTCAGAGGCCACGAACTCTGGAACCAGGTCTTTATCGTCCTGCAGAGACCAGAAGAAACAGTCACATGAGGTCTAAAGCCTCCTGTGCTCATGTTACATTATGGGATGGAGCTCAGGTGTGTTTGTTACCTGGAACAGCTGTTTGAGGGAGAACAGAGACCGCCTGAGTTCTGGACCCTGAGAGTTATACAGCTTCTCTGAAACACCAGAAGAAGAAACACAGGAAGTCACTTCACCAGAAAATAAAATGTGGACGCTAGTTTATAGGTGTCAGTAAATCAATCAATCAATTATTCTTCTTCTTCCTCATCTTCTTCCTCATCTTCCTCCTCATCCTTCTCCTCCTTTGATCCGTAGCTAATAGAAGATCTCCCCGTATAGATGTTCCTCGAGGCCCAAATTAAACTTGAATTATTCTCTTTAATAACCAAAGATTGTTTATTAAACAAACATCACTGAGAAATGTTTCTGCAGCTCAACATTATAATAATCAGAGGTCTTCACTGGCTTCCTGTCCAACAAAGACTTTAAAGTCCTGCTGTTGGTTTATAAAGCACTGAATGGTTTAGGGCCAAAATACATCTCTGATCTGCTGCTACCTCATGAACCATCCCGACCCCTTAGGTGGTCTGGACCGGTCTACTTCCTGTTCCCAGAGTCAGAACTAAACATGGAGAAGCAGCGTTCAGTTCTTCTGCTCCACATATCTGGAACAAAGTCCCAGAAAGCTGCAGGTCTGCTGAGACCCTCAAGACCTTTAGATCCAGACTGAAGACTTTGCTGCCTTTGATTGAACCACATTCAAGATATGAATCAATTTCCTGCATTTTACTGCTGTATTTTATTTCATAAACTGCTTCTTAGTGTTTCAATGAATGTTCTTAATTGTTTTTAAATCTTTTTATTTTGCTTTATGTTTTGATGCTTTTAATGGTTTTATGTGAAGCACTTTGAATTGCCTTGTTGTTGAAATGTGCTATACAAATAAACTTGCCTTGCCTTTATGACTCTGATCTGATCCAGTTTAACTAGAGACCAGAAGATGAAGAGGGGGGGGGGGGGCAGGAATGAAACCGTTTCCTGTTTGTTTCTATCAGAGGTCACGACCCCTGACTCATTCTGTACTTCAGAGGAAACGACAAACAGTTTACTCAAACAGCCGGGGAGACACACAGTATATAAAACACAGTATATACATATATACATGTAAATATATACATATATATTAGGAAGAGCAGAAGAAGAAATGAAAGTCTCAGATTTAAAGTTATTGTCAAAAACAACAGAGAAGCAGAAGTTAGACAACGCTCCTTAAATAGGTCTGAAATGAGCAGAACTCACAGAAACACATCAACTACACAAACAACACAAATACAAACAAAATGAAGGCCTGCTAACATGCTACCACCAACAGTACCACCTCAAAGTACTACAAATACACAGCAGCAGTATCTATAATACCTTCGCACCAACCACCCAGGACACAAAGTCAGGGTTCCTGAATAGATCAACAGAAAATTCATCATTCATGTTCCTCTGAGGATGAACCGTAATATCGTTATTGATCCTCATTCTTCTCGTCATCAGGTCAACATGGTACTTTAGTTTATGAGAGCTGAAGACAATCAGCCTCAGCTGTGTTTACTGATCATTAGCTAATGTTAGCATGCTAACACGCTACACTGGTAAACATCACATCTGGTACAGCATGTTAGCATCGTCAGTGTGAGGCTAACTTCCTTAGCTTGTCCCACACAGTCAAGAGTCAAGAGAGTGATGAAGAAAGCAAGAACTTTGAACTTTAGGAGTTAGAGAGGAAGTTAGTGAGGAAGTTAAGAGAAGAAGTTAGCGAGGAAGTTAAAGAAGTTAGCGAGGAAGTCGGCAAAGAAGTCAGAGACAAAGTCGGCGACGAAGTCAGAGACAAAGTTAGAGACGAAGTAAGAGACGAAGTTAAAGACGAAGTAAGAGACGAAGTTAGAGACGAAGTTAGAGACGAAGTTAGAGACGAAGTTAGAGACGAAGTTAGAGACAAAGTAAGAGACAAAGTTAGAGACGACGTAAGAGACAAAGTTAGAGACGAAGTAAGAGACGAAGTAAGAGACGAAGTAAGAGAAGGAATCATCTTTCTCTTGTTTCTGTTTTCTATCATAAATAAACTGAAGAACTGAACATTTAAACAGTTCATGAGAAAATAACTGATATCAATCAAAGCAAAAAAAGAGGAAACAGAAATAAACACGCACACATATTATATTTCAGTAAACTTTTGAATGCAGTACTTTTACTTGTAACAGAGTATTTCTACACTGAGGTATAAATATGAGAGTATTTCTTCCACTGATTTTAAGACAACAGGAACATGTCCCGTTTGTTCCCACAGAGTTATTTAAAAACTCATTTCAGTTTTAGTCATTTAAAATAACTTCTGAGGGCAAAACACACCGACGGCTGAACTCTGTCAGTAAAACCTAGATGAACTGTTTCAGCACTCAGATGTCATGAGACAGAAATAGTTATTATGAAGTCATGAAGAAACATCTCACAGGAGGACGAGGACAGAGCGTCCAAACGTCTCACAGGAGGACGAGACATTTCTGACCTGAGAACATGAAGACTTGTCTCTTCTTCCTCTTAAAGAGGAGCTGCAGTGTTTCCATGTGACACCTTCAGTGTCTCCAGAGGAAGAACACAAAACAGGACATCTCTGCTTCTAATGAATCCATTGTGATCATTAAAGATCAAGATGAATTAATAAGATGAATTAATATTAATTAATAAAATTAATTAAGTCTTTTAACTGTGTTCAACAGCGTGAAACGGACCTGTGATCTGAGTTTTATAAGTTTATTAGTTCTTTATTCAGGTACTGAAAGATTAAAGTAAATCTCAGATTCATAATGTTTAATAACTCATTTCCTGATTCATCTTTTTTATTTCTTATTTAAACAACATCTGTTTAGAAAACGTTTCATGTTTTACGTTTGTCAAAGTAAAACACGGAGTAAAGAAACTAAGTTTATGCTGAAAAACAACTTTAATCTCTTAGTTACTGTTACTGTAAATACAGTCGTTTCCAGAGGGAGCCCGTTTACACTGGTCCTGAACCAGAACCTGAACCACAATCACTCAAGACCTCAATTTTCTGTTTGCCGCCTTTGATTGAACCACATTCAAGATATT
>NW_027176628.1:2005180-2055180 GCF_023349555.1 Cebidichthys violaceus
ATTGTGTTCCTGTCAACGTTCATCCTGCAGGAGTTCATTCACAACGTTGTTAACGAGTTGAGGACGATCACCTGAACGCACCGTGAGACCAGGACCTGAACGCACCGTGAGACATGAACCAACATGATTCATCAGAGACATGAAACACTTTCACTTCTTCTACTCATGACGTTTCTGCCACCACAGAAGAAGAACAAGCAGAGACAGGAGGACAGGAGAGTCTCTGTCTCTGCGTTTGTTTTAGCCTGGAGGCAGAGACTCTGTCACCAAAAACACAGAGACGACTAGAAGCAGGAAGCATGCTGGGAAATCCCCTCTGGAGCAGGAAGGGAGAGGTCATGCCAGGCAGGCGGGGGGGGAGGGAAGGAGAGAGGAGAAGAAGGAGGGAAGGAGAGGAGGGCAAACCCTGTAACACAACCGACCAGTCAGAGGTCACATTAAAGAAGAAGAAGGTTAAAGACTCATTACATTTCTTTAAGTGAAAACTGATCCACAGTCAGCTTCAGTCAGTTTGTTACAGATCTACTTCAGTGATCCTGTTGAACCAGAGCAGACTTGTTGATGATAAATAGTCTCATGACTCAAACCCAGGAAATTCCTCATTAGAGGATCAATAAGTCCTAAAATAAACCACAAACACCAGAACCCTCAGTCCCTCTTCTTCAGGAGACTACAATACCCACAATGCATTTCACAAACACCGTAGACAGGTGCCAACATGTACTAACCCCATTAGCATCTGATAACCCTGCTAACATGTGCTAACCCTATTAGCATCTGATAACCCTGCTAACATGTGCTAACCCTATTAGCATCTGATAACCCTGCTAACATGTGCTAACCTTATTAGCATCTGATAACCCTGCTAACATGTGCTAACCTTATTAGCATCTGATAACCCTGCTAACATGTGCTAACCCTATTAGCATCTGATAACCCTGCTAACATGTGCTAACCCTATTAGCATCTGATAACCCTGCTAACATGTGCTAACCTTATTAGCATCTGATAACCCTGCTAACATGTGCTAACCCTATTAGCATCTGATAACCCTGCTAACAGAGAGGAACGTTTGGGGATCATTAGAACAGAAGGAACCTCTAATGTTTGGAAGTCTTCATTATATGAGATCATATTCCAGCGAGAGGAGAAGAAGCCGTGTATCTTCTGAAGAGACTCGGAGAGGAAATCCTCCTCAGTGACAGAGAGGACGGAAAGACAAACAACATGGAGGACATAATTACCCAGGATGGAGTGAACCCGGACAGAGAGCTGAGTCCTCAGGATCAGGATGGGCTTCTTCCCTTTCCTGTGGAAAAACAATCAAGTGTTGAAAAGAACCGTTTATTCCTCCAGAGAGACGTCACAGACTCAAAACCAGAAACCACCATGAAACGTTAGAGAGAACCACCTGGAGGGCTGGTAAAATATATATATATATATATATAAATATATATATATATATATATATATATATATATATATATATATATATATAGTAATAAATGTCTATAATATGAAATACATCTACAGTAACCTGGGGTTGACTCGTGGCTAAATGGAGAGCAGGGCCGCCTTTCAATCAGAGGGTCGGCAGTTCGATCCCCGGCTCCTGCTCCACTAGTCTCATGTCAATGTGTCCTTGAGCAAGACACTTAACCCCAAAATTGCTCCAGTAGCTGCGTCTACGGTAGATAGATACTGAATTGTAAGTCGCTTTGGATAAAAGCGTCTGATAAATGACTGTAATGTAATGTAACCTCTCTGTTCAGGTGTCTTCATTTAGAAAGTCCTCCAGGAACACAACAGAAGAATATAAAAGCTCTAGAGAGGACAGTGACGCGGTAACTTGGTGACGTGGTAACTTTGTGACGCGGTGGGGTTAATGGTGGGGTGACCGTGGCTAAGTGGAGAGCAGGGCCGCCTTTCAATCAGAGTCAGAGGTTCAATCCCTGGTTCCTGCTCTACTAGTCTTGTGTCAATGTGTCCTTGAGCAAGACACTTAACCCTTAAAAATGTCTCCCGTAGCTGTGTCTACGGTCAATAGATAGATACTGAATTGTAAGTCGCTTTGGATAAAAGCGACTACGAAATGACTGTAATGTAATGTAACTTTGTGACGCGGTAACTTTGTGACGCGGTAAGTAACTTTGTGACGCGGTAACTTTGTAACGCGGTAAGTAACTTTGTGACGCGGTAAGTAACTTTGTGACGCGGTAACTTTGTAACGCGGTAAGTAACTTTGTGACGCGGTAAGTAACTTTGTGACGTGGTAACATTGTGACGTGGTAACTTTGTGGCGTGGTAACATTGTGACGTGGTAACATTGTGACGTGGTAACTTTGTGACGTGGTAACTGTGGCGTGGTAACGTTGTGACGTGGTGACTTTGTGACGTGGTGACTTTGTGACGTGGTGACTTTGTGACTTTGTGACGTGGTAACATTGTGGCATGGTAACTGTGGCGTGGTAACATTGTGACGTGGTAACATTGTGACATGGTAACTTTGTGACGCGGTGACTTTGTGACGCGGTGACTTTGTGACGTGGTAACTAATAGCAGGAAGACACGACTGAAGTGATCCCAGAACAGCTCAGTTTACACATCAACCTACGCAAGCAGACTGTGGCTGCTGGGATTAGAGGACCGAAAGAACCACAGCATGGAGGTATGGAAAGAATGAGGGATAGAGAGAGAGAGGGAGGGAGGAAAACTAGAGAAAGGAGGAGAAAGTGTTTGTCTACGACTAAAAAAGGAACAATTTTGAGATGTTTTTAGGTCATTGCAACACACACACACACACACACACACACACACACACACCTCCTGTTTGGTGGAGTATTACTTTAAAAACATTCACAGTCTAACTGGGCGGCCATGACAGAGACAGACGACAGGTAAAGGTGTTCTTACGTCACGTCTGCATAGAAGCTCTCCAGCTCGTCTCTCTGCTCGGCCAGAGACGAGTCCAGGTCCAGGTAGTTTCCATGAGGAGACAACTGAAGGGTGCACTCCTCCAGCTGAGAGACAGACAGAGAGACAGAGACAGACAAAGTCAGTTCTGGATGAAGTGATCTTGAATAACAGTGCGCTCTTATTTTGAAATAAAGGCAGCCTCAGTAGAGAGGTGAAGCCATAATCACCATTCATGTGATTGGCTGAGGGCTGGTCACGTGACCGTAGGTGTGTTTGGGAATCCTCCCAGCATGCACTGGGGCAACTGGTGGTTAATTTGCTTTTAATTGATGTATGATGACTGAATGAGTTAATATATTATAATATAATACATTAAGCAGATTTGATTTAGTCCGTTAAATAATTGAAAGAGAATACATGTTTCAAATATAGTTCAACAACATTTTAGTGACGACTCCTCGTGAATAAATTACAGTTAAAGTTTGGGTCTTATTGTGGCGATCAACGACCACCTGCATCCATCTGGACCTCTGTTACCCAACAGAGGTTTGTATGAAGATATAAAAGTAGGAGGACACAGAGCAGCTGCTGTAATGATACATCAACACAAACCGGTTCTACTGACGAGCTGGAGGTCATTCATCAGACAACAGTTTATGAACCGTGAACACGTCATGAGATCTACTGTACAAACACTACACCCTGATGGTGACTGTCATTATCATTGTTAGACCTCGGTACGTCAGACGGTCTCCTCCTCAACTGATTTAATGCTCCACCCTGTGAGCATCGAGACGCTTTATGAACTTCTTCTTCCTCAGAGGTTCACAGGATTCATATTAATATTCACTGTTCTGTTTAATGACAGTCAGAGTTCTGTTAAAGCTGTTAATATAATAATACACACTTTACTTTAATACAACTTTTGACATGGAGGAGAAACACTTTGTTTGTTCATGTCTGTTATAGTTTTAATAACAATCTGTGTTAAATAACATCTAAGAATGTTTGTATATTTAGTACCAGATGATTATGTGTTGTGATAATAAGGTGTCCCATGAATATGAATGAAACACACCCACAGAGTCCCACAGGTGTGTCTCAGTGGTCACACCCTCCATGAAAGTCATACAGGTGAGTCCAACTAAATACCTGTACTACTACAGCAACCGCAGACCTGCACCACCACAGCAACCGCAGACCTGCACCACTAGAGCAACCGCAGACCTGCGCCACTAGAGCAACCGCAGACCTGCACCACTAGAGCAACCGCAGACCTGCACCACCACAGCAACTGCAGACCTGCACCACTACAGCAACCGCAGACCTGCACTACTAGAGCAACCGTAGACCTGCACCACTAGAGCAACCGCAGACCTGCACCACCACAGCAACTGCAGACCTGCACCACTACAGCAACCGCAGACCTGCACTACTAGAGCAACCGCAGACCTGCACCACTAGAGCAACCGTAGACCTGCGCCACTAGAGCAACCGTAGACCTGCGCCACCAGAGCAACCGTAGACCTGCGCCACCAGAGCAACCGCAGACCTGCACCACTAGAGCAACCGTAGACCTGTGCCACTAGAGCAACCGTAGACCTGCGCCACCAGAGCAACCGTAGACCTGCGCCACTAGAGCAACCGCCGACCTGCGCCACCAGAGCAACCGCCGACCTGCGCCACTACTGCTTCTATTGGTCGGTGGCTCTGACGATCAACAACCAATCAGCATCAGGCTCCTGACTCTGACCCTTTGAGACTATTGATCGTATCTGATCAGCTGTTTATGGATCAATAACTCTCTGCAGCAGTTTGTGGGATGAACTCTGTTCACACAGTCAACAAAACACACAGAATCTATTTATAGACTCATGAGTCACCGTACGAAGCTGGAATCAGGTCTGATAGAGACCAGAACCAGAACAGCAACATTCTTCTCAACAACAGAACACACACACACACACACACACACACACACACACACACACACACACAAGTTCACTGACCAACTTTCTTCTGGAGCTTTCAACAGAAAGCCAGTCGGAGAGCCTTGTGACCTTTAGGGTCCGTTCTGAACCCTCAGAGTGAAGGTTTGATTAAAACCAGCTTCTGATCAACATCTGATCCATAACTATCATCTACGTAAAGATATAGAGCAGCAATGTCCAAACAGGAGAGTCAAGATGGCAGCAAAGAACACAAAGACGTAATAATCATTCTCCTGATGGAGCCACGCTAACAGTTTCCCCCCCGCTCCCAGTCTTTGTGCTAAGCTAGGCTAAACTAGCTAACCTCTGAGCTGGAGACAAAAGGACAACGAGTCTAAAAAACATAAAATCATCAGAACGTTTTCCTGCAGCTGTGAGGAAGGAAACGCCTGTTCAGCTCTTATCAACACGCTGCCGTTACCATTGCATCCATCAGCTTATCTCCTGTTTACAGTCACACCCTGTGAGGAGGAGCAGGAGGAGGAAGAGAAAGAGCAGGAGGAGGAACAGAAGGAAGAGGAGGAGGAGGAGAAGGAAGAGAAAGAAGAGGAGCAGGAGGAAGAGAAAGAGCAGGCGGAGGAAGAGAAGGAAGAGGAGGAGGAGGAGAAGGAAAAGAAAGAAGAGGAGCAGGAGGATGAGAAAGAGGAGGAAGAGAAGAAGAGGAGCAGGAGAAGGAAGAGAAAGAAGAGGAGCAGGAGGAAGAGAAAGAGCAGGAGGAGGAAGAGAAGGAAGACAAGCAGGATGAAGAGAAAGAGCAGGAGGAGGAAGAGAAGGAAGAGGAGGAGGAGGAGGAGAAGGAAGAGAAAGAAGAGGAGCAGGAGGAAGAGAAAGAGCAGGCGGAGGAAGAGAAGGAAGAGGAGGAGGAGGAGCAGGAGGAAGAGAAAGAGCAGGAGAAGGAAGAGAAAGAAGAGGAGCAGGAGGAGAAGGAAGAGAAAGAAGAGAAGCAGGGGGATGAGAAAGAGGAGGAAGAAAAGAAGAGGAGCAGGAGAAAGAAGAGAAAGAAGAGGAGCAGGATGAAGAGAAAGAGCAGGAGGAGGAAGAGAAGGAAGAGGAGCAGGAGGAAGAGGAGCAGGAGGAAGAGAAAGAGGAGGAAGAGGAGCAGGAGAAGGAAGAGAAAGAAGAGGAGCAGGAGGAAGAGAAGGAGCAGGAGGAAGAGAAAGAGGAGGAGGAGGAAGAGAAGGAAGAGGAGCAGGAGGAAGAGAAAGAGGAGGAGGAGGAAGAGGAGCAGGAAGAAGAGAAAGAGGAGGAGGAGGAAGAGGAGCAGGAGGAAGAGAAAGAGCAGAAGGAGGAAGAGGAGGATGAGCAGGAGGAAGAGAAAGAAGAGGAGCAGGAGAAGGAAGAGAAAGAAGAGGAGCAGGAGGAAGAGAAAGAGCAGGAGAAGGAAGAGGAGGATGAGCAGGAGGAAGAAAAAGAAGAGGAGCAGGAGAAGGAAGAGAAAGAAGAGGAGCAGGAGGAAGAAAAAGAGCAGGAGGAAGAGAAAGAAGAGGAGCAGGAAGAGAAAGAAGAGGAGCAGGAGGAAGAAAAAGAGCAGGAGAAGGAAGAGGAAGAAGAGGAGCAGGAGAAGGAAGAGGAGCAGGAGGAACAGCAGGAAGAAGAGAAAGAGCAGGAGGAGGAAGAGAAGGAAGAGGAGCAGGAGAAGGAGGAGCAGCAGCCAGAGGAAGAGAAGGAAGAGGAAGAGGAGCAGGAAGAGGAAGAGGAGCAGGAGGAAGAGAAAGAGCAGGAAGAGGAAGAGGAGGAGCAGGAGGAGGAGAGAGCCAGCTCAGAAGAATGAATATAATGTCTGATTTCCCTGTTTGGGTCATATTATCACCTCATTGGATCTGAGCCCACAGCTCAAAGCCCCAGAGCATGATGGGAACAATTAGGAGGGGGGGGGGGGAATGCAATCTAGAGAGGAGGGGGGCTCTCTGGTCTTTATCTGATCCTGAACGCCTCATACAAGGCTGGACTAGATCTCTGTTGTTTGGAACCGATTGAGTAACAGAAAATAAAGAGTTCCAGCTAAGAAACATGAGCGAGTTCAAACACAGACTGCTGAGTCATGATCTGATGCAACTGAAGACAGTGAGCTTTAACCTCTGTGACGACGAACATGACTGATGTGGAACCGAACAGAGTACCCGAACAGGTAGAGAACCCGAACAGGTAGTGAACAGAGTACCCAAACAGGTAGTGAACAGAGTACCCGAACAGGTAGAGAACCCGAACAGGTAGTGAACAGAGTACCCGAACAGGTAGTGAACAGAGTACCTGAACAGGTAGTGAACAGAGTACCTGAACAGGTAGTGAACAGAGTACCCGAACAGGTAGAGAACAGAGTACCCGAACAGGTAGTGAACAGAGTATGACTATAGATAAACCTGGTTCTTCCTCATCACTGGACCCACTGAGCATGCTCACTCCTTTAGAAGAAAAAGAACTCTGGATTCATCAGTTAGAGCATTGCACTACTTTAAGAACCTCATCATTTAAATAAGAGTTCATACTAAAGATGATTCACTCTCTCAACAGAAGTCTGTGGAAAAAGTATTTTTGGGTCTCATGACATCACGTGACGGAGCAGGAAGTTGTTCCTCTATGGAACATCTGATCCAGGACCCGGTTCTCTTCCTGGACCTTCATCTGCATTCAGGACACTTTGTGATCAGTATGTTTTATGACCAGATGATTCATTATCTTAAATAACTGGAACATTAATACCGTCAGATGTCCAGTGCTGCCTGAGTGGACTTCAGCTCACCCAGATAGAGAAGCTGTCATTATGAACCAGACTCCATTCACAATGTGTCTTTTTTAATATAGAATCGATAATCTGCAACCAACAACACAAAGATCACTTTGATCAATCGATGCTTTGTGTTCAGGTAGATTCGGTACTAAGCAGCTCCACATGTCCTGAACATTTAATGAGTAGATGACAACAACGTGCATCGTTCTCCACGTCGTCTTATTACAAAGTACTCTTTAAGTTACTGCTTTTTAAAAGGAGTCTGGTGTGTGTTTCTAAATCTTTATAACTTCAGGTGTGTTACTCTACAGGTTACCTTACATTACAGTCATTTAGCTTTTATCCAAAACGACTCACAATTCAGTATAAATTTTGGGAATAAGCGTCTTGCTCACATTGACATGAGACTAGCAGAGCAGGAACCAGGGATTGAACCGCCGACCCTCTGATTGAAAGGTGGCCCTGCTCTCCTCTTAGCCACGGTCACCCCCGACTCAGGTGAGTCCTTCTCACACAGGGCGGTGCTCTGGTGGTTAGTTAAGTTAAGTTAAGTTAAGTTAAGTTAAGTTAAGTTAGTAGGTCGACTAGTTAAGAGCTGTTCACCTGCAGAGGCGCCTCCAGCAGCGCGTGGATCCCGGAGATCTGCTCGCTGAGCGGCACGTTCTCCTCCACGCGCACCGTCGGAGGTCTGCGGGGTTCGGGAAAGTTGGTGCAGACGAACGGATCCGAGTCCTCCAGGTACTGGACCCGACAGACGATGGAGGCCATGGCCGAGCGACCGAGACCCAACTGCGGCTGAAACACGTCCGTGTGTGTCGGTGTAGAGCTGAAGGATCCTTTAAAGAGAGGAAAACCCGGTCCGGGCTCCCGTGGGACCGGACCGGTGAAGCTGCTGCAAATATGTAGGGGCACTTCCGGTGACACCTTTCAAAATAAAGGCAGTTTTTTGGCAGCGATTTACAAAAATAAAATAAAATAAAAAGAGAGTCAATTTGATTGTGTTCTGGATTGTTTGACAGCATCTGTGTGATAAAAGAAGTAAACTGATCAGATAAATAACCAACATGAAGTATCAGAAAAACATTGTTACATACAAGTGAACCAATCACTGTTCAGTCATTCTGTATCTGTCCAATCAGAGGACTCATTAAGTCACATGATCTCCTAATGCAGTGGCGTCACTGTGAGTATTTTTAAGCATCACATTAGGTTTCAGTTCATCGTCCTCTTCAGTGAGTCCTGCATCACATGTTGGTTCTGTTTCAGACACCATAAAAATAAAAGTCCTGCTCACAACAGAACCGGTCCTCTTTGGATCCTAAACTGAGGCCTCAGGTGGTCTAAAGCACACAGGTTGGACCCTGACTCTGGTCTCTGTGGTTCAGTCTCAGAGGAGCAACATGAGTCTACATTCATGTTGTTGTTTTTGTTTCTTCGTCGGTTTTGTTTTGTCTCTTTTTTGTTGTATTTTTATTTTGTTGTCATCGTTGTTTTTGTCTGTTTGTGGTCGTTTTCCTGAATACATAATAGATGCAGACAATCACAGAGACGAGAGGTAGGACGTCGTCAATCAATCAACCAATCAACCAATCAATGAACCACCACTCCCAGTATCTGATGATAGGATGATATGAGTATAATATTCTGCAGTGTGTATGAGAGGCCTATCTCTACGTTCCCTCCTTGTTATTGATGATCGTGATGAGTCTTCTAGTTTTATTGGTTCTTTACTTTGTTGTTGCTGCGGTGACGTTTACATATGGGATCAATAAAGTGGATCCTCTCCTCATTAAATAGATGACATCACGTGTCAGTGTTCACAATTGTGAACACTGACACGTGATGTCATCTATTTAATGAGGACCTATATATAGATATATATATAGATATATATATCTATATCGATATATAGATATAGATATATATACTGTATATTCAGACAAATAAGGAAGGAAAGCACGGACATCCTGACTTTTATTTTGAAGGAAGTCTCACGGAACATCTGGTTTGGTGAAAGGTGACTTGATGGTGGGCGGCCCACCGGTGACGTCACGCTGGTCCAGCATGGAAACACATTGAGCGGCAGGAGTGTGACGTCATGAAGGGAAACTGTGAGCTGCAGCTGTTCACAATAACCCACAAAGAAGAAACGTTAGAGAGCAGCATCATCTGGTGGCTGAATGACGTCAGCACAGACACACAAAGCGTTCATGAGGGTCCAGATGAGTCTAAGAAAGTTCTGGATCAGTCTAGAGTCTCAGAGACACGATGGGAAGACAAACAACATGTCTCTTTGTTGCTGTTTGTGTCTCTTCGTCGTCGTTGTTTTTGTATCTTTGTGGTTGTTGTTTGTGTCACTTCGTAGTCGTTGTTTGTGTCTCTTTGTGGTCATTGTTTGTGTCTCTTCGTAGTCGTTGTTTGTGTCTCTTTGTGGTCGTTGTTTGTGTCTCTTTGTGGTCGTTGTTTGTGTCTCTTCGTAGTCGCTGTTTTTGTCTCTTTGTTGCTGTTTGTGTCTCTTTGTAGTCGTTGCTTTTGTCTCTTTGTGGTCGTTGTTTGTGTCTCTTTGTGGTCATTGTTTGTGTCTCTTTGTGGTCATTGTTTGTGTCTCTTCGTAGTCGTTGTTTGTGTCTCTTTGTAGTTGTTGTTTGTGTCTCTGCTTTGAACTGTCTCGATAGCTGTACTTAGGCCTGTCTCAGTGGCCTCAGTTGTGAAGTGCTGTCTGAGTTTCTGCTTGTTTGAAACGGCTTGTTTGATCAAGCCTGGTTCACTGATTGCAAAGGCGGAGCTTCCACTCCTGGCAGACAATGAGCAATCAGTAGATAGCTGTACTTAACCACTGCTGGAGGCGTCAGCTTTCAAGCATCTGGCAAACGAAGGCAACAGGCCGACTTTTTCAAGCCCGACTTCATCAAGCTAAGACTTCTCGAGCGTGTACTACCATGTGTTTGCATCCTATTTCTGTCCGGTCCTCTGCCCGGCGGTCACGTAGACATTGGGCAGCTTTCAGGAGCCGCGACCCCACTAACCTCATCTATCCTACTCTCTCAGCTCGGGCGAGCAAATGGTGGCGGGGGGGCTCTGGAACTGCCAGTCGGCAGTGCCGAAAGCTGAGTTCATCTCGGGTTACGCTTCCTTGCTCTCCCTTAACTTTCTTGCTCTAACTGAGACCTGGATCACACCAGAAAACACCACCACACCCGCAGCTCTGTCAGATGTGTACTCTTTCTCTCACACTCCCAGAGCTGCGAGGCGGGGTGGTGGTACTGGCCTGCTAATTTCCCCAAAATGGAAATACTCTCTTGTCTCTGTTCCTCAGTTCTCCCCGTCCTCTTTTGAATTTCATGCTGTTACTGTCACTCATCCAGTCAAGCTCACCATTGCTGTTGTGTATCGCCCACCAGGGCCTCTTGGTGAGTTCCTAGAGGAGCTCGACACATTAGTCTCGCTCTTCCATGACGATGGCTCGGCGTTCATCCTGCTCGGTGACTTCAACATCCAGACCGATAAGCTTGAACCTCTTCTTTCACTCCTCTTCTCCTTTGACCTTTACCACTCCTCTTCTCCTCCTACCCACAAGGCCGGCAACCAGCTGGATCTTATCTTCACTAGGCACTGTTCTACTGCTAACCTCTCTGTCACTCCCCTCCAGCTCTCCGACCACTATTTCATGTCCTACTCCCTCTCCCTATCCTCTGCTCCATCACTTCCTCCACCTACCCACATGGTTTCTACCCGGAGTCATCTTCGCTCCCTCTCCCCTGCTGATCTTTCCTCTTCTGTCACCTCTGCTCTCCCTGACCCTGAATCCTTCTCTCTCCTATCCCCTGATACTGCTACTGATCTTCTCCTCTCCACCCTTACTTCTTCTTTGGACAAAGGAGGACCTTCTTAACTTCCAAGCTCTTCTTTCCACTTTTTCCTCCTCTCTATCTACTGCTAAAGCTGCGTTCTTCCGCTCTAAAATCCTAACCTCTGCTTCCAATCCTAAAAAACTCTTTGAAACTTTCACTTCACTCCTCCAACCCCCACCCCCTCCTCCTACTTCCTCCCTTCTCCCTGATGATTTCGCCAACTTCTTTGACAAGAAGGTAAACGATATCAGATCCTCCTTCTCTCAGCCCCTCTCTCCCGGTCCAATCCTGCCCCCACAGCTCTCCCTCCCATCTCCACGCCCCATCTTACCCTTTCTGGCTCCTCTCTCCCCTAACAAGGTCCTCAACCTTCTTACATCTAACCGCCCCACCACGTGCTCCCTTGACCCGATCCCTTCCCCTCTTCTTCAGTCTATTGCGACTGAACTCCTTCCTTTCCTCACCCACCTCATCAACACATCTCTTGTTTCAGGATGCTTTCCCACGGCCTTCAAGACTGCCAGAGTCACCCCCCTTCTGAAGAAACCATCACTTGACCCCTCTGATGTCAAGAACTTCAGACCGGTTTCTCTTCTACTCTTTCTATCCAAAACACTTGAACGTGCTGTCTTTAACCAACTGTCTTCCTATCTCCACCAAAACAGCCTTTTGGACCCTCACCAGTCCGGGTTCAAAGTGGGTCACTCGACAGAGACGGCCCTCCTTGCGGTGACAGAGTCACTTCACGCCGCGAGAGCGAACTCTCTCTCCTCTGTCCTGATTCTCCTGGACTTGTCTGCGGCGTTTGACACTGTGAACCATCAAATCCTCCTCTCATCCCTCGAGGGGATGGGCGTCTCAGGCTCTGCACTCTCCCTGTTTGCATCCTACCTGACGGGTCGATCCTACCAGGTGACCTGGAGGGGGGCCGTGTCGGAACCACGCATGCTGACTACGGGGGTTCCGCAAGGGTCAGTCCTAGGCCCCCTTCTCTTCTCGCTCTACACAACATCTCTGGGTTCTGTTATTCGCTCGCATGACTTCTGCTACCATTGTTATGCCGATGACACCCAGCTGGTCTTGTCATTTCCCCCCAGTGACACCCAAGTGGAGACGCGCATCGCTGCGTGTTTGGCTGACATCTCGAAGTGGATGACGACACACCACCTCAAACTCATCCTAGACCAAACTGAGCTACTGTTCCTCCCGGGGAAGGGTTGCCCGCACCGGGACCTGTCCATCACCATTGATGATACCGTGGTGACGCCAACTCGGACTGCGAGGAACCTGGGTGTGACCCTGGATGACCAACTGTCATTCTCGGCAAACATTTCATCCGTCACACGCTCCTGCAGATTCCTGCTCTACAACATCAGGAGGATTCGTCCCTTCCTGACTGACGAGACGGCGCAGGTTCTCATCCAGGCTCTTGTCATCTCCCGCCTAGACTACTGCAACTCTCTACTCGCCGGAGCCCTGGCGTCGGCCATCAGACCTGAAAGGCTGAAAACCCACCTCTTCAGGAAGTGCTACCCTGAGCCTTCCACTTAGCACTTATTGTATTCATACTAGCTTGTTGCACTTATTGTATTCGTATTACTTATAGCACTAACTGTTTCTCTTGTTTCTGTACTTTGGCTCTGAGTTATGCTCTGGTTTATGCTCTTAGATGCTTGCTTGGAAAAGGAAATGTACTTATGACTTCTGGTGACTAGTAGTTCTTTTGATTACCAATGTTGATGCACTTATTGTAAGTCGCTTTGGATAAAAGCGTCTGCTAAATGACTAATGTAATGTCTCTTTGTAGTCGTTGTTTGTGTCTCTTTGCGGCCGTTGTTTGTGTCTCTTTGCGGCCGTTGTTTGTGTCTCTTTGTGGTCGATTGATATTCATCAGCTGCAGCCTAACATGAGGTAGAACATGAAGCTTAACTGTGATTATAAATAATGAATATAGATAAATAGACAGATAGTGATTATTATTACTGCAGTGGTTTAAAATACGGAAACATTCAAATCTAATATTAAACTCATAAAACAACAAAGTTCATCAGTAGTTTATAAATCGTCCAGCAGGTGGAGATGTTTCTCTACATTCTGAGTCCAGTTTTCAGCGTGTTGCATAAGAAAAGTGATGAAACAGTCTGAAACACACACACACACACACACACACACACACACACACACACACACACACACACACACACACACACACACACACACACACACAGAGCGGATTTCTATTCTCTCTGAGCTGTCAATAAATCAATCAATCAATCATTCATCTTCACTAAAATATCCATGGTTACCATGGTTACCACTGAGGAAATGAGGAGGAACATAGGTAGGAAAGGAAAGGAGGAGACAGAAAAGGAGACCTGGAATCGTTTAATGTGTGCTTCACAGACTCAGGTGTCCCATCATGCATCTGACTGCTGAACGTTTGCATGTGCAGACTCACCTGTATTACTCTCTTCCTGTCCCCTCTTCTCTCTGCAGGTGACTTTTGCTCTCCATGTCTCCTGACCCTGGTCTTATCTCTGAACCAACACAGCCTATCAGTCTTATCTGTGAGCGCTGACACACCTGGACACCTGCCCAGGTGTGTCAGAGGGGGCGGGGCTTCCTGCTGTGAAAGTCTTTTTAAAAGCTCCGTGTGGGTGCCTTCAAGGATGCTGAAAGTTTCCTCTTAGTGAAACAAAGTCTTCTTCCTCATCATCGTGTTGGTTCAGTGTTTGTGTTGTTTTTGGCAGAGGAGCGTCAAATGTTGGACGCTCCACGTGTCCTCAAACGCCCCGCAGAAGAGTTTCAAAATGGCTCCTGCAGGATGAAAGAATGATGGTGTAACTTTGACTAAATGATACAATCAATACAGAAATACAGTTGAGTAAATAGATCTGGTTTGAGAAGTGAACATCTGGACAAAAAGACGGAACTTTGATTCAATATACTATATTATACTTATATAATATTACATGTGACAGGTGACATATTACAGGTGACATATTACATGTGACGTATTACATGTGACATATTACATGTGACATATTACATGTGACATGTGACGTATTACATGTGACATATTATATGTGACATGTGACGTATTACATTTGACATGTCATGTGTCATGTGTCATGTGACAGGTGACATATTACATGTGACATATTACATGTGACATGTGACAGGTGACATATTACATGTGACATATTACATATTACATTTTATATGTGACATATTACATGTGACATTTTACATATTACATATTATATGTGACATTTTACATGTGACATATTACATGTGACATGTGACAGGTGACATATTACATGTGACATATTTTATGTGACATGTGACATATTACATGTGACAGGTGACATATTACATGTGACATATTACATGTGACATATTTTATGTGACATGTGACATATTACATGTGACAGGTGACATATTACATGTGACATATTACATGTGACATTTTACATGTGACATGTGACATATTACATGTGACAGGTGACATATTACATGTGACGTATTACATGTCACATATGATGGGTTACATGTGGCAACGGAGGATGTTCTAGGAGGTTCTAGGTGGTTCTAGTGTTCGTCTACGAGGTTCCTGTGGTAACGGAGGTTCTAGGTGGTTCTAGTGTTCGTCTTGTGGAATTCCACACAGTTGGAGAAGAAGAAGAAGAACCTTCAAAGAACCCGTCTGACGTGAGACAGAACAGGCAGGTGGACCACGATGTGTTCCACAGTGACGGGTCAGAGAGCTGAAGAACCGGGACCAGACGGAGAACCTTCCTCTGGTTTCCATCCGGCTTCGTTAACCTTCAGCATCCTTCGTGCTGAGCCAGCAGATTCAGCCAGCGAGCGTGACACGTCAACCCGCCAGCTGTTTCACAACCGCTGCATCAGTTTCTAGAGAGGAGATAAAAATACACTCAGATCAGATAAAGAGGGGGGGGGGGGGCGTTATGCAAGCTCTACTGAGCTGTGAGGGAGGACATGATGAGTGATGGACGGCCTGCAAGACCCCCCCGACCTCCTCACCCTCCTCACCCTCCCCACCCTTCTCACCTCCTCACTCCTCCTCACCATCCTCACCTCCTCACTCCTTCTCACCCTCCTCACTTCTCCTCACCTCCTCACCCTCCTCCTGACCCACAGAGGCCCTGCTGAGGAGGGACAGTCGGGTCCATGAGACCAGAATCTGAGTTCTGGTCTGGTCCACATGACAGAGATTATTCTTTATGCACTTTGAAGATCTTTATTCGTCCCTCAGAGGGTCGAAGACAACAATCCTGATGATGTCAGAGGTTTAAGGGTTAACGTCCAACATCAACACGACAAAGGCATGACTCATCGAAAACACTGAGAGGTCGTTGTTCTTTAACCACAGCGTCTTCTTCTTCTTCTTCTTCTTCTTCTTC
The DNA here is from genome assembly GCF_023349555.1 of Cebidichthys violaceus. Taxonomy (NCBI): domain Eukaryota; kingdom Metazoa; phylum Chordata; class Actinopteri; order Perciformes; family Stichaeidae; genus Cebidichthys; species Cebidichthys violaceus. The sequence goes on from NW_027176628.1 coordinate 2,021,094, forward strand.
TTATTCTTCTTCGCGGTGCCTTCAGGGGACGATCCGGTTTAACGGATTGGAAACTATTGGACAGATGAAATCTAAGACTTTTCTTGAGTCTGTTGTACTTTTTGATATTTAGTTCAGGTTGAAAGTTCAACTTTGACTGATGACTGAAGTAAAAAGCTGAGTTTCATGTTTGATACGTATGTTTCTGTGGTTGGAGGAGTTGTTTTATTTCCTATTTATTTGAATTGATGACGTGACAGTGATCTGTTCTGGATCAATAAAAGGAATTCAAAAATCAAATCTTCTTCTTCTTCTTCTTCTTCTTCTTCTTCTTCTTCTTCTTCTTCTCTGATTTTATTCTACGTGTCGTTCTGGAGGAAATAAATCATGTTAGTGTTATTTTTTGTTTGGTTTAGACTTGTTGTTGGTTTTGTTTCCTCACACAAAAACTTCACCTCCAGTATCAGCTCACATCTGACTGTGTGTGTGTGTGTGTGTGTGTGTGTGTGAGTGAGTGTGTGTGTGTGTGTGTGTGTGTGTGTGTGTGTGTGTGTGTGTGTGTGTGCATCACTGCTGGAATTCCCAGTGTCTCTTTGATTGACAGCTGCTTTTGAGCGGAGGACATGCTGCTGTTGAACCGTGGAGAGTCATTTTTTCCGCGGCGACGTCGTGCAGCGTTCTCACCTGAAACCTGATCCGGTCTCACCTGAGGCCGCCGTGATGAGTGAGAACCTGCAGCTGGTCTGAGGCCAGCTGTGCTCTGTGCTGCAGGATTAAAACAACAGCCGGTGAGCGTCTCCATCAACGGCTCCATTGTTGATGGAACACAGCGCTCTCACACAGGTGAGTCTGCGTCAGCCTGCAGGTGTGCAGTGCTGAACAAACACGCTAATAAATCATTAGCACCGTAATTAAGAGACATTAGTGTAGTTATTGTAAACAACTCCAGGTAGGTAGGAGGCGTCTCTGCCCACCAACAGAACACCTGGTGTCAGACTGAAGGCCCCAAACTGGTCCCAGTGCTGCCAACTGGAGCTGCTCCTCAGCATGAATCCTGAATCAGCAGAATCCTGAGCCTCACTATGAACGAGGTCTGAACAGAAGCAGATGTGCAGGGGTCAGGGGGATGGCAGGTAAACAGGTAAACAGGTAAACAGGTGAAAGCCAGACACTGTTAGCACTGTTAGCATCGTTAACAGCTAACAGCAGGCTAACGTGTGCGTGCCTGTGATCCTGGTAGTGTGTCTGCAGCCGTAGTGGACCAATCGCACGTCACAGTACATGGAGGACAAATACCCCCCCGACAGGCTCTGTTAGCTGTTGGCAGAGTCGGGTGTGTTTGTTTTAACCTGTCTGCTGCAGAGGACGGGTGGGGCTCTGATACTAAGAATGTAGTGAATGCCAGAAGTCTAAAGACAATTAAAGAGAAAAATCTGGATCAAAAGTAGAAAAAAAAAAAGACGCCGACACAGCTTTTATTCTGAAAGGATTTAGAGTAAACTGAGCATAAACCTGTTCGAAGAGGTTTGGTGTGTTTGTGAGGACTGAGCAGGAAACTAAGACACATTCTGACACCATGACGAACAGGAAACTAAGAACAGAGAGTCCTGCTGGACCGACTGGTTTTACATGTCGAGGCTCAGAACCAGCAGCTGGTGTCTTCTGCTGATCCACAACGATAATACTGACCTTCAATTATGTACTTATATACCCCCCCACCTACACTGATACTGTGGGTACTGTATTATGTGCAGTAATACTGTAGTTTGTGCAGTAAAACTGTAGTTTGTGCAGTAATACTGTAGTTTGTGCAGTAACACTGTAGTGTGTACAGTTATATTGTATTATGTGCAGTAATACTGTAGTTTGTGCAGTAATACTGTAGTATGTACAGTTATATTGTAGTTTGTGCAGTAATACTGTAGTATGTACAGTTGTATTGTAGTTTGTGCAGTAATACTGTAGTATGTACAGTTATATTGTATTATGTGCAGTAATACTGTAGTTTGTGCAGTAATACTGTAGTATGTGCAGTAATACTGTAGTGTGTACAGTAATACTGTAGTTTGTGCAGTAATACCGTAGTGTGTACAGTAATACCGTAGTGTGTACAGTAATACTGTAGTGTGTGCAGTAATACTGTATGTGCAGTAATACTGTAGTTTGTGCAGTAATACTGTAGTATGTGCTGTAATACTGTAGTATGTACAGTAATACTGTAGTTTGTGCAGTAATACTGTAGTGTGTACAGTAATACTGTAGTTTGTGCAGTAATACTGTAGTGTGTACAGTTGTACTGTAGTATGTACAGTTATACTGTAGTATGTACAGTTGTACTGTAGTTTGTGCAGTAATACTGTAGTATGTACAGTTGTACTGTAGTATGTACAGTTATACTGTAGTATGTACAGTTGTACTGTAGTATGTATAGTAACACTGTAGTATGTGCAGTAATACTGTAGTGTGTGCAGTAATACCGTAGTTTGTGCAGTAATACTGTACAGTTATACTGTAGTATGTACAGTTGTACTGTAGCTTGTACAGTTGTACTGTAGTATGTACAGTTATACTGTAGTATGTACAGTTGTACTGTAGTATGTACAGTTGTACTGTAGCTTGTACAGTTATACTTTAGTATGTACAGTTGTACTGTAGTGTGTACAGTTGTACTGTAGCTTGTACAGTTATACTTTAGTATGTACAGTTATACTTTAGTATGTACAGTTGTACTGTAGTATGTACAGTTGTACTGTAGCTTGTACAGTACTTCAGTAAAACAGCAGCAGTAGTGATGTAGGCGCTTCACTCCACGTCTTGAACTACACAGCAGGGACTTGAACCCTCGACTCTGGCAGCGCGTGTCGGTCCGAGTCTCCGTGGGTCACCTCTCAGAGGGGGTCGCCCCCCCCCCCCCCCCCGCCACCTTCCCCCCACATCCTCAGCCAATCAGAGAGTGGACCAACTGGGTGAAGGGTGGCGGTTCGGCCCGGCAGCTCGCTGCTGTTGCTCAACCCGCCAGCTCGGCCAGGCCGTGAGCCAACTCGCCTCGTGTCAGCGTGTGTGTGTGTGTGTGTGTGTGTGTGTGTGTGTGTGTGTGTGTGTGTGTGTGTGTGTGTGTGTGAGTCGACCTGTTCCCCGGAGGAGGAGTTTCAAAACATGCTAATGCAACAAGTTACTGCAGCTCCATCATGACTGACAGACACATAAAGATCCAGGGATTAATGAAGCGCCTCTCAGTGTATGTGTGTGTGTGTGTGTGTGTGTGTGTGTGTGTGTGTGTGTGTGTGTGTGTGTATGTGTGTGTGTGCGTGCGTGTGAGTTTGTGTGTGTGTGCGTGAGGGCTCAGTTGACTTTGTTGTACTTAAACAGTATCGAGGAGCAATTAGCTGTCGAGCCAGCAGTAAGCACATCCACAAATACGATATGAACAGATTGAGATATATATATATGTATATATATATATATATATATATATATATATATATATATATATATATATATATATATGTGTGTATTTACCTGTCAGCAGGAGGTTGTTCTGATCCTCCAGGACTGAAGGTTGTGCCTTCAGTGTTGATTCATACTTTGAGTACCATGAAGTCCGTTTCTGTAATTGAGGGTAAGTAATTGTTTTGATAAAACCGTTTCATGAAGTTATTGTCAACAATAAAACTTTGAAGCTCACGATGAAATGTTTTCTGCTCCAGAATGACATGAAGCCACATGAAGGTCAGCTTGTTATCGATTACTTTAATTTACCAAAACGCTGCTTTCTATTTATAAAGACTGTAAGACTGAATCCTCTGAATTTCACTTTACTTTACTTTTCTTTACTGTACTTTACTTTACTTCACTTTACATTATTTCTATTTACTTTACTTTACATTACTTCTATTTACTTTACTTTACTTCACTTTACATTATTTCTATTTACTTTACTTTACTTCACTTTACATTACTTCTATTTACTTTATTTTACTTTACATTACTTCTATTTACTTTACTTTACATTACTTCTATTTACTTTACTTTACTTTACATTATTTCTATTTACTTTACTTTACTTCACTTTACATTACTTCTATTTACTTTACTTTACTTTACATTACTTCTATTTACTTTACTTTACTTTACATTACTTCTATTTACTTTACTTTACTTTACATTACTTCTATTTACTTTACTTCACTTTACTTTACTTCACTTTACTTTACTTCTATTTACTTCGAAAATAAAATTGCGCAATTCACTACTTTTGAATTCATTATTGAACTTTGCACATAACAATGTGATTAATCACATTAAAAATTGTATCGTTGCCCAGCACTACTATTTATACATTTATATTCTAATGTAACGTAGCCTATGACTCAGAGAAATGATAATAATAATAATATTGTAATGTTGTGCCCTCGTTAGTGTTCCTTAACGAGCTCCCTCGTTCCCTCCCTCCTCTGTTTGTCTCCTCGTTGTGATGATTCATGAGCAGTGAGTCTGTAATTTATTCAAAAGTTAATTTACTGTCTTTACTAAATGACTTTAACGCTCTCACATGTAATAATTCATGTTTCATTCATTAGTGTCTAATCCAGAAGAATCAATCATCTTCATGGTGTGACGCCATGTTTACTGATCACTGAGCTCCGTTTCCATGGAAGAAGAAGAAGGAGGAGGAGGAGGAGGAGGAGAAGAAGAAGAAGAAGAAGAAGAAGTTTTTTGTTTTTTTTTAAATTCCTTTTATTGATCCAGAACAGATCACTGTCACGTCATCAATTCAAATAAATAGGAAATAAAACAACTCCTCCAACCACAGAAACATACGTATCAAACATGAAACTCAGCTTTTTACTTCAGTCATCAGTCAAAGTTGAACTTTCAACCTGAACTAAATATCAAAAAGTACAACAGACTCAAGAAAAGTCTTAGATTTCATCTGTCCAATAGTTTCCAATCCGTTAAACCGGATCGTCCCCTGAAGGGGGAAGAAGAAGGAGGAGATGAAGAAGATAAGGAAGGAGAAGAAGAAGAGGAAGGAGAAAAATATTCTAGCTTTCTCTGCAACATTATGTGATTTAATCGGATAATTTACAAAACAACTAAATAATTAAATTTTCATTCTACATTTCAAAATAAGATTTACTCCAATATTTTAAGAACCAAAGTTCTTTAAATTAAAAAAGTTACATCAAATCTGTAATTGGTAATTCGTCCGTCTCCACGTTATAAAATATTCTAACTTTTTGTCGTCCTGGATATCACTAGAATACAAATTATTAATCCACCAGGAGAGAAATGTTAAGGATTGTCACTTTAAGACTCAGTTAAACTCCCAACTGTGTTGAAACTGCATTCTCTCTAGTGTCCACCAGGGGGCGACTCCTCTGGTTGTATAGAAGTCTAGTCTAAAATGACTCTATTTCTCTCTTGATTTATTCCCTCAGTAAACATTGTAAACATGAGTTTCTCTCAATCTCTAGTTTACAGTCTTCTTCAATACAGCATGATGTTCATTTAGTACATTATGCTCCATTTAGAGTCAAACAGACCATAAAGCAGGGGATGCTTTAGGGGCGGGGCTACACGCTGATTGACAGGTCTCTACAAACCAACGAGAGACGAGGCGTTCAATGACCTCCTTGGCGTCCCGTAGAAAGGACAGCTGTTGTCTCGCCCCCTCAGAGCCTCTGAATGTCCGACAGCAGACGGGTTATAAAACATCTAACGGAGACAAAGGTCAGACGGTGCGGTATGATGACGCTCTTATATCACACTGACACACTGCCAACTGCTGACAACAAGATGCAGACTGAAACTCTGCAGATCAGCCTGAGATTAAGTTTATCTTCTGAACCATCAACTCCTATTTTACTTTGTGAGCTGAGCTGATTGAGCAACAAAGTCCAGAACCTGCAGCCAAAACCTGGTTCAGGACTAAACTTCAGCTCTGAGGAGGAAACTTAACTGAAGCAAACATCAAACCACATCACATGAGGAATATTAATATATTCATAATAATAGTGTAATATTTGGTGCATGTACGTAAATGTACTTCACTTTGCTTTACTTTACTTTACTTTACTTTGCTTTACTTTCCTTTACTTTGCGCTTCTTTGCGCTTTGTTGTACTTTAGTTTACTTTACTTTACTTCACTAGCTTTAACTAAGGACTTTACTTACTAAAATGACTGAACTCTGTGAAATTAGGCTCATGTCATCATTAGTGATGTCATCATTAGTGATGTCTCCAATCACTGATCAGGAGGGGCGGGGCCTCTCACGTGAATCACAGGTGAGGTCGAGCTGCTCTCTGACGAAAAAAACAACAAAAATATTAAAGTTTAATTCTACAAAACATAAAGACAAGAAATCATGTAAATGAGTGTCAGGGTCGTGATGCATTCACTGACACGGGAAATCAGAGAGTTAATAACTGAGAGCCAATCACACACACACACACACACACACACACACACACACACACACACACACACACACACACACACACACACACATACACACACACACACACATGAGGTAACATTTAGCCTCCACTACTGAACTCGTCAGGACAGACAGACGAGTAGAGGACACATGAATGGCTCAAGTGTTGCTCAAAGGTCCCTGGGCAGTCGTCAACCCCCCCACAGAGCAGCAGACCCCCAACCCAGACCCTCTGGTCTCTGCTGTGTTGAGGTTAAACTGCTGCAACACACACACACAAGATGTAGGAGCTCAAATCACCTCCACTCTGGGCTGCAGCCAGGGGTCCAGAGCGGTCCAGAGGGGTCCAGAGCGGTCCAGAGGGGTCCAGAGCGGTCCAGAGGGGTCCAGAGTGGTCCAGAGCGGTCCAGAGGGGTCCAGAGGGATCCAGAGGGGGCTAGACAATAACTAACTTTAAAAACAAAATCAAAAGAACAACGTTCTTGACGTTGACTATGTCTCTGTTTCTGTCTCTGTCTATGTCTCAGACAGAAGCATGGTAGAGCAGGATTTCCCATGATGCCTTGCAGCATCCTCTAAATGAACAGAACCTCCTGAACTGCTGAACAGAATCAAACTGATCCTCCAGAGAGGTTTTCTCCTCCATGATTAATGATGATTAATGATGATTAATGACAGCTTCTCCTCTCCAGCAGTGAATCATGTGACCTCATCAGTCATGTGTGACACTTCTTCCTGATGCTAACGTTAGCTGCAGCGCTAACCTTCCCTCCTGCCAGGCCGCAGACGCTGAGTTATGGATCCGTTTTAATCGGAGACAAACTGAAGCAATTATCCACATCCCATAATTCATCTGTGCTGCAGCAGATTCCACCAGGTCACATGACCACAAACCAGCCCCTCTATTGGCTCATATGAATATAACCTTTTTAAATGTTTCTCTTCACACCATCTCATTTAAGTAACGTGTCCGTCGTATAATAAAGTTTATACATGTTCTAGTTTCTTTAAGTTATAATCTAAATCCACCTGAACCTTCTATTACAAGACTTTTAAGAGAGGACTTTAAATATATATATATATATATATATATTTAAATATATCATATTTATTTATATATTTACATATATGTCTTTTTAATAATTTTACACAACAGTAAATTGGCAGATTTAATGTTCATAAACACAAAATGTAGACTGTTTTAACAAACTAATCAGCCAGTTTTATGGTTCTGATCTACAATAAAGACTATAATAATGTTTAATCTTTACCTTCATCTATAATAAAGACCAAAATAATGTTTTATCTTTATCTTCTTCTGATTGCTATCAAACTCGTTAGTCATAAAATCCCAAAGCAGGAGACAAATTGTCCCTTCATGACCCTCTAAAGGACTCTGAAGGACTCTGAGGGACTCTGAAGGACTCTGAAGGTGGATTGTTGGTTAACCAGAACTCTCTGTGGAGGTATAGGGTCAACAGCTCTGTTTGTCTGATGGATCAGTCTGAGAGACAGATTCACCTTCAGCCCAGTTCAGAGTCCAGACAGAGAGTGTGTGTGAGTGAGTGTCTGTGTGTGTCTGTGTGTGTGTGTCTGTGCGTGTGTGTGTGTGTGTGTGTGTCTGATACGATATGAAGTTAAGTTTCATGTCTCCGTTTTTATTCATGATTTTCTACCATTTAACACTCTAAACAATAAATCTGTGAATTGCTAAAATAAATGAATCAATGATCAATAATCATTCGTTGAAGCTCTACTTTGATCTTTTAGATGAAGACACATTTATTAAATATTACATCACTTCTGTCATAAAGGCAGTGATGTCATCCTCAGATCAGAGAGCTGATTGGTTGATCAGGTGACCTGAGGTCAGGTGACAGAAGTAGGTCAGTGTCTCTTTGTGCAGAGACAGTCTTATCAGGAAGTGATAAGACACAAAGCAGCTATCAGACCGGAGACCTGTCTGTCTCACAGAGAGAGACAGACAGGTCTCCGCTATCAGAGGATTAATATTTAGACTACAGAGACCAGGACAGATCTGAATAGACCAGAACAGATCTGAAAAGACCAGAATCTGTTTGCTCTCATTAATTGTTGGAATGCTGATTCTGCATTGTTCTTCAAATCTTTATTCTTCCGTTATGTTATATTTCTTCCGTACGTTTTTTAGCAAACTTCTCCTTCCACATTTTTTAAGTTATAGAAACCGTTCGAATATCAAAATGTTCAGCTCTTTCGGGAAATGGGTGCAATGACTTTTCATGTTTCTACCTCTTATCATTTTGTAAATATTAAGCTTTTTGCAATTTTCTTTTGAATGGGACCTCTATGGAGAACATTTTCAAATCCTCTTAAACTTCTTCAACTTTCAAATCCTTCTTCCTCATACTTTCAGCTACAGACACCATTTCAACTTTAAAATGTTGAGAAACCCCTGAACTATTGCCGTATGATTCAGCTTTTTGATATCTTTTAAACCTTTTGAACTGTCACATTTGAACTTTTATGATTTTTTCAGTCCTTTTCTGCTTTTATAATGGGTGTGTATTGCACAGCTCAGAGTGTGCGATGTCACCGCTAGAGTGAAGAGGAGCTTCAGAATCTTGTGAAAAAAATATTTGTATTTTGCCACTGACTCCACAATATTCACTCTTCATGCATAATTCTTTGGTAAAAAAGTAGCTAATATTGTCCTGGTCTAGTCATATGACTGTGGAATCCAACAGATTTACACAGTCACAACAGCCTCTAATTGAGAGGAAGTCCAACTATCTGCTCCATAGAGACCAATGTTAATTCCTACTCCAAGAACATCTTCCACAGAACACGGCACCCCATTTCTAGATCTTCCACGAAAGCCAAATTGTTTACACTACAGACACAATTTTCACATGATCTATTCTTCAAGTCATCCTTCTTCTCCAGTTCTAATATCGGAGCAATAGGAGCTACAATTATGGGGGTTTTGAGGATTTATTTGACAGGTGTTTCACAGTTTTATCTCAATGTAAAGGCTGCAGACACACAGGTGTTTTTGATTGAGCTAATTAGTGAAGTTGATAAACACACAGACACACACTGACATACGCAGACACATGCAGACACACGCAGACACATACACACATGACTTGGAGATACTCAGACAAAGATCGTTAGACCTCCTGTCTGTCTGCCTTTCTCCCTCTCTCTGTCTCTCTCTCTCTTTCTCTCTCTTTCTGTCTGTGTCTCTCTCTCTCCCTCTCTCTGTCTCTCTCTCTCTTTCTGTCTGTGTCTCTCTCTCTCCCTCTCTCTGTCTCTCTCTCTCCTTCTGTCTGTGTGTCTCTCTCTCTCTCTCTCTCGCTCTCTCTCTCTCTCTCACTCTCTCTCTCTCTCTCTCTCTTTCTGTCTGTGTCTCTCTCTCTCTCGTTTTCTGTCTGTGTCTCTCTCTCTCATACAGCCATTCAGGTCTTAGAGATTTTTAAAGGAATTTTCCCCCTTCACCGCCTCCCCCCCCATTTCAAAATAAAAGCCCCACAGAGTGAATTCTAACTGGAATGCTTGTGATGAAGTCATTTAATAACCTCTGTATGTGTGTTTCAAACATTCTGATTCGGTCTCCTCTCCTCCTCTCTCCCCCACCCAGCCCCACCCTTTCAAAATAAAAGTTAAAACTACTACAAATACTACAAATGCTATTACTACTAATACTACAAATACTACTTTTATATCAACTACTACTACAACCGCTACTACAGCTATTACTACGACTATGACTACGACTACTACTACTACTGCTACTGCTGTTATTACTGCTACTACCGCTACTACTATTACTACTACTACAAATCTTCTACTAATACAACTGTTATTTCAACTACTACTATGATCACTACTACTGCTATTGCTACTATTACTACTACTCCTACTAATAGTTATACTACTTCTACTCTTATTTCTACTGCTATTACTACTATTACTACTACTCCTTCTACTATTTCTTCTACTACTTCTACTACTTCTACTACTATTACTACTACTACTTTTACTACTATTAATTTGACAGTAAAATCATTTAGCTTCAAGCTCTTCCTGCATTGTAATTCAGCTGTTAGCTTCTTTTGATAATACAGTTTAGCTTTTCAACATTTTTCAGACAGGTTTTTTCTGTATTTTCAGCAATTTTTTTGCGATTCATTCTAGCTTTCAGCATTCCAACGCATTTTCTGCAGGAAATGTATTTTCTAGTTATTCTCACGCTGCACACGTCAAAGAGTCTCATGGTGAGGCATTCAGGGACCGTCGGTGACACTGGTGACCTTAAAGTCCTGCTGGTCAGACTCCAGGACTCTGATGTCTCTGATCTTAAGGTTTGAATTTCCTTTAAAAAAGTCTATTTTCTTTTATATTTTGATGTTGGGTGTTTATGTTAAGCTATGCTAACCAGCTGCTTGCTGCAGCTTCATATATATATACATATACATAAATATAAATAATAAAATCTCTCTCTATATATAATATAGTGATCTGGGTGAATAGGCAGCTAAGTCAGACTTAGGTGTGGCTAAGTGTAGAGCAGGGCTGTCTTTGAATCAGAGGATTGGTGGTTTGATCCCCGGCTTCACTTGTCGCGTGTTGATGTGTCCTTGAGCAAGACACTAAACCCCCAAAAATTGCTCCCGTAGCTGTGCCTCCGGTGTAGAAATGTGACAGAATCTGAATTGTATGTCGCTTTGGATAAAAGCGTCTGCTGAATGACTGTAATGTAACGTTTTCTCCCTTAAACAAAGTCTTTTTACATGTAGTAGTTAATGTGATCCTCATCAGAGCCTCGTTACTACAGACCCTTTAATCACACTGTGGTGGTCCTGCATCAGTCTCAGGTCGAACCCTCACATGAGGCCGATCCTCATTTCCACAGCTACAGCTCCGATTAGCTAATCCAGCTCCCAGAGGACGGAGGAGGAAGGAAGCGTAGCTGGATTGGATACGCTCACTTTATGAAGGTAATAAATTAGATTCACAGAAAGAAGGACCAGAGGGAATCATACTGAAGGAGAAGATGGATTCTTTTAAAAAGAAAAACATGAGCTGATCTGATTTGGACTGATTCAGACTCTGAGACACGATGATGTCGACTTTAGAAAATATTAACTTGGAAAAAGAAAATGTGCGCGATTTAATAGTGGACTCATGGGGTTAAAGTCTGATGTCTCATTACACACACACACACACACACACACACACAGCGTGCTGAGGGATTTATGGTCTCCAGCTCTGAGTGGAGCAGCAATGAGAAACAGCTCTGACAGAGAGAGAATAAACATTAGGTTTGATTCTGTAGTTTGATAAAACAGTTGGTCTCCACCTTCACTGAACTTCTTTATTGGTTTCTACGTTGTCAAAATGCTGATCCTTCATTGAAAAAGGCCTCAAAAGAGACACGCAAGACAACCACGAAGACGTGAAAAACAACTACGAAGACATGCAAAACAACTACGAAGACATGAAAAACAACTACGAAGACATGCAAAACAATTTAAAAAGAGACGCAAAGCAACTACAAAAAGGAGCAACACAACCTCAAAGAGATGCAAAACAATCAAAAAGAGACGCAAAGCAACCACAAAGAGACGCAGAACAACTACAAAGAGACGCAGAACTACAAAGGCATGCAAAACAACCACAGAAAGACGCAAAACAACCACAAAAAGACGCAAAACAACTACAAAGAAACGCAATACAACTACAAAGAAACGCAAAACAACCACAAAGAGACGCAAAACAGAGAGACAAAAGCAGAGAGGTGTTGGTGGACATTGTCTCTTGACCTCAGAATGAGGTCGGGGAGGTGAGAGGACAAGAAGGGTCTCCAGATCTGCTCACAGAGAGAACATTCCCATCATTTGAGCTCATTGACATTCAGATCAGCGTTTATCTTGTTTATGAGTTGTGAAACGTGGAATAAATCAGTGAAGCTGCCAAAGTGACGTCATCCAGTCCTCCATCCAGTCCTCCATGAAGCAGGTCCTCCACGAAGCGGGTCATTCATGAACCAGGTCATCCATGAACCAGGTCCTCCATGAAGCAGGTCCTCCATGAAGCAGGAACTCAGAAGGACTTATTTCTGCTCCACAATTCCTCCTGACAGGCGAAGCCCCAACCTGTCAATCACTCTGATCACTAACAGATATCTGAGGAAGAAGCTTCATCGTCGGCCTCTTCCTCCTCCTCTTCCTCCTCTATTCAACAAGCTGTCTGTCACACACACTCACACACTCACACACTCACACAGGCATGCACAAACACACACACACACACACACACACACACACACACACACACACGCACACACACACACACACACAGTTTACTCCTGTGTTATTCAACACGTTTATTTCTATTAATAGATTTGTAACTTGATGGTTACATCATCTTGTTTACGTTTTCAAGTCATGTGACTAAACTAAAAGAGCAGTGGATGTGACCTAGAAGAGCAGTGGATGTGACCTAGAAGAGCAGTGGATGTGATCTAGAAGAGCAGAGGATGTGACCTAGAAGAGCAGTGGATGTGATCTAGAAGAGCAGTGGATGTGACCTAGAAGAGCAGTGGATGTGACCTAGAAGAGCAGTGGATGTGACCTAGAAGAGCAGTGGATGTGACCTAGAAGAGCAGAGGATGTGATCTAGAAGAGCAGTGGATGTGACCTAGAAGAGCAGTGGATGTGACCTAGAAGAGCAGTGGATGTGATCTAGAAGAGCAGAGGATGTGACCTAGAAGAGCAGTGGATGTGACCTAGAAGAGCAGTGGATGTGATCTAGAAGAGCAGTGGACGTGTTGTGAGTGTTTGTCTCTGCGCTCTAAGAGGCAGTAGAAGAAGAAGTAGAAGAAGAGGAGAACATGTATTCCAGATGTTTCTGTGAGGAGAAACGTTCTCTGCCAGATTCTCTGAGGAGGTGATTTTAAACTAACGGGTTTTGGCGACGGACGATGAGCCATCACTCATTTTAATGTTTGAAGATTGAAAACGTTTTCATGTGAGACACACACAGTCACACACACACACACACACACACACACACACCGAGATACACACACCCACACACACACACACACACACACACACACACACACACACACACACACACACACACACAGGTGAACCACAGAGCCGGCCTCTGATTGGTTGTGTTTGTTCAGCTGTTACCATGACGACGTCCATTAAAGCTGAAGTGAGGTCATGTGACGCGCGGTGCCTTCAAAGACTCCTGTTCTAATCCGAGACACTATTGGAGCAGTGCATCATGGGAAGATCTGAATCGCACATCAACACATTATTGTATACTTTTTACTTGATTTAAACGTCTTCATTCACAAGATGAGACGTGATGTCATCCGTTCACTTCAAAAACTAAAAGTATTTGATGAATGAATAAATATCCTCTGGTTCATGTTCATCTTTAATCCTTAATGTTTAATAAATGTAATGAAACTGAACTCATGTTTCATCCTCTTTGTTTACGTCTCGTCCTCTGGTTACCTCGTGTTTAACCTCACATTGCTATGAATTGTGAGTAAAGTCTCATGCTGACTCACAGGAAGAGTTCATGAAGGATCAGAATGTCTTCCTGGTATCAACAGTAATCTAAACATTCTGTTTGACTCATGAAAGAATTAAAACAAAACACTCGCTTGAACTTTTCTACTGAGTTTTAATTTAAATGCACGTTACTCAGATTCCTGTGATATAAAAAGCTGAGCGACCACAAAGAGATGCTGCCCAGCAACATTCAGACAGAAGAAACATCCAGACTCATGCAGAGACTCAGTAAACATGCTGCTGGAGACGAGTAGAAAACACCACCTAGAAAAGTAGAGACACCGACGACGTTCAGACGACGTTCGAACAAAAGTAGAAACACGGAGGCCACAACGTTCTAACAACGTTCCACGGACATTCCAACAAACAAATATCGGTTGATCATTTGACTCAAACATGAACGTTGTTGAAACGTTGTGCTGAGTGGTTAAACATTGGTTGAACGTTATTTTATTGTTTAGACGTTGTTTGAACGTTGGAACATTTAGACATTTAAACGTTCTTTGAACATTGTTTAAACATTATTTTAACATTGTTTGAACGTTATTTAAACATTATTTAGACGTTATTTAAACGTGGTTTGAACATTGTTTGAACGTTGTTTGAATGTTATTTAAACGTTGTTTAGACATTTGAACGTTTAGACGTTATTTTAACGTTGTTCTGAGCGGCTCTGGAGCAGCAGGACTCAGACAGACATTCCTGGTTGAAGCTGAAGCTCCTGAAGAAGAAAACACTCCACGCCCGCTAAAGCTCATATAATTATAAGCCCCGCCCCCTCTGTGGCATGCTGGGTTTAATTAAAGCTGCGGCTGTGAGGCGTCGGGGTCCACCCAGCCCCCCCCCCCCCCCCCCACCCCACACACACACACACACACACACACACACACACACACACACACACACACACACACACAGGTGAAGTCCTCATGAGACAGATTACGTCACATCTTTACAGGAAGCTCTAAACTGGATTATTTGTAAAAAAAATTATCATTTAATCAATAATGAATAAAAACGTTCAAACATGTTCCAGCTGCTCTTTGATGTTATGGTTAATATTTCTCTAAAAGATGAATCAGATGAACACGTTCAATATGTTGATTGGGATCATTTATCTTGAAGTATTGGTTATAGATTTGTGTTTTTCTGTATAAATACGGACTGTTAAGTAAAGTGATGGTTCTAGACGTTAGAACGTGAGAACACACACGTATAAAAGAAGAACCACCAGACTGTGGAGGACAAAGAGTTCTGTTCAGTCCTTTAGTCTGTTGGATCAGAGTTCACATCAAAGTCCACAGACTGAAATCAATAAATTAGAATAGATTTGTACGATATGTCAGAAAATAAAAAATAAATCTAAAAAACGTTTACATGACCCAAGAGGATTGTGGGAAACATTTCTCCAGAAGAGAGGATTAAATGAACAAAAGTGAAGATGTGACAGAAAAAAAAAAAAGCAGCAGCAGCGTAGTCAAAACGTCCCCTGTGGCTCCGCCCCCCCCCCCCCCTCACTGCCCGTTGGCGGAGGTGTCGTTGGGGTTGTGGGCGGGGCTCGAGCCCCCGGCGTTGCCGTTGCCGGCGGGCGGCTGCACGTTGTCGGCCAGGTTGTGGGCGTGCTCCAGGAAGAGGTCTTTGAGCACGCTCAGCTCTTTGCTCAGAAGTTTGATTTTGGCCTCCAGCCGCTCGTTCTCCTCCTTCAGCTCGTTGACGCGCTGCTGCGTGTCCATCGCCTTCTGCTTGCTGCGCATGCGGCTCTTCTTCACCGCCAGGTTGTTGCGCTCGCGGCGCTGCCGGTACTCGTCGCTGTCCTTCTCCGCCGAGGGTTTCTTCATCTCGCTGCTGGGGGGCGGGGCCTTAAGGACGCCCACGGCCGAGGGGAGGAGCTTGGGGACCCGCTGGAGGACGGCTACAGACGCGGCGGTGGTGGTCTGACTCTGGATGACGCTCACGCCGTTGTTGTTGTTGTTGTTGTTGTTCTGGGTTGTGGTGAGTTTCGCCTGCGACGGCCGGCTCATCTGGGATGCGTTGCCTTCAGGTGCTGATCTCTGAGTTCTCCTCAGGTGTACGGGAGGAAAACAGGAAGCAACAGATTCTTCAACTCGATGGAGCCTAGAGGACAACAAATCAATAAATGAGTGATCAGGACTCATACTTCACATGTATAGAAGAATATATAACAACTTGTGATAAACAGTGGAAAACATCCCGTTATCCTCCACTAAATGTTCCCTTATTCTCTACTAAATGTTCCCTTATCCTCCACTAAATGTTCCCTTGTCCTCCGCTAAATGTTCCCTTATCCTCCACTAAATGTTCCCTTATTCTCTACTAAATGTTCCCTTATCCTCCACTAAATGTTCCCTTGTCCTCCACTAAATGTTCCCTTATTCTCCACTAAATGTTCCCTTACCCTCCACTAAATGTTCCCTTATCCTATACTAAATGTACTCTACTAAATGTTCCCTTATACTCCACTAAATGTTCCCTTATCCTCCACTAAATGTTCCCTTATTCTCCACTAAATGTTCCCTTATCCTATACTAAATGTACTCTACTAAATGTTCCCTTATACTCCACTAAATGTTCCCTTATACTCTACTAAATGTTCCCTTATCCTCCACTAAATGTTCCCTTATCCTCCACTAAATGTTCCCTTATTCTACACTCAATGTTCCCTTATCCTCCACTAAATGTTCCCTTATCCTCCACTAAATGTTCCCTTATTCTCCACTCAATGTTCCCTTATCCTCCAGTAAATGTTCCCTTATTCTCCACTTAATGTTCCCTTATCCTCCACTAAATGTTCCCTTATCCTCCACTAAATGTTCCCTTATTCTCTACTAAATGTTCCCTTATCCTCCACTAAATGTTCCCTTATTCTACACTCAATGTTCCCTTATCCTCCACTAAATGTTCCCTTATTCTCTACTAAATGTTCCCTTATCCTCCACTAAATGTTCCCTTATTCTACACTCAATGTTCCCTTATCCTCCACTAAATGTTCCCTTATCCTATACTAAATGTACTCTACTAAATGTTCCCTTATACTCCACTAAATATTCCCTTATACTCTACTAAATGTTCCCTTATCCTCCACTAAATGTTCCCTTATCCTCCACTAAATGTTCCCTTATCCTCCACTAAATGATCCCTTATTCTATACTCAATGTTCCCTTATCCTCCACTAAATGTTCCCTTATCCTCCACTAAATGTTCCCTTATTCTACACTCAATGTTCCCTTATCCTCCACTAAATTTTCCCTTATCCTCCACTAAATGTTCCCTTATTCTCCACTCAATGTTCCCTTATCCTCCAGTAAATGTGTCCTTATTCTCCACTAAATGTTCCCTTATCCTCCACTAAATGTTCCCTTATCATCCACTAAATGTCCCCTTATTCTCTACTAAATTTTCCCTTATCCTCCACTAAATGTTCCCTTATTCTCCACTCAATGTTCCCTTATCCTCCAGTAAATGTGTCCTTATTCTCCACTAAATGTTCCCTTATCCTCCACTAAATGTTCCCTTATCATCCACTAAATGTCCCCTTATTCTCTACTAAATGTTCCCTTATCCTCCACTAAATGTTCCCTTATTCTACACTCAATGTTCCCTTATCCTCCACTAAATGTTCCCTTATCCTCCACTAAATGTTCCCTTATCCTCCACTAAATGTTCCCTTATTCTCTACTAAATGTTCCCTTATCCTCCACTAAATGTTCCCTTATCCTCCACTAAATGTTCCCTTATTCTACACTCAATGTTCCCTTATCCTCCACTAAATGTTCCCTTATTCTCTACTAATTGTTCCCTTATCCTCCACTAAATGTTCCCTTATTCAGATCTTCCTTCACAGTGAAGTAAAACCTCTGTCTTGACATCTGTATTCATCCTGCAGAGTCTCAGCTGACCTGATTCCGTCGATCACCCCCCCCCCCCCCCCCCCCATCATGTTCCTTGTAAAGAATGACATCATGGCCGTCAGACTGTTCTCATTGGCCAATAAACAGCTTCACTATGGGGCTGTAATCGATATGAAAACATGCTCTACGGCGGCCTTTATTATTCGGTCAATTAGCAGCGCTCATTCTGATTGGTCGACGCGTTGCCATGCAGCCAAAGTCAGCTGGGTGGTGCGCAGAGGAAAGAGCTCCGGGTGGAAACAAACGAGCGGAGGTTGTTGCCTGATGTTGCATCATCGAGAGAGAGAGAGAGAGAGAGAGAGAGAGAGAGAGAGAGAGAGAGAGAGAGAGAGAGACAGGGGAACTCCGGAGTCATACGAGGAGAAGAAGAAGAAGCTCATCTTTTAAGAGACTTTAGATAATATCGGACTAAACTCATTAAGCACCACAAACATCACTAAAACACGGACGACACACTTGATTTTATGAATTTTAAAGCACTTTTCTACAACTTTTATGTGAGCGGAAACAGCTTTAATGTCCTCTTAATCAACCTTAAGGTCCAATAGATGAATAGAGCCGATACAACGTGTCTAAATGTGACTTTAAACACATTAAAAAACTACGTTTTCACTTTGACGCTCACTAGCCAGTTAGCTTAGTTAGCTTCAGGTGCTAACAAGCCTCTAAAGCTAAGCTAGCCGTTAGCGCTGCGAGTTAAAAAACACCGGTTTACCTTCACGGTACCTTCAGGACTCGACCATCCGTTAAAAGTAGAGAACGTCACCGTAGAAACCGGAGAAACCGGGAGTTTGTTCCGTGTCTCTCTGTTTTTGTTTGGATCAACATGGACGAGGAGGACAGCGATTGCGAAATCTCTATTACCATATACGGTCATGTGCGGGCTCAGCCAATCAGAGGCCAGATGGGCGGACGGGAAGCGGACGGTTGGCCAATGACGAGAGAGTGATGCAATGCGCTCTGTGATCGACGTGTGATTCCTCCAATAAGGAGCGGGTGTGTTCTTCTTGTAATGTGAGGTTTGTTAAATTAGTTCATAAAGACATGAATTCATGTGTGAATGACGACATTTAATGTAGTTATACACACTATATTTATAGTACTACTACTGTATATTAATGGTATAATAACGTGACGACATTTAATGTAGTTATACACACTATATTTATAGTGCTACTACTGTATATTAATGGTATAATAACGTGACGACATTTAATGTAGTTATACACACTATATTTAAAGTACCACGACTGTATATTAATGGTATAATAACGTGTACTATGTCATGCTTGAGTACACCTTAAAATAATATTTAATACTTTGTCTTAAAGAAATAAAAACACCTTATGAAGATGTAACAGGTGAGGAGACAAAATGGACACTGACGTCACAAACACGTCACAGGTACTACAATGTACTAGTACTACACTGTTTGAGTACTACACTGTCTCAGTACTACACTATCTGAGTACTACACTATCTGAGTACTACACTGTCTAAGTACTACACTGTCTGAGTACTACACTGTCTGAGTACTACACTGTCCCAGTACTACATGTCCCAGTACTACACTGTCTGAGTACTACCAGAAGGTCTGAGTCTCATGCTGCTGGATCAGACTTGATATCAGGACCAGAAGGTGAGCAGAGACGGAAACCAGGACATGAAGAGATGTGGGACCAAAGAAGAAGAAGAAGAAGAAGAAGAAGAAGAAGAAGAAGAAGAAGAAGATCATCATGGAAATAAAACGGAAAGTAAATAAAGGGCAGATCCACAGAACGGGATCAGGTCTGAGTCTGGATCAGGTCTTGAGTCTTCAGTCGACAGAGGGCGCTCTGGTTCCTCCGCAGCCTCCAGAGCCGTGACGTGAACTCTTTAGCCCCCCGCACGGAGCGCCGCACGGAGCGCCGGTCTCTGTCGCTGAGATCCGGCTCACATCAGAGTCATAAAGTCCCATCCATGTTAAAGAATCAGAGCGATGTTCTTCATTAGAGAGAAAGAATGAGTTGATGAATGATCCTAATACACAACAACTCATGTTAGTTATGTATCTATAAATCAATATATTATATATATATATATATATATATAATATCCACAGTACATGAATCATCACACATTCATAACATCTGGATCATAAACGTAATAACGTGTTAATAACGTGTCAATGATCCTCCCTCTCTTTGATGTGTGCCGCTCCCTCGTCACCAGACTCCGTTCTCTAATCCGTCACTTTAACAAACAATGAATACTGAGCCTCATAATCCATAATTCATGGCGGACTGTAGACTCACAGAGACCAGTAGACCGGGTCCGGCTCCTCCAGGGTCTCTGTGGGACTTTAGTGGATCTGGTTTAGTTTTGTCAGAATAAAGAAAAAACAGTTCAGTGGAAATTATTCTACTTCGCCTCCTTAAAACGTCTGTGTGTGTGTGTGTGTGTGTGTGTGTGTGTGTGTGTGTGTGTGTGTGTGTGTGTGTGTGTGTTTTAGTGTGTGTTTTAGTGTGTGTGTGTGTGTGTGTGTGTGTGTGTGTGTGTGTGTGTGTGTGTTTTAGTGTGTGTGTGTGTGTGTGTGTGTGTGTGTGTTTTAGTGTGTGTGTGTGTGTGTGTGTGTTTTAGTGTGTGTGTGTGTGTGTGTGTGTGTGTGTGTGTGTGTGTGTGTGTGTGTTTTAGTGTGTGTGTGTGTGTGTGTGTGTGTGTGTGTGTGTTTTAGTGTGTGTGTGTGTGTGTTTTAGTATGTGTGTGTGTGTGTGTGTGTGTGTGTGTGTGTGTGTTTTAGTGTGTGTGTGTGTGTGTGTGTGTGTTTTAGTGTGTGTGTGCCCCTCCCTCCTGCTCTCCTATATAAACGCACGTTGACAGCTCACCGTTCACTGAGCAGCAGGACTCCTCTTGAACCCGGTCCTCTCTGCTCCGGATCAGAGGTACAGAAACTGTTCTTTTCTCCCCGGACTTCGGTGCACGTCTGCCGGACTCAGAGCCCCCCTGTCCCCGCCCCCCCTCTCTGACTTTTGTCCAAATTGGATTCTCGGAGCTCGTCTCCATGCATGCCCGGCTTTAGGTTCTCCATGGAGCTCTCGAACCTGTACGAGGTCGCGCCTCGACCCCCGATGACCCACGTCCAGCAGCCCTCCTCCGGCTACAGAGACCCGTCCGACCTGCAGGGCGGTGAGATCGGAGACAGCGAGACCTCCATCGACCTGAGCGCCTACATCGACCCGGCGGCTTTCAACGACGACTTCCTGGCGGACCTGTTCCACCACAGCAGCTCCCGGCAGGACAAGCTCAAGATCATGAACGGAGAGTACGAGTCGGTGCCGTGCGGTCCGGGTCCGGGACCCCAGCAGCACTACATGTCCAACTACATGGAGTCCAAGCTGGAGCCGCTCTACGAGCACAACCCGCAGCGCATCCGACCGGTGGCCATCAAGCAGGAGCCGCGGGACGACGAGGACGTGAACCCGGGTCTGCCTCCCACCTACCACCACCCGCACCCGCACCCGCACTCCCAGCAGTACTCCCAGCATTCCCAGCAGCAGCAGCCGCACCTCCAGTACCAGATCGCGCACTGCGCGCAGACCACCATGCACCTCCAGCCGGGCCACCCGACTCCTCCACCGACCCCGGTGCCCAGTCCGCATCAGCACCACCATCACAACCACCACCAGCACCAGCAGCAGGGCGGCCTGAAGCTGCTGGATCAGCACCGAGGAGGTGGTGGAGGGAAGTCCAAGAAGAACATGGACAAAGGCAGTCCGGAGTACCGGCTGAGGCGCGAGCGCAACAACGTGGCCGTGCGCAAGAGCCGCGACAAGGCGAAGATGCGCAACATGGAGACGCAGCACAAGGTGGTGGAGCTCAGCACCGACAACGACAGACTGAGGCGGCGGGTGGAGCACCTGACGCGCGAGCTGGACACGTTACGGGGCATCTTCAGACAGCTGCCGGACGGGTCCTTCAAACCCATGGGCAGCTGAGGGACTTCCGGGTACCGGGACCGGACCGGATCGGGACTCTGCTGGATTTACACTCGCTAACGGTTCTACGTGTCTTCATGCGCGAGACAGACTGAGGCAGCTGGTGTTCACTGAAAAACACAAACAACTGGAACTAAAGAGAAAAAAATACTTTTTTATATAAAACAGAAACTCTGAGACACAAAGACACGAGACGCTTCATCTGGTCTTCAGACTGTGGACATAAGACTCTCTCTGTCTCTCTCTCTGTCTCTGTCTCTCTCTCTCTCTCTCTCTCTCTGTCTCTTTCTCTCTCTCTCTGTCTCTGTCTCTGTCTCTGTCTCTCTGTCTCTCTCTCTGTCTCTCTGTCTCTCTCTCTTTCTCTCTCTCTGTGCCTTCTCTAAAAGCCGATAAGCTCGTCCCTGCAGCTCCTCAGAGGAGCGCTTGTTTTCTGTGCCTTGTCCTCCACACACTCACATATCAGAGCAGCTAAAGGGGGACGGGAGGAGTCCAGACCTTCAGACCTTCATCCTGGTCCGCCTCAGACCAGAGACCTGGAGTCTCTATTTAAAGGCTGACTCCAGGTCTGTCTCACTTCAAAGGTTTGTCGTGTTTGAACATAAACAGTGATGATGATGATGATGATGATGATGATGATGCTTCTTCATCTCAGTAACAAGGTGTCTTTCCTCTCTTTGTTCTCTACAAGTTGACGTTTTGTGTCCGTATGAACGATGTTCATATTAATAACTGAGTTATGAAACAACAAAGTGACAAAAACAAACAGAACAGAGTCTGTGTTTCCATCGTGTCCTCTGAAAACCAGACAGCTGTAGACCTGCAGCTGTAGACCTGTAGCTCTAGACCTGCAGCTGTAGACCTGCAGCTGTAGACCTGCAGCTCTAGACCTGCAGCTGTAGACCTGCAGCTGTAGACCTGCAGCTCTAGACCTGCAGCTGTAGACCTGCAGCTCTAGACCTGCAGCTGTAGACCTGCAGCTGTAGAGAGCTGTAGACCTGCAGCTGTAGACCTTCAGCTGTAGAGAGCTGTAGACCTGCAGCTGTAGACCGGCAGCTGTAGACTTGCAGCTGTAGACCTGCAGAGCTATGTGGAGGTTCAGTGTCTTCTGCAGAGACACCAGACGAGAAAACGTCCCCAATCTCTTATAAAACAAAGTGAACAGGTTTCTATGCAACATGAGTCTGCTCCTCACACACACACACACACACACACACACACACACACACACACACACACACACACACACACACGGTGCCTTCTGATCTGAGATGACCCTTGACCTCCGCTGTGGTGTCAGAGAGGAAAGAGGAAGCTCTTTGTTTGTTTGTTTGTGTGTTTTTTAAACCGTGTTTGTTTCAAAGTTTTCGTCTCAATTGTAAAATACATCTATATATACATAAATATATGTATATAAAATACCAAAAATCTGAACTATTATAATAAAAGAGCTCGTTTTATCACATTCTGCTGTGTTGTTGGATTCTTTTATTACAGAATATTTCATGTTATATATATTTTAGGATAAATATATTCATGTTATATATATTATAGGATAAATATATTCATGTTATATATATTATATGATAAATATATTCATGTTATCTATATTATATTATAAATATATTCATGTTATATATATCATATTATAAATATATTCATGTTATATATATTGTATTATAAATATATTCATGTTATATATATTATATGATAAATATATTCATGTTATATATATTATATGATAAATATATTCATGTTGTATATATTGTATTATAAATATATTCATTTTATATATATTATATTATAAATATATTCATGTTATATATATTATATTATAAATATATTCATGTTATATATATATTATATTATAAATATATTCATGTTGACCTGCAGCCAGTAGGAGGCGCTCACACAGACACTTTATTATTAAAGAACCCATCATAAACATTTCATCTTTACTCATAACTCTAAACGTCACATCAATAAAATCAATATCAGCTGCACAGATTACAACTATAGACATTTAAATCTGTTGACTATTATATGTATATGTATATGTATATGTATCTGTATATACATATACATTATATCAGTGGAGTTATAGAAGTTATAGAAAACATTCTCTAAACTTGACCAATGACGTTGTGTTTAGCTGAATGACATCATTCCTCCAGGTTCAACGTGGGCTCAGAGATCAGACCTGGTCTATATGTATATATATCCATCCCACTTCAATCTGTTTCCTAGTGGACCTGATCCATGAGAACCCAGAGTCCAGACCAGGAAGGACCAGTCTCCCATTAGTGAGCAGTTACCCCCAAAACCCTACAGAGACTGTGTTTGCCCCACAAACACTTAATTGATTAATCAAAAGTTAACAAAATAACCGAATACAAGTTAACACCAACGCAACAGTGAAACTACATATGATAATTAAACATCATATCTCTGTCATCTCAAGCTGTATGAGTAAATGAGTTCATATGTAATATGTGTTGCATGTTCAAGGTAAATAAAAACATATACAATTAAACTAAAGGATTGTCTCTGTTCATGTATGATATATATATACTGTATATATATAAAGTATATATATATATATATATAACTTAATGACTGTATGAGTATAATTATTAAACCTGTGTGAGATTAACATATTGTTTGTTTTCATGCTGCGTCACTTTAAATGTTGCCGCCACAAGGAATTATGGGTCAGAATTATCTCCTTTCCTTTGATAAAGGAAGGTCCAGTGTTTCCTGTGCTAAAGGAGATAGGAAAGGAAGCATTGAAGCACCTTTCCTTAACATTTAGAGGACTCAAACAGCTGTTATCATGGAGGACTCTTAGAGACTTCAGGTCATTTCCCTCAGTGAGGAACCTTCTGAAGACAAAAAGGACTTTTAGACCTCTGAGTCTCACAGCTTCATGAAGATAAACCTCATTCTCCTCAGTCCAGCAGAAGACTCCTCGTTAGTTCTGGTCTTGGTTTCTGTGGTGGTTTTGTCTTTCATTATTTTTTGGGACGACTGGTTGGATGTGTGTCTTGGCCGGAGACTCTTTTTCTGCGGATGGAAGACATTATCCTTCTGTTTTATGTCCAGAGGTCCGTCTCTGAGCCCAGAACCGTCTGGACGCCACAGCTGGTCTGAGTGAATATAAAACATGTTTGTGTGGATCACAGAGGACATGAAAGCCTCTGAACCCTGGTTGGTTGGTTGGTTGATTGGTATGTTGATTGGTTGACTGGTTGGTTGGTTGATTGATTGATGGGTTGATTGGTTGGTTGGTTGATTGATTGATTGGTTGGTTGATTGGTTGATTGATTGGTTGGTTGATGGGTTGATTGGTTGGTTGGTTGGTTGGTTGGTTGGTTGGTTGATTGATTGGTTGGTTGGTTGGTTGGTTGGTTGATTGATGGGTTGATTGATGGGTTGATTGATTGATGGGTTGATTGGTTGGTTGGTTGGTTGGTTGATTGATGGGTTGATTGATTGGTTGGTTGATGGGTTGATTGGTTGGTTGGTTGGTTGGTTGGTTGGTTGATTGATTGGTTGGTTGGTTGATTGGTTGGTTGGTTGGTTG
Organism: Cebidichthys violaceus; assembly: GCF_023349555.1. NCBI lineage: Eukaryota > Metazoa > Chordata > Actinopteri > Perciformes > Stichaeidae > Cebidichthys > Cebidichthys violaceus. Next base: position 2,046,574 of record NW_027176628.1, read on the forward strand.
ATTGATTGGTTGGTTGATGGGATGATTGATTGGTTGGTTGATGGGTTGATGGGTTGATTGGTTGGTTGGTTGGTTGATTGATTGATTGATGGGTTGGTTGATTGATTGATTGATTGATGGGTTGGTTGATTGGTTGGTTGATTGGTTGGTTGATGGGTTGATTGGTTGGTTGGTTGGTTGGTTAATTGATTGGTTGGTTGGTTCATGGGTTGATTGGTTGATTGGTCATTACTACTCGGACTACAAACAGAAATCAGAACACAAACATTGCCCCTCCAGATATTCTGTTTGAGGAGATCATAAACTAACATGAACGCAGCTCCTCAATCATTTATGAAGCAGCAGAGTTTCTGTTAACTTCTCATTTAATTCATCATTCAATACAAATATTGGGCTGTAACTATGGAAACATCAGAGACCCCAAAGTCAGACATGTGTCAGAGAGGATAAGGACATTCTACTGCTCTAACGTCTCCAGCAGCAGGACCTGATGCTTTAGTTCTTCTTCTGTACTGAACTGTGAGCAGATGAACGTATTCTCCACCTCCTTTATTCGTCCAGACGAACATGTGCTGTTTCCAGATTTCGGTGTGTTTGCAGAGTCAAAGTGCTTCGTTTCATTGACGTGTTGTGTGGAGAGTGTGTCAGCGGCTCGATCCGTCTATCTGCTCTGTTTGAGCGTCCACTCGTTCTGTTTGTCCCTTGTTTAAAGATTAACCGGCTCTTTTCATCCACGAGCAGCACTTTACTCTGAGAGCAGCGAGAGCTTTGACTGTTTGCTCTCCGATAGAAGAGACATGTCACATGGACAGAGAGGAGACGCCAGGCTCTGTGGGTTATTATTAATATTATCATTATTAACATTATGTTACATTTAACTCAGCTAGCATCTGTTCTTCTCAGAGATGTTCTAAGCTGCTTTAACAACACTTGTTTTAATGAAAACTATTTTATCTGCTGCTTTCAGCAGGTTGCTTCTCTTATTTCGTCTATGTGTCGACTATCTACCATCATGTGATGTTAGCATGTAGCCTCACAGAGCTGCTAGCATGTCTGCAGACTCAGGATCTGCAGACATTCACCATCAAACCCTCACTATGACATGAATATGGCTGGAACACGAACATGAACGTGACGCTTTGAGTCATCCAGCTCCAGCTCCTCTGGGACGTTTTCAGGCTGATTCTAGTGGCTAAACTCGGTACTGCAGCAGCATCATGTGACCATCACTGACACAAACCTTCCTCCATTAAACAACCACTGAACCAGGAGCGGCTGGAAAACCGTAAGAGGAAACCATTTTTAAATGCAACATCATGAATACATCCATGGGTCGCTTCGACTGTACGTTTCCTTGTTGATCACTTCCTGTACCGCCTCCTCCCAACAACACTACTCAGTTAGGTTTAGACAACTAAAATACTTAGTTAAGTTTAGACAACTAAACTACTCAGTCAGGTTTAAACAACAAAATGACTTATTTAGGTTTAGACAACAAAACAACTTATTTAGGTTTAGACAACTAAACTACTTAGTTAGGTTTAGACAACTAAACTACTCAGTTAGGTTTAGATGACAAAACTACTTACTTAGGTTTAGACAACTATACTACTTAGTTAGGTTTAAACAACAACACTAATTAGTTAGGTTTAGACAACAATACTACTTTGTTAGGTTTAGACAACTAAACTACTTAGTTATGTTTAGACAACTAAACTACTCAGTTAGGTTTAGACAACAAAACTATTTAGTTAGGTTTAGACAACTAAACTACTTAGATAAGTTTAGACAACTAAACTACTTAGTTCGGTTGTGTTTGTTGTTTGGGTTTAAATAACTACAGAAGTATAGAAGTTATAAGACCAAAACATCAATGGTGACTTCTGGTTTCACATGAGGAACAAACATCTGTCAAACAGGAAACTTCTCTGCTTGTTGGACCTGTCCACCTCCCTCTAGTTCGTCCTGTGTGAGATTTTGAGGTTTCTTGTTCATGATTACGTGCAAAACTTAATAAATTATGTTGTAGGATATCTACAAATTACCACGCATTCCATTTCGGTTTACCTACGAATGAAAATATGCTGCATATCTTCAGAAGTCTTAACAAAGAAACATCTTGTTTTATATACATAATATAATATTTATTGTGGAACAACTTTTCCTTTCATTGTTTTTTTGAGTGTTGAGTTTTTGAAAGAAACGATTAAACTGTGACATCTTTCTGTTTGATTTGCATAAATCTTTGAATTTCTTGATCTGCAGTGGAAACTGAACCCGAAGCTCACAAAAGATGAGTGAAACAGCTTCTGGTCCTTTAAACCAGAGAAAACACAACCTCTCATGTGGAGCCGGTTCCTTTTTAATGTAGAGAATCAGATCTTAATCCTTTGAGACCACAAATATGTCCATGCACTGGTTTATTGGCTCTGGTTATCGGAGGGAAACGCTCGCTGTGTTTCTGGAGGCTCGTCTTTTACGAGGCAGATTGATGGAGAGATCTTCTCCTCTCCGCTCTGCAGCCTCGACATGTTCGGTCCTGGTTCTTAAACTCAGCAGATTTCTGTTCGTGTTGCGTCTCATCTCAGATCTGTTTGTCTTCTCTCTGATTTATGAGGCTTCATCACACACAGACCGGATTTCTTCATTAGATCGTTGGAAGTGAAGTCTTTGAGATCATTAATACAAACAAAAGCAATGCATTGTGGGAGTCCTCAGTTTCTACATGAGCGTCAGTAAACAAGGCTGCTGCATTCGAACTGAAGACTTTAGTTCATGTGTGAAAGAATGTAGTTTCATTTCTGTGTGCTCACGGTCATCATAGATCTGTCTAAATTAACTTTCTTTTAGCTCATGTCTCTTTCAGACCGTCCTCTGCTCTGATTGGTCAGCGTTTTCTGGTCTTCCTCATGTGCTTATTAATAAAAGCATCACAATAGAAGTGTTGATATGAGCTGACTCTGATTCTCTGAATGAGGTTCTATGAAAACAGTCTGAGCTTCTCCAATAAAACTCCAAGTTATTAAACAGAACAGTGTTTTATATATATGTATATATATATATATATATATATATATATATATATATATATATATATATATATATATGTATATAATATATACAGTATATGTGTCTCTCTTTATTGGTAGACAACTTTTCATAGAAACGTTTATAGTGTTTCACACAAAACAGTTTTCCTACTCCAGCAACACAAGTTTCTGCTCGTTACATGAATACAGTCTTTTCAAAATAAAGTTCCGTCTTCACAGGAAGCAGTTAGTTTTAGAAAAAGATGGTTTGAGTTCAAATGTGTGTGATGTTATGGCCGCATGTCATTTAGTGCATGTTAGTGCATGTGAGCGTTCCTTTTAGTGCATATTAGTGCATGTGAACGTTCCTTTCAGTGCATGTGAGTGTTCCTTTTAGTGCATTTCAGTGCATGTGAATGTTCCTTTCAGTGCATGTTAGTGCATATTAGTGCATGTGAGCGTGCCTTTCAATGCATGTTAGTGCATGTGAGCGTGCCTTTTAGTGCATATTGTGCACGTGAGCGTGCCTTTTAGTGCATGTGAGCGTGCCTAGTAGCGCATGTGAGCGTGCCTTTTAGTGTAAATTAGTGCATGTGAGCGTGCCTTTTAGTGCATGTGAGTGTGCCTAGTAGCGCATGTGAGCGTGCCTTTTAGTGTAAATTAGCGCATGTGAGCGTGCCTTTTAGTGTAAATTAGTGCATGTGAGCGTGCCTTTCAGTGCATGTTAGTGCATGTGAGCGTGCCTTTTAGTGCATATTGTGCACGTGAGCGTGCCTTTTAGTGCATATTAGTGTACGTGAGCGTGCGTTTTAGTGCATGTAAGCGTGCCTTTTAGTGCATATTAGTGCATGTGAGCGTGAGTTTTAGTGCATGTGAGCGTGCCTTTTAGTGCATCTTAGTGCATGTGAGCGTGCCTAGTAGCGCATGTGAGCGTGCCTTTTAGTGCAAATTAGTGCATGTGAGCTTGCCTTTTAGTGCATATTAGTGCACGTGAGCATGCCTATTAGTGCATGTGAGCGTGCCTTTCAGTGCATGTGAGCATGCCTTTTAATGCATATTAGTGCACGTGAGCATGCCTATTAGTGCATGTGAGCGTGCCTTTTAATGCATATTAGCGAACGTTATTGATACTATGTTATTCATATATGAAGTTATTAGTAATATGTTATTCATATATGAAGGTATTAATAATATGTTATTCATATATGAAGGTATTAATAATATCTTAGTTATATATGAAGGTATTAATACTATGTTATTCATATATGAAGGTATTAGTAATATCTTAGTTATATAAGAAGATATTAATACTATGTTATTCATATATGAAGTTATTAATAATATGTTATTCATATATAAAGTTATTAATAATATCTTATTCATATATGAAGGTATTAATACTATGTTAGTTATATATGAAGGTATTAATAATATCTCAGTTATATATGAAGGTATTAATACTATGTTATTCATATATGAAGGTATTAGTAATATCTTAGTTATATAAGAAGATATTAATACTATGTTATTCATATATGAAGGTATTAATAATATCTTAGTTATATATGAAGGTATTAATACTATGTTTTTCATATATGAAGGTATTAATAATATCTTAGTTATATATGAAGGTATTAATAATATCTTAGTTATATATGAAGGTATTAATACTATGTTATTCATATATGAAGTTATTAATAATATGTTATTCATATATGAAGGTATTAATAATATGTTATTCATATATGAAGGTATTAATAATATCTTAGTTATATATGAAGGTATTAATACTATGTTATTCATATATGAAGGTATTAATACTATGTTATTCATATATGAAGGTATTAATAATATCTTAGTTATATATGAAGGTATTAATACTACGTTATTCATATATGAAGGTATTAATAATATCTTAGTTATATATGAAGGTATTAATACTACGTTATTCATATATGAAGGTATTAATAATATCTTAGTTATATATGAAGGTATTAATACTACGTTATTCATATATGAAGGTATTAATAATATCTTAGTTATATATGAAGGTATTAATACTATGTTATTCATATATGAAGGTATTAATAATATCTTAGTTATATATGAAGGTATTAATACTATGTTATTCATATATGAAGGTATTAATATCTGTGTGTCTGTTGCTGAGCGGGTGAATAAAGGTTCAGTATTTGAATCTGATAACAGTGACTCAGCGTTAATCACTTCCTGGCTCTGCTGCTCGGATCATTTGTGCTGCTGAAGAACAGCTGATACCATCTCTGTGTGACTGTGAACGCCTCGCGGTGCGTTCAGGGTCGAGCAGCACGCTCTGTTCCTGCCAGGTTTCCGTCCCGTTAGCTGGTTCTCAGTTTATTTCTGTTGATAAACATCTGGAGTCGACTCTGAGACGCCGAGTGGAAGAAGTCCTGAAGTTTCAATTAAAGACCAGTGAGACCGTTGACATGCATGTATCCAGCTTTTCAAAATAAAACTCAGAGCAGAGCCACAATCTCTGTTTCTATCGTTATCATAATAAACTATCTGACTCTCATGATGAAGTGTCTGGTCCTGATAAGAGAGTAAAGGGACTGGATGTGTTTTAATGGAGCTCAATGGAGAAACATTCACTGCAGGTTTGAGTCTCTTGGACAAACTAAACAAATAAAAGTCTGTCTCCCCAACACACACACACCCTTTCAAAATAAAAGCCCCATGGAGTCACTGTATCTTTACAGGAAACTCAGGAAGGAGGATTGTTTAAAAAAAATATAAGACCCAACTATTCTTTTACGTTAACAAGTAACTCGGGGTGGACCTAGTTTTTCAAAATAAAAGGGCTCACATCACCTGGCTGACATCATCAGAGGTATGACTTCACTAACCCCCCCCTCTGTGTTTCTCTGCTGCTCAACAGGAAGTCATGTGACGAGCAACATATTTCTGCAGACAAATGAGGAAGCCTGACTTTGCGTTCCCAGCATGCAGTGGGGCTGACAGGTCACTGCGGTGGATCGTTGTGAGTCAGCAGTTTGGTCTGAGAAACCAAAGAGTTCTTCTTCTACACTTGAACTTTCTTCTTCTTCTTCTGTTGTTGTTGTTGTCAGTAGAAACAACACGTTCCACAAAGTAAATACATAAAGAACAAGAAAACATTTCTTAATTCTAACTGGACTCAATTTGTTTGTAAAAATATTTTGAGCCTAATAATCAGATTTACAAACATTTTATCTTATTGATATTTACACTTAGTGCTGGGCAACGTAACGCGTTATTATTACGTTAACGCATTAATTAATAAATGCTGACAATTATTTTATCGCATTAATGCAGTTTTAAAAGAAATACAATCCACACCGTTGATGTCAGCAAATCACCAAACCAGCGGTGGAGGAGTCTTCATCACTACGTTGATGCAGCGTGTGGAGGAGTCTTCATCACTACGTTGATGCAGCGGTGGAGGAGTCTTCATCACTACGTTGATGCAGCGGTGGAGGAGTCTTCATCACTACGTTGATGCAGCGTGTGGAGGAGTCTTCATCACTACGTTGATGCGGCGTGTGGAGGAGTCTTCATCACTACGTTGATGCGGCGTGTGGAGGAGTCTTCATCACTACGTTGATGCGGCGTGTGGAGGAGTCTTCATCACTACGTTGATGCGGCGTGTGGAGGAGTCTTCATCACTACGTTGATGCAGCTCTGTCTGTCTGTCTGTCTGTCTGTCTGTCTGTCTCTCTGTCTGTCTGTCTGCCTGTCTGTCTGTCTGTCTGTCAGAGAGCAAGACATTTTTCAGGGACAAGTTTTGTTTTGTTGCATAAACAAATAAACAAACAAAGTTTTTGAGAAAACTTTGTTCCATATTTTGAGGAGTTTCTGCAGAAACAGGAAGTGGTGAGATGTCTTTCAACAACACAACACGTTTTATATGTTGTACTGTGTACTACTGTGTACTACAGTGTAATAATGTGTACAACTTTGTACTACTGTGTACTACTGTGTACTACTGTGTACTACTGTGTAGTAATGTGTACTACTGTGTACTCCTGTGTACTCCTGTGTAGTGATGGATATTGCATTAAAAAAAACTGCGTTAATGTGTCGGCGTTAAATAATGAATGTGTTAACGCGTTAACTCGCCCAGCCCTAGTAATAATGCGTACTACTGTGTACTAATGTGTACTACAGTGTACTACTGTGTACTAATGTTACAACTACAGTACCAACAGTACCGTTTTGTTGTCAACATAAATTATTTGAGACGTTTAACTTTCATAACTTCCATATGCTCTCGTCCTCCTCCACTGATGCATTGTGGGAAACATCCAGTGAAAGCAGAAGTTAGTAGAAGTGACTCATCAAATGAAGTGAACGTATGAGTCCACATTGAGAGGGTGAGGTGGTCAGAGGTCACATGTAGAGTTTACACAGAGTGACAGATTAAAGTCTATCAGAGGAGCGTCCTTTCACTGGGGGGGGGGGGGGGGGGGGGGGGTCAGGATGACCTGCAGGACTCAGTTAAACCTGCACCACAGGTCTACCTGGTGCTGGTTTCACTCTGAGGCTCCTCCCTCCTGGTTCTACCTGGAACATGAAGAATGTGGACTCAGTGAACTCTGGATACAGGTTTCTACCAGTCTGCACTCTGACTTTAGGTCAGACTGTCGGTTTAACTTGAGCAAACACTGCAGAGTCAGGTGATCTCAGATGAGTCAGGTGATCTCAGGTGATCTCAGGTGAGTCACGTGATCTCAGGTGATCTCAGGTGATCTCAGGTGAGTCACGTGATCTCAGGTGATCTCAGATGAGTCAGGTGATCTCAGGTGATCTCAGATGAATCAGGTGATCTCAGGTCAGTCACGTGATCTCAGGTGATCTCAGGTGATCTCAGATGAGTCACGTGATCTCAGGTGAGTCACGTGATCTCAGGTGAGTCACGTGATCTCAGGTGATCTCAGGTGATCTCAGGTGAGTCAGGTGATCTCAGGTGAGTCAGGTGATCTCAGCCCTCCAACCCTCCGAGCCACGCGAGCGTCTTTGGGCACCCGCGTTCAAACCTCTAGTCCGGGCCGTTTCGGTCGGACTGCGTTGCCTGCCACCCACGAGTTGCTGCTCCGCGGCTTGTTCCCAGGACTGACGGACCTGACGACGGCCTAGTCCTTTTAAACTCTACATTAAAAAAGAACAGAAACTAACATGTTTAGACGCAGCTCCATGGTGACAAGTGCTATTTTTAGAACATGCCTTGTGGGCAACTCACTTGGTCCCTGCGGGAGACCAGGTGCCCACGGGCCCCGTGTTGGCTTCCTCTGGTCTAGAATAACTTTAGTCTCAGTCTAACATCAGGAAGTTGCAGCTCATCAGGTTTTCAGGTTAAGGCTACTTTAAGTTTATCGAGCTGGTTGGTTTCATCTTGATCGATAGAAATAATTGAGTATCATCTGCATAACAATGAAAGTTTAGAGAGTGTTAAAACACACACATGCACACACACACACGCACACACACACACACACACACACACACACACACACACACACACACACACACTCTCTGTTTTTGGGTGAAATCCAGAGGTGGA